>NC_138773.1:170914224-171009224 GCF_965119305.1 Pelophylax lessonae | reverse complement strand
GGAAGTCCACAGGTCCGAAAACCAGTGAAGACTTCCCCCCACCCCCGATACGGGTGAGGGCGCACCTTCATGCAGAAGGAGCCTTGTCCACATGCCTGGAGAAGCCCGATCTTGGCCTTTTAGACCAGGTTCATTTGGATCCTCTATAAAAGGCCCTGAAAGGCTTTGAGCCCTTGTCAGTCGACCCAGAGGGATGAAAAAACTTCTTATGAGCTGAGAAGGAAGGCCCCTGTCTACGACAAGGTATCTTGCCCTTAGTAGCCTGTGGAAGAAAAGCACTCTTCCCCCCCTAGGAGACCTTAATGATGTCATCCAGGGTAGCTCAAAACAGGCGATCTTCCTTGAAAAGGAAGATCAGTCAAGGCCTTTTTTTGAAGTCTGATCCACAGACCAGCACTTGAGCTAAAAGACACGCCGAAGGACCACTGCCAAAATAGAGGCAAGCCATCACAGATAAACTGCAGCCTCTGGACCAGCTGGTCTGTGCATAATCACGTAGATCTACGTGATAATGTGCACATGGTTTTGGCGCAGCTGGGCTCTCTCTGTGATTAGACACAGCGGGAGCCAGACCGCGGGATGAGCGGGCACGATCGCCGCCAGCCTATGTAAACAAGGCAGACAGCTCTCCTGTCAGACAGGCACAATGAGATTGTGTGTCTCAGCTAAGCTGAAACACCGATCTGTGTGCCTGTCACAGAGCCTTCCCTACCACAGTTAGTAAGCACAATTTAGGCTCACGCTTAACCCCTTGATCACCCCCAGTATTACCTCTTCTCTGCCAGTCTCATTTATAAAGTAACAGTGCATATTATTTTGCATTGATCACTGTATTGGTGTCAATGGTCTCCAAAAAGTGTCACTTGGTGTCAGATTTGTCGGCCGCAATGTCGCAGTCCCACTAAAAACCGTTGATTGCCGCCATTGCTAATAAAAAAAAAGTGCCAAAATCTATCCCATAGTTTGTAAACGCTATAACTTTTGCGCAAACCAATATACACTTTTTAGGATTTTTACCCCATATTTACCAAAAATATGTAGCAGAATACAAATTGGCCTAAACTGATAAAAAAAATTAAGATTTTTTTAAATTTTATTGGGAATGTTATATAGCGGAATGTAAAAAATATTTTTCTTTTCAAAATTGTCCCTCTTTTGTTTATAGCGCAAAAACTAAAAATCGCAGAGGTGATCAAATACCACCAAAAGAAAGTTCTATTTGTGAGAGAAAAGGACATCAATTGCATTTGGGTACAGCGTTGCACGACTGCACAAGTGTCAGTTAAAGCAACGCAGTGCCGAATTACAAAAAATGGCCTGGTCCTTAAGGGGGTAATACCTTCCGGGGCTGAAGTGGTTAACCACCTCCCCGTCTGCCCTATAGGCAAATGACGACAGGAAGGTGGTTGCATTATCCTGACCGGACGTCATATGACGGCGGCAGGATAATGCGCTCTGCGCGCCCCCCGCGATCGGTGATGCGGCGTGTCACTCTGACACACCGCATCTCCGATCTCGGTAAAGAACCTACTGATGTAGGCTCTTTACCATGTGACCAGCTGTGTCCAATCACAGCTGTCACACAGTAAATAGGAAGTGCCGTTAATCGGCTTTCCTCAGTTTGTGCCTGACAGGCACGAGTAGAGGAGAGCCGATCTGCGGCTCTCCTGATGGGGGGGGGGGTCTGCCCTGGTAATCAGAGCATCAATTACCAGTGCAGACCCTTGGGGGGGGGTGCCACTAGAACCACCAGTGATGCCCACTAATTAACCCAGGGATGCCCACCATGGCCACCAGGGAGCCCGCCAGTGCCCTCCCCATCAGTGCTGCCCATCAGTGCCGCCCACCAGTGCCCATCAGTGCCGCCTATCAGTGCCCACCAATGCCACCCCGCCAGTGCCTCCCCGCCAGTGCCTCCCCGCCAGTGCCTCCCCGTCAGTGCAGGAACAAACGTATCTATTTACAAAATTTTATAACAAACAAAAAAAAACTTTTTTTCAAACTTTTTGGTCTTTTTTTATTTGTTTAGCAAAAAAAAAAAAAAAAAAAACCTTGCGGTGATCAAATACCACCAAAAGAAAGCTCGATTTGTGGGGGAAAAAAATTATATAAATTTGGTTTAGGTACAGTGTTGCATGACCGCGCAATTGTCATTCAAAATGCAACAGCGCTAAAAGCTATAAATTGGCCTGGGCAGGAAGGGGGTGAAAGTGCCCGGTATTGAAGTGGTTAAAGGCCGGGGACTCTTCAACTGGAATCATGGTTGCCTTGTTCAATATGGAGACCGGAGGGTCCACCACCGGTGGCATAGTCCACTTCTTAAGAAAGGACTCCTCATAGGGGTAAACGCTTAGTAAGGCGCTTAGGGACCCCACGGGGAAGCTTTGGTCGCCCCCCCCCCCCCCATCTTCAGCAACAATTCTGTCAAAATAGGCAGAGAAAGAAAACACCTTTGCTGCTTTGGATGGCTTGTAGGTGCCAAGAGTACCTGCGCCTTCGTCGCAGCTTCAGCTGCGTCATTCCTCCTCACGCACAGATACAGACAGTGCACCCACCAGCGCTTTTCTGTGCGCGGTCGCAGACATGGAGGAATCATCCTTACTATCAGAGGATTCCAGGTGCGTGGTTGCAGACCCAAGCAGGCTGACCCACGTCCGTGGCGGCCGAATCAGATTCAGGATCGGATGAGACAGATGAGGCAGGGGAAGGCAAGGGGTGCTTTTTGCTAGCCAGTCTCCCACAAGCTACCTCCACCCGGAACACAAGGGACTCCAGGACCGTCGTCAGTGCATTGATAGATGGTTGGGACCCGGAGGGCCCCGAAGCCTTAGAGAGTGAATCAGGTGGGGAAACATGCTCCAAAGACTCCATGAGTCACCAGGGGGAACCTCACAAAAAGTGTAAAACACTGCTAAGGGACAACCCACACCGCGCTGGCAGCACCACCCGGTTGTCAGGCACAAAGCACCAAGCAATCCTCTGCAGCCACCAGGAGAATCTGCGCTACACGTGTGGAGATCAGAAGTAAAATGATCCAGGAGTAAGCACCAGAATCACAGTCAATCATGCGGTCGTCGGTGGCGCATCCCCCCCCCCCCGGCCCCCATTGCCAGTTAGCTCCCTGCTTCTTCCCAGGAAAGTGGTCAGACCACCCAAATAGCCCCAGCGTGGGGGGGGGGGCAGGATAAGGGCCTCGGCAATGGGGGGTGCCTGCGGGAAGGAGGGGAACCCGGAACCAACTGTCCCAAGAAGGGGCCGTCCACCCCAAAACCCTCCAGGGGGAGGGGGGGGGACAGCTACTCACCATACCAGGAACTAGGCGGGCACCGCTCCAGACTGAACCCCTCTCCATCTAAATGGGGGGGGCTGTCTGCCAGGAGGAACGCTGTGACTCGAGCTGAGACCCAGTCGTATGTGACCTCGTGAGGCATTTAACTCGCAGGCCAGCCCCCGTCCGGTGGGGCTATGATGCGGCCAACCTAGCGCGGAGCTGAGGTCTGAGCGCGCACCCTGGCCAGACTGGGGTGACCATTGGATCTAGATTATCCAGTCCTTCACCCAGTCCGGGAGTTGATTGTAGATCTCACAGGAAAAAGCCAGGAGGAAAAAAATGTTCTATCTAAGGCCCCTTTCACACATACGGTCCATTCAGTTCATCAGTTCAGTCACGTCAAAATGTATCAGTTTTTCATCCGTTTTTCGTCCTTTTTCATCCGTTTTTCGTCCTTTTTCATCCATTTTTTTACATCCACTACCAATGCAAAAATGGATCCGTTTACATCCGTTTTTTGTCCGATCCGTTTTTTTGACGGATGAAAAATAGGGCATTCATCTGTTCCAAAAAACGGACATTGATGGAAGTGGATGAAAACGGATGATCATCCGTTGTCATCCGTTTTTACATAGAGATGCATTGATGTCCGTTTTTCATCCGTCAACGGATGAATGAAAAACGGACAAACGGACCGAATGTGTAAAAGGGGCCTTAGAAGAAAAAAATTTGCCAGGACCAAAGATTCCAGCAAGGAAATAGGTCCTTACTCCTGACTAGGCAGAAAAAAACCGAGTGGCTATAGCAGAAAGAGGGAGTACACCCCCTAGGACTGCCCATCGGTGTAGCCAGAATTATTTTCTACCTGGTGTCCTACTCCTGTAGGAGGCAGTATAACCAAATGGTTATGAATACCAGGAGCTGTGCCCCGTCAATTAATGAAAAAGAAGTATGCACGGTTACTGTACTAATGACACTGGCAGGGAAAGGGTAAACACCAGGGGGCGATCAAGGGTTACATGTGTCCCTAGGGGGTGCTGTGTGGGGGATGGGCTTGCTGAATGAACTGAGACCTGTGTCCTTAATTAAGAGGAACACAGGATCCCTGTGTTCATTACTGACAGAACAGCGGTGTGCCATGTTTACAACAGCAGACCGCCGTTCTGCCTGCACAAGTGCCTGGCGGACCCACAGATTGGCTCCCCCTGTGGCCAAACGGCGCGTGCGCTCGCCCCCACTAGCTGTCCCGCAAAACGATGTACAAGTACGTCATTTCGTGGAACAGAGCCAACCTGCCGCCGTAGAAGTACAGCGTCTGGTCAGCAAGAGGTTAAAGACACATTGCCAATTTCTGACCCCAATGTTTTTAACAATTTTAGACAAAGACCTTAGCTCTATAGGACCACTTAAGACAATTCTTTCAGAGACAGAGAGCAATTGGCCCTGTTCGAAAATACTGTCCAATAGGTACTATTTAACCTAAGCGGACTTTTCAGTGCTCTGAGCGCTATCTACCCTTCCTCTTCCACAGTCTAAACAGGAACACTTGCAGGACCTGAAGCTATGCTGGAAGACACTGAGGTTAATTTACTAAAGGCAAATAAGATTGTTCACTTTGCAAGGGAATGAGGGAGCTTCACTTTGCAAAGAATACCCAATCGAGTGCAAAGAAAATGCAAAAAAACACAATTTTTGCGTGGACACGATTGGATGATGGAAGCCAGCAAAGCTTCACCTCATTCACTAAGCTCTGGGGCAAATTCACTTACAAAGTGTAACTTCCCTTGCATAGTGAACAGCCTATTTGACTTTAGTAAAAAAAATCAACTGTGCTTCCAAGCCCAGCCTGTCTGAAGCTCACCAGAAAATTGTTTGGGTTTATTATATTGTTTAATAAGAGTTCTTATTCTTAACTGCATGGCTGTTATGCTGTTCCAGACTGAATTATAAACTGTGGGCAACTAATCTTAAACAAATATCAGATCAGGAAAGCTTAAGTTAAGATGTACTTATTCGCATACTTCTTCTAGATCATGAATACAAAACATTAAAGCCAGCGAGTCAGCACGACAGCAAGCAAATCACATTTTCAGAAGGTGACGACAGCAATGGCCACCCCCTATCATTTTCTTTTAACACGTTTCCTTTAGGAATATGAATTTTTTTTTTTTTTTTTGTAAAATTGATGCTTAAATCAGAAAAGATCTGGGGCAATCACGTGAAGATGTAAGGAAAGGTATATGTCACTAAGCAGATCAGCTTTTTGCACATTGCACTAGGATTGATTAGGGAGTTTCAGAGGGAAAAAGAGGAACTAATTGGGCCTTTCACCTCCCTACAGTATAGAATGTCTGTCTCCGGAGGTGATTTTCAGCAGCTGGGTCTTCAATCAAGACCAGCTGCCCCGCCGTCCTTGCCCTTAGTTGTGGCTATCCTTTGTTGGGGGTATTGTCACCCACTATTGTGGGTGGACAACGTGATTCAGGACTTTTACATTCAGCTCGAGTCTTGGTGACCGAGCTGTGTGTTTGCTATTTGTTTCAAATATTATTGCTTTATGGTGATTTAAATATGTTTAAAGGAAATTTATTTAAAAAATATATTTACAAGCTTTTAACCCGAATAAAGGGCTGCGGCATAATATTTTCCAAAGTTATTTGTGTGTGTTTATTTTATTTAACATCTTTTATTTTTAGGAGATTTATTGAAAAAAAGGTGCCTCTGGGCTCTGTAATCCCATGTGTGTTGAAGCCTAGAAGAAGGCCCTGTTTTGTGATTTTTGTTTTGTTAAATATAACAACACAAGAACACAATAGGCTTGTCCAGGCTGTGAACATAGGAGATGAGCAATATCTGTCAGACCCCTTGTACCGAGGGCCCCATGTTGCTAGAGTGGTTTCAGAATGAACAATACCTTGCCTACTGCATATTTCTTTATCCTGAAATATGGTAATCTTTAAATTAAACTTTATTTAAAGCTTTACCCTAGCCAAGCACATAGATGGGCAGATACACAAAAAAGAGACTTTGTGTATCTGCCCATCCAGTCCTGATATTTACACAGCTCTACCGCATAGCACAGCCAGCTGGATCACAACACTTTCTCTGTGATAGTTATGGATGGTGGGAGGAATATAGTGGTGTCAACTCTCCAACCCCAGCCCACTGACTGAACAGGGAATGTGCAGCAGCACACTGATGAGGCCATCTCTCTGCTCATTTTGTGCTTAAGGCTACGTTCACATCTTGGCGTTGCTATTACAGGCGTTTTTATGGGCGTTTTTTCAGGCGTTTTTATAGGCGTTTTTTGTGCAGGCGTTTTTTTTTTATTTTATTTGATTGAATAGAGACCAATGGAAAACGCCTGTAATCTGCCCATAAAGAAGTTCATGTACTTTTAGCGTTGAGCATTTTGCTCACGGCGTCAAAACACTCAGATGTGAACAGGGGCCATTGAAATGAATAGGATTTTTCTTGTTGGGCGTTTTGAGAGCTGATCCTAGAGCAGAAAAACGCCCCCATAATGCCTACATGTGAACGGAGCCTCACCCCCATCACCATATTTACTGTCAGCTCATCTGAATGCAGCACACCTGACTAGCTCCCTGTCTTGTCGCCCACCTCTCACAGAGCTCTGTAACATAGGGGCTTGCAGAAGCTAAATATCAGGTCCAATTCAGGTACTTTTTAATGTAACTACAATAGTTACATTAAGAAAAACTAATTTATTGATGTAAAGTAGGGATGCATATTTTTTGCACCTTTTTACATCTGGCTTTAGTTTAGCTTACGCTACATAATTCTTAAAATTCCAGTCTAATCACTATTTTCTGACTGTATTCACCTTGTAATGTGGCTTTTTCCTTTCTAGCTAAGGCTTGTTGCCTTTCCACAAATTCAAGCCTTGATACTGCAGAACATTCTTTCCTGTGGTGAGCCCTATTTCTGTGGTTATGTTATGATCATCTGGAAAATGAATAGCCGACGACCACATCCTATGTCTTTTCAGCTACCAAATAAAGGCAAATACAGCATGCCTATAAGATTGCAAAATCAATCAAGCAGTCAAATAATGAGCTTACTCGAAGAAGTATTACTAGAAGTTTTTCTCCAGGAAGTATTGCCTGTAATTTATTATTTGAATCTACAATAATGTCTGCTTGTGTACAGGTCACATTTTTATGTTTAAATCATTAAATGATGTACTGTACATATAACAAAGCTCATTCTGTGTCCTTACCATTTTTGTCCTTAATTTTGCTTTCATCCAGGCCATTGACACGAGATTCTGGCTTAAACTCAATATTCCCCAGTTTTAATACTGCAGCCACAAGCTCCAAGACCGATTGTGTTTCATGTTCCATAAAACCTACAATCTGCATAGCGTTCTGGAAGACGAAAACAGAAAGATAACAGATTTAAATGAAGCAAATAAAATAGAAGACTGTTCTTTTTTAATCAGTGCTGAACTTTTTATCAATAAAATTTCTATACCATGTAATTATACACGAGTGAATTGTCAAAACCCATACATTTTGGCATTGACAATAACACATGGCATACATTAATTACAACCCTATAACCAAAAAATTAGGATGCTGTGCAAAATCTACCTAAAAACAGAATGCAACAATTTGCAAATCTTATAAACCCATATTTCAGTCACAATAGAAAATGTATTTAAACTAAGAAACTATTATTTTAACAGTGGTAGTAATCTTTGTTTTTTATAAAATTGCTGACAGATGAGATATTTATGACCGAAGAGACCATATCAGTCTCTTCTGACATAAATGCTTCCTCCTGCCTGTTAACCATCATATTCTGATCTGTGTCCTTGCGACGTGACTCCAATGTGCATGCGCGGGAGTGACGTCATCACAGCCAAACCATTCAAATGGCTGAAGGCACAGAACCAAGAGGGAAGACTGGGTGATGATGGAAGCGCCTGGGACCTGCTAGATCGATCACAGCACAGTGCTCAGTATGACAGGTAGGTATAAAATATTGTGCTAATATGCTGTGCATACTAGTACATTATGGCATAATGCACCTGGGGGCCTGTTGGAAGTCAACATGTTTTTTGTCTAATGTAAGATGTTTCTAAACTGTGAAATCTGGTTACACCTAGCCTGGATGCTGCTGGGGGTAGCCTGGGATGCCAATACAGCAGGTTTACCCAGCAGGGTGTAGGTAACTGAAGAATGCATATCAGAACCTTCATCTTGAAGAAAGAAGGAGTCACGCATACCCCCTGGTGGTGGAGTAGGAGATAGGAAAGCTTTGCTTCAAACCACCTGGTGTAATGAAGATTAACGTGCCTGAATACCATGACTGCAAATAAAGCTTAAAAAGACCAGATGCTGTTGGAATGTTGACCTGGGCCAAAGCAGTGGTTCATAGACTAAATGCTGCCCCTAGTGGAGACAACAGCATGCTTCCTGGAAGATGGGCAGGAGAAGAATATATTTCCTTGTGATTAGGAGGGACGGCATCCTATGGATTTTCATTGGACAGAGGACAAGACAGGCAGGCAGAGGGAGTTTGTGTGGGCGGTGTCTCAGTGTGATTTAAAAGGTAATGGCCAGCTAGAATTCCTCCTCTTCCTCCTGGAGCCCAACTAACCTACAGAACACAGAGGACGACCATACATAAAGTATCATCTAGGCTTGTTTTGTTTTATATGCTCTGTAGTATTCTTTTAGTATTTTATGTTAGCATCCCTGCTTTCTTTGTAAATAAATGAGATCCTTGCTTATTTAAGCAGTCTGGTTTTTTTTTTTATAGCCAACTTGCTATTGCATCCTCACCAGTAACATTATCAGAGCTTTAATACACATTGGAGTAGACGACATAATACAAACTTTATAATAGGAGAGATCCAAAGCCACCCCAGATTTATTTCAGGGCCCCTAAAGAGAAGGAGTGACAGCAGAACTTACTACCGCTTTAAGAAAAAAAAAAAAAAAGGTACTTTTGAAAATGATGGCAGCAAAACGTCTTAAAAAAGATGGGACACGACAACAAAAAGCTGGCAAAATAAGTGATGCTAACAAGGATAAGCTGGAAGAAGATTTTGCCAATTTGGTTATTTATCTACTGGTCAGTAACAGGATTAGGTATAAAAAGTGCATCTTAGCATGTTAGAGTGTCTCAGAAATAAAGGGCAGAGGTTTTACCAATCTGTAAAAGGCTGATATAGAAAGTTGTCGAACAACTTAAAAATATTGTTCCTCAACAGAAAATTGCAAAGACTTTAAATGTATCATCATCCACCATACATATCACCATCAAAAAATTCCAAGAATCTGGAGCAACGGACAAGGCACGAAACGCAATATTAGATGCCTGTGATCTTCGGGCCCTCAGGAGGCACTGCATCAAAGACAGTCATGATTCTGTGATGGACATCACTGCATGGGCTCAGGAATATTTCCAAAAATCATTGTCTGAACACAGTTCGCTGTGCCATCCAAAAATGTAAAGTAAAGCTCTATCTTGCAAAGAAGCCATATCTGAGCCGGATTCAGAAATTGCACTGTCTTCTCTGGGCCAAAGCTCATTTAAAATGGCCTGCTGCAAAGTGAGAATGGTTTTGTGGTCATAATAAAATCTAAATGTGACATTCTTTTTGGAAACTATGGGTGTTGAATCCTCTGAACTAAAGAGGAGTGTGACCTTTTGGCTTTATCAGCTCTTAGTTCAAAAGCCTTCATCTCTTATACTATGAGGGGCTTTAACGTGATGGAATTAGGCAGCTTGCACATCTGGAAAGACATCATTAATTCTGAAAGATATATCCAGGTTTTAGAGCAGCATTTTTTTCAGACAAGAATGCGACAACATTCCTCTCCCAAAATAGGTTTACAGAGTATTGTTACCCTTTTGCTGCCTGCCCCCCCTCCCCCCCTTTGAAGGCAAAAGGGTGGTCAACAAATATTTATTTGCATTGCTCTGCTGTTTATTTACTTTCCATTTAGTTAATTGATAATAAACTATTAACACTTCTATTTGTGGAAGCATTCTTAATTTACAGCCTTTTTTCCCCCACACATATATAAAGAAAAAAAAAAAAACTTTTGCACAGTACTGTATATCTATACACATCAAAAATGATGCCAGTAACCGTGCTTATAGTATAATCATATTGCAAATGTACTGTTCTGTGGCACAGTGGGGTCGATTTACTAAAACTAAACAGTGAAAAATCTGGTGCAGCTCAGCATGGTAGCCAATCCGCTTCAAATTTCAGCTTGTTCAGTTAAGTTTTACCAAAAAAGCCACCCCAGTGTGCTGGAATGGGCTTCCACTGTGTCTTGGTAAAATTCTGGAAGCAGAGCACCTTCATACACTTGGGAATCTGGCTTTGTGTAGCATCTAATGCTGAATAAAATCCCAGCTTTCCAGGACTTTGTAGTTTGTTTACTGAGCGTTTGTATTCTGTGAAGACTTGCGGGTGGCCTCCTACACAGGCTCTTCGGTTCGTCTGTAAAAAGTGTCTGACCTTCAGATAATGAAACGGTAGTTTGTAGGTCTCTTGAAATGTTTGGAGATGATTTAGGAAATGTTTTAAAACCTGAAGTTGTGATTAGATGGTGGAATCTTATTAGATTGGTTTGTAAGCAAAGGTGAAACGTGGGAGGAGGAGACGCAAGAGAAGAGTAGAAGGATGGATAAAGCATGAAGAAGAGAATCAAATTGTGTGGGGAGAGTAGGCTTGACGCGTGTCCCATAGAGATAGAGAATGTTGAGTAACTGGGTTCATAACCCCACCCTGTTCCCTTTGGGGAGTGCCAAAGAATATTATCAATCAGGAGAGGATCTGAGTCTATTACTTCTATACCTACCCAGAAAAGTACATTTAGGGTGGCATAGTATTTCAAGAGTGGCGCCAGCTGGGCTGCCCGGTAATACCTCGAGAAGTGGGGGACACCTAGCCCTCCCACCAGCTTAGGGCAAAGGAGAGTAGAACAGGGAAGACATGGATGAGTCGCTCCCCATATGAAATGCCAGACTTTGCAATGCAATATGCTTATCTAGTGTACCCGGACTGCAATTGGGAGGACCTTAAATAAGTGTAAATGTACTGCAAGAGAGTCATCCTAACGGCCAAAAGCCTACTTAGTCAAGAAAGTTGCAAGAAGGACCATTTGGACAGTAAATTGGTCAAACGAGAAAGCACTGAGTTGTAAATAGCCCCATAAAAGGAACCCAGGATGATTGGGTAAATAAAATCCTAGGTATTTCTAACTGTGGTCGCCCAGGTGTAAAGAAAGAATGCACGTAGAGACTTACATTCCTTGAACTGTAACTTATTGTTCATGGCCTTTGACCTGACTTGACTGACCGAGCCTGGAAATGCACGCAAAATTATCAAGCAGCTGAAGCAAATTGGGGGTGGAGACCTGAAGGGAAGTCAGGAATAAAATATTGTTTGCAAATAAACAGTTTGTACTGGCTTCCTGCTGCCTTCGTGCATGAGATGAGCCAAAGGCTAGATTGCTAAAGCTAACATGAGAGGGGACATTGGGCAACCCTGTCTAGTTTCTCTAGAGATCGAGAAAGTGTCAGCCAGTTGGCCTGTCTCTTACACAGACATATTTTTTAACTTCAAAAAAGGTGACCAGCATTTCTGTACATAGGTTCAAGGACCACTGTAGTTGTTGATGGCTATTATGTTACCAATTGTATTTTGCTGTTGACAGTTATGTCATACATTTAAAATGAATGTAATGGCGGGCTTATGAGGTCATTTTGAAATCAGGGGGCTTGGTTAGGCTGCAAAGGTTTGCACTGATTGGTGGATTGTCTAAAACACTTGGTGGTGTGTGTTGCCCTTTGTCACTAGCCTGACAAAGGGGCTCCGAAATGTTGCCCTATGTGTACAGTGTGACCATGTGAATAAAGCTTTGGACCCTTCTGAGAAATCCTTGGTGTGCTGATGACATTTCTACATTCAGATTGTGTGCAGTTTTTAGCCAGTAGTCATTACAGCACCAGCATCATTATAGTCCTTCCCATGAATGTGTGCGTGGAAAATATTGCATTTGTGCATTGGTTCGGGGAGAATTTTTTACATTTCTTCAGTTACTTCCTGAATTTCAGGCCTAGGCAAATGATCTCATACATCTCAGAAGTCTTCATGAGGGGAATTTCTCTGCTAAGCACACATTTCTGCTTGCATTTGTGAACTAAGGATAGATGGATTCCAGGAAGCAAATTCTACATAAATCATCTGCACTTACCCAGGCTAGAAATGCAAGGGGGTGTTTTTCTAAGTGATTTCTTGGCAAAAACAAATGCACAAAGATATGGATGGATGGATGGAGGAGTTTGCTTAGAATAGTTTATGGTGCTCAGATGCAGTGTAGTTCCACTTTAACCAATGCCTTCCTATGTCATCATATACCCATGATATACTTTCCCTACACAGGGTTAAAGGCTTTCTTCCGATAGCATTAGGTGCCTGAGCTTCACATCACCAAGTACAAGCTCTGTAATGTATCGGGAAAAACAACAAGTCGCATTGTTCTCCCATACCTTGACGTACCATATTTTTTCTTCTCTCCAGACAGCTGAGAAAAGGGGAGCGTAATAACGGAATTTCGGAATATAAGTTGCTGTAGGGGCTGCCATTTATGTGACTTATGTTATGTTAGCTATTTAGGGCAAACTATAGATTTACATTTGAGTATTACTCAAGAAATGTATTCAAGTCAATATTAAAACTCTCATTTCATTAGAAATCAATTACAAAGTATTACTGTCAAAAGAAAAAGCATTATTTCAGTGTTCAAATAAATTTTGCAATGTAATGTTCAATTCCTTTAGAGTCGGTTCACACTGGGGCGACGCGACTCTGTACTACTTCGGGGGCGACTTGTGCATTCCCATGCACCACGACTTCGGAGCGACTTGCAGGGACTTCACATAATGGAAGCCTATGCAAGTCGCTCCGAGGTCGCCCCGAAGTAGTACAGGACCCTTTTTCTAAGTCGGAGCGACTTGTGTCGCTCCTATTAGAACGGGTCCTGTAGCGGTCAATGGACCGCGACTTGTCAGGCTGACAAGTCACCTGACAAGTCTCGCTAGTGTGGATCGGCTCTTAGAGTTGCAACCCTTTAATGGTACAAAGCAGCGTTGAGACTTCCCAACCCCTCATACCATACTGTATTAGGGTGGGAAATGTAAAGTAAATATTTTGTACCTGGTCAGTGAATTACTAATACAGATAATGAATAAGTATAACAACTAAGAAACTAGAAACTATTTCAGAAAGGTACCCTCAGACAGATCCAACATGAAATGTAAATAGGTTTTAATGCTTTGTAAAGAATAACATAATGGGTCATACACAGTAGATTCCCTAGAGACTGTCAATACAACAAGTAGACGTATTCTCACGAAACTGTGCTAGCCGTTCAACTACTAAGCATTTCTATAGTATCAATAGGAACTTCCTTTTACCCTGATTGAAATGACCTTATCCAGGATAAATGGAGTAATTGATATATATATATTTTTTAAAAAAACTTCACTATTTCCTTGATATAAAAAAGAAATAACTATCCTGGAGAACACATCAAGTCACATTAGCCTTTCTTCTATATTTTCAAAAATATAATAAGTGCTCTTTGCATCCAGTGCTCTGTTAAACCCAAGAGAGTTAAATCTGATCTCTATGAATTGAAGATCCAACAAACACCATCTGTTCTCTTACCCTGACAGTTTTGAAATTTGATGCATCATCTATACCATTCACTTTAGCAGAATCCAGGCTGAGATAGCTGTATTTGCTGAAATCACGATCAAGTTTCAGTTTATCTAAGAAATAAAGGGTTTAAATTATAAAGGAGAATATTGAAGAGAAAAAAAAGTATCTTAAAAGAAATCCAGAGCATAAATTGAAGGGAAGATTTCAGATCAGCGCTTTTCAATGTGTTATATAAGGCAAAGAGTGTTCCTTTTTTTTTATTTTTTTATTTAGTTCTTTGTTGACCTGCCAAAACTGTTAAGTGGATCTAAACACTGTTTTGGCAAATAAAGGAAAGCTATAAAAAAAAAAATCTTTAAAAGTTCAGTCACCTGTGAAGGGACAGTTTAAATAGTGATCACTGAACACCAGTTTTCATCCCCAACACTGGGAAACAATCACTAAGTGTCAAAATTATGAGTCCCCCCCCAAAACTATCACTGGTTCTTCCCTCTGATCTAATGTCACTGTAGAAGCAGCGATGTGAGGCAAGAAGGTAATCGAAAACAGTTAGAGTTGTGGGGGACCCAGAAGATTGACATTGCCATAAGTGTCGGTTTCTCAGCGCACTTCAGGGGATAAAATCTTCTGAACAGATCAACGTTCAGTGGCATGGGCCATGTGAAAGGTGAGGTTCTACACGGTTCATTTCAAGTCACAAACATTTTCATAGATTTGCAGTACTTACTGAGGAGATCTTCAGAGGCTCCAGACAACATCTGATAAAATATATGGAAATTTCTTTCACCTCTTGGTTGCCTGACGACCCTGGACTTTTCAAGGAGATCTACACATCAAAAAAAATTAAACATTACACTATATTTTCAGTATCAAAAAAAAAAAGGATAGATCACTCAAAAATATACAAAAGCTAGACTGGAGATATGAAAAATAATCAGAAACTATGATTTGTATAAAAAATGCATACTTGCAGCCTTTCAAAATGTTGGTAAGGGTGGCACTGGAAAAGAAAAATAAGTGCACCAACATATAGAATAAACCCTCATATTAAAGTTAATGCCTGCTATTAAAAATAACAGCAGAGGATAGTGGAATAGTCACTATTTATATATATATATATATATATATATATACACACATATATACACACACACACACAAAGTAGCATATCTTGAAGATTCTATTTTATCTATTTATCTATTAAAACAATTGTGTTACAAATCAATAACGAATGTCATCCAATGTCTATATAAAAGCTGGCAGAATGTATTGTAAATAGTCAGAGAACATGGGGATAAAAAAATCCAAAATACAATCTCAAATTACCAAAGCCTACACAGAGCTTAATTGGGTTAAATGAAAAATCCCACTTAATTCTGCACTGATCTGATTTGCATGTGCAAAATGACCATCATGTGTTTATCGTCAAGTAATGCTCTTCAGTTTGCTGGCTTTTTTTTTTTTTTTTATATAAAAAGGTAAAGCCCTTTGAAGTTCACACTTCAGTAGCTGAAAGTGGAATTAGTTTCCTTTTCACAGTGATGCACAGACCAGTTGAAAAGCTATACAGGACTATTCCAAGCCATAGATGGATCAAATATGGGTGGGTTCAGCATCTATGGGCAGGCTGGTTTTAACCAAGTCAATCCATCAATTGACTTGGGTACAACCAGCCTGTCAGATTTTCTACATGCAATGGCCGCCAGCAGTAATCATTCTGCTCTGCCGGTCAGGGGGGCCTACAACAGCATTTTTCCAAAAATATATTAATCAAATGGAGAGAGTAGAACTCCCATATAATGGTGGTTATAGATTTATAAGAGATCCTAGCAATAAAGATCTTGAATTATATATTTTCGGGTAATTTCACAGCAGCAATTACACATATGTAATAATTCAGCACTCATTAATAAATTCTCAGGTTTGTCAATACAGGACCAGCTCAATCTATATTAGAGACAGTTAAAAAGTGATTGGAAAAAGGGCTTTCATAAGTATTTTGATACATCCGGTTTAGAAGTTTTATTGTAACCATTTGTAGCAGATTGGCCCTGACTTGCAAAACAGCGATAGCTTGAAACTAATGCTGCACTCAAAGTTCAAACATGGTTGAAATAAATGTGCATAAACTGTTTTAACTGCCCAAGGATCTAAAAATTCTCTTCAACTAGTTTTGTGATCCAGGTACCCCTTATGGACACTTTTATGCAGGTATGTTCAAACTTGTTAAACTCACAGTACTCTGCAAAGCCATAAAGTCTTGGTTGTCTCAAAGTCATGGGTTTTCCACTCCCACGGTGCTGCTTTTTCTATTTAATATATACATACATACACACACACACACTTTAGATTGGTCTAGATTTCAAACTTCAAACAACAAAAGGAATGACCGCACTTCCGATAAGTTTCAAGAAAGGAGTGTCTTTATTCCACATCAATCGAATTGGCAAGTACAGATACACACTGTGAGTGCAGGACAATCGGTGGACGCGTTTCACTACTGGATGTGTCGCTTATTCATGAATGAATAAGCGACACATCCAGTCGTGAAACGCGTCCACAGATTGTCCTGCACTCACAGTGTGTATCTGTACTTGCCAATTCGATTGATGTGGAATAAAGACACTCCTTTCTTGAAACTTATCGGAAGTGCGGTCATTCCTTTTGTTGTTTGAAGCTATCCTGGATTGCGGATCCGACCGGCACCTGATTCCAGCCTCACCTAGAGCGGTCTTCCCTGTTTGGATTCTGCCTATTCCTCCTAGATTTCAAACTTGTAATATTTCAGGAAATGGTTTTCAACAGACCGGCAAGGTTTTTTATAATACATTTAGGGAAGATCTATTTAACTTAAATCACGAACACGAGTTAATAAGCCTAACAAAATGAAGTGACAAGGCATTCTTTGCAAACCCTTCAGACCATGTCCGTCTACAATATCCTGCAATGTATTTGAAACTAACCTGGAAATATTCTGTCATATTTTTCCATTACTGTGAACCTCATAGTATAATCAACTCTTTGCAAACTCAATATTCTGGGGATATTTTACTAGGCATGTCACTACTATAGCACTAACAGATCCCTAAATTCCTGCAAGCATTTTTTGTATTATACTCCTATGTGCTAGGCTGTGCTGACTTTGGACTTGATAAAACACAGTGGACCAACACCAGCATGACATAACTCCCCAAACCATCACGGACTGTGGAAACTCCACACTGGACGTCATGCAACTTGGATTCTGTGTCTCTCCACTCTTCCTCCAGACTCTGGGATCTTGATTTCCAAATGAAATGCAAATTTTTCCAGTCTGTGCTGATTTTGGGAGCCGTGTCGACGGCTGGTGTTAGTCCACTGTCTTTTATCAAGTCCAAAGTCAAAGCAGCCCTCTACCAGGAAATTTCAGAACACTTTGTGCTTCCCAGCTTTATGGAGATGCGGATTTAATTTTCCAGCAGGACTTGGCACCTGCCCACACTGCCAAAAGTACCAATACCTGGTTTAATGATCATGGTATCACAGTGCTTGATTGGCCACCAAACTCGCCTGACCTAAACCCCATAGAGAATTTGTGGGGTAATGTCAAGAGGAAGATGAGACACACCAAACTCAACAATGCAGATGAGTTGAAAACCACCATCAAAGAAACCTGAGCTTCCATAACACCTAAGCAGTGCCACAGGCTGATTGCCTCCATGCCATGACACATTGATGCAGTAATTCATGCAAAAGCAGCCCCGACCAAATTTTAAATGCATACTATACTGTACATGGACATATATTTCAGTAAGCCAGCATTTCTATAATAAAAATCCTTTTTGATTAGTTGTATGGAATATTAAAATTTTCTGAGATAATATATTTTGGGTTTTTACTAGCTGTAAGCCATAATATTCAAAATTAAAAGAAAGAAATGCTTGATGTATATCACTCAGTAACGCATCTATATAAAATATAGGAGTTTCACTTTTTGAATTGAATTACTGAAATAAATTACCATTTTAATGATATTCTAATTTTATGAGATGGACCTGTATATTTCCACATATTTCTCTACAACAGCCTTTGTCAGTTAAGGGTCCATGGAACCCTAAAGCTCCTACAAAGAATGCTAGAGGTTTTTTTAAACAATGACAGACTAATGCCCATCTAGACTCCTCCTAATGACCACCAATGTTAAAGTGCCTATATGCTTAGCCTATATGCTGCATAGTATCATAGGCCCATGCTATCTGGTAAGCGTATACTATATCAGGATTTTCCCTATGGTGACGGGACTCATACATTACTGGTGGGTTCTAGCATCTTCTCAAGACAATTATTCTTTTGGTTGTTTTAATGTTTTCTGGTAAATGCATATTTAACCTCCATACCTGGTGACGGGTTTGTTTAGTCACTTTATTTCTCCCTGGTCAGTGCACCTTTGTGAATGTCTCACACCCCAATATTCGTAATTTGTGCATGATAATGTGTGCATGCTTTATGTGATACTTTATTATAAGCGGTATCAACTATATACATCTTTTTTTTGTGTCACTCACTACAATCCGGTCTGGACGGGGAGTTCCTCTCTTCTGCCCCTTGTGGAGGATTATACATTCAGGAAACAGCACCTGATGACAGCCCAGCCCCCATTGCCAGTATAGCGCCCTGCTCCCACCCCAGGAGGTGGACCAGACCACCCAAACAGCCCCAGCAAAGTGGAGGGGGTTGGATGGGGAACAGATGAAAGGGGGGTGCCTGACGGGAAGGAGGGGAACCCGGGTGTCCGACTGTCCCAAGGAGGGGCCCACGTCCACCCCAAAACCCTCCAGGGGGAGAGGGGGAACAGCTACTTACCATACCAGGAATTGGGTGGGACCAGCTCCAGACAGAACTTCTCTCCATCTAAATGGGGGGGGGGCTGTCGTCCAGGAGTAACGCTGTGGCTTGGGCCGAGGCGTTTAACTCACAGGCCACCCCCCCGTTCAGAGGGGCTATGTCATAGCTGACCTAGCGCAGAGCTGAGGTTTGCGCGTGTTTTCTGGCCAGACTGGGGTGACCACAGGATGTCGATTTTCCAGCCCGTCGCCCAGTCCGGCTGTTGAAATTTAGATCTCACAGGAAAAATCCGGTGGAAAAAAAATTTCTCTCTAAAAAGAAAAAATTTGTCAGGATCAGAGATCCCAGCAAGGAACTGACTAGGCAGAAAAAAAACCTATAGCAGGGGGAGGGAGTCCTACTCCTGCAGGGGACAGTATAACCCAACGGTTAAGAATTTGTGTGCTGTGTGCATCAATGAACGAAATAAAGTAAAAGGTTTTTTACCTTAATGTATTCTCTGCATGCGTTGGCGGCTGCATGCACTGCAAATATCTCCTAAACCGTGCCGGTTTAGGAGATATTAATTGTACCTACAGGTAAGCCTTATTATAGGCTTACCTGTAGTTAAAAGTGTCAAAAAGCGGGATACTACCGATTTAAACACTACGTGTACCATATTCTTTGTTGTGTAAAATTCTCAGCGACTTACTCATCATGCTAATCCTCCTTGATCTAGAGATATAGGGATCAATTTACTAAAACTGGAGTGTACAAAATCTGATGCAGCTGTGCATAGTAGCCAATCAGCTTCTAACTTCGGCTTGTTTGATTAAGATTTGACAATAAAAAACTGGAAGCAGATTGGTTTCTATGCAGAGATGCACCAGATTTTGCAATCTCCAATTTTAACTCCAAAGTAATTTTCAGCAGGGATTCCTTGAATTCTTATCATTTCAAAGGTCACTCCAATGTGAAAAGATTGAGAAAGGCAGTGCTACATTAATTGTTGTAGTAATTATTACCATTCTATTGGTAATATAAAGCTTTTTCCTGACGCCAACATGGCAGCATATGATATAGCTCCGCCCCTATATCCACCCAAAGGACCTGTTTAAATCTATAAAAGTCTGACTGAGAGCAACCTCCCCTATTCTCCTTTTCGTCCCCAAGATATACACCCGCAAGACTGTGATGTTGCAATAAATCCCTACCTGCCGAAAGTCGGTATCGGCCTGGGTTCAGCCTCTCCCAGGCGCGGTCCCACATCTTAGGATGCTAAAAGCACCAACAAGGTGGGGAGCCCCTTTTCTGGTGGTCTTTTGGGGCTGAGAAGTTCTCTAACTAGAGAGGACAGAACCTCATGTGGTGCACCTGACATGGTGTTTGGTTGCTGGAGTCCATGATGCATGTGTCTCTACACACCTGTGCTGAATCCTGATGCTGGTGTCAGTGCTGCAGTTTTTCTCCTACAGGCATGTGCTTATCCCTTTTTGTTTTCCTCCTATGCCTCTAACTTCATTAGGCTTAAAATTTGACTGCAGATCTTCCTCTGCTTGTTGCTCTGTGCTGCCAACACACAAGATTAGTTTTGACCTTGTCATTTTGCCACTTAAATTCAACCAATGACCTCATGCACAATTAGTGAAATGTGTTTTATGGTCACAAAACAAAGACATGAGTTTACTGCAGAGACTTCAGTTAATAATTCACAACTCATACTGCAAATATTCCATTAGATGGGGTCAGAATTTCCTTTTACATCTAATTGAAAAGATCACTCCACACACAGATTATTATCATGTGAAAATTGTACAATGTGCTGGTTCTAGAAATTCGTTTTTGTTTTTTTTTTTTCTTTTGTCTGCGTTTTTTTTTCATTAACTTATGGCTTTTCCGTTGACCAACGTGCGTGCTAGCAGTTTTGTGGCTGGCTATGGCATCCATGCATGCACTGTGCGGAAGGCCACGTGTGGCAGCCATTTTTGCTATGGCATGTACAAGCTCACGCATGTGTGAGGTGGTTTTTGCACTGGAAACATCTTCTGTTTTCCCTTGCTTACGCTGCAGGTGAATGGGGGAGAGGAGGAAGGAGATTAGGGCAGATGTCTATAATCTGTTTGCTTCTTTTTTTGAGTCTTCTTTTTCTTTCTGCTCAGTGCTGACATCCTTGCTCCAAAAGGAACTTTCTGCCACATAGCCAAGACCTCCATGTGCTTCAGCCTAGTCCTATAAGGGCTCACATTTCAGCTTTCACCAGGGAAAATTGGTATGCGCGCTGCCAGGGGAATGCTTCATGAGGTAAATTCTGAGATTTTGCCCTGAGGAGGAATAACGTTCCCCGGTAGTTTTATTCTGGTCCTGGATTTCTTGCCAAGACTTTGTTTGCCTCATCAGAATGCAGTCCTCAGTGGGACATCACTCGAGAGGCAGTGTCCCTCGGAAATTTCAGGCAATAACTTCATGGGGCAGCGTATCGGCTCCACAAGCACTTGGAGTTACAGAGTCCTACATCTTATTCCTTCTAGATGAGTTGGGGCCTATTGCTCCTCGAGCACCTTTGTTCCCAAGGTGGCTTCTGTTTTCATCTTACAATGTGGCAGTTCCTTCCTTTCCGACAGAGAACGCACCTAACCTACACTGGATATACCAAGTGTCTAAAATGCCTACCTTTAAGCAGCTTATTAGGTAAAATCGTCCAGAAGGCTGTTTGTGTTTCCATCAGGCAAGTTCGGAGGAAGAACCTACAGCAAAACCTCATCTTGGAGAGTCAAGGTCATCCAGAAAACCTACAGTGTGGGCAAGAGCCTCCAGAAGTGATACAGGCTCATTCAGCTAGATCAATTTTAACATCTTTAAATTTGGGCATTTGCCTATAGAGACCTCTGCAAAGCAGCAATCTAGTTGGTGTGGTGCACCTGCCTATGGCACTACAGGAAAGCTGCAGAACCTTGTACATCAATGGACTTCAATAGAATGACAGGCCAGGCTTCCATGTCCGTTGTAATAAAGTTTGATTATACATTTTAGCCCTCCCTGTTTAGCTCACTATTTATCATATGTATGCTGCCATGTGGGCATCAGAAAAATGGAAAATTGTATCAAATACTTACTGTAATTTCCTTTCCTGACGCCAGTCCATGGCAGCATACGAACCCTCCCTTTTGTGATCATGATATTTTTATGGAGAATAGGGTAGGTTGCTCTCAGTCAGACTTTTAAACAGGTCCTGTGGGTGGATATAGAGGCAAAGCTACATCATATGTATGCTGCCATGGATTGGTGTCAAGAAAGGAAAATTACGGTAAGTATTTGATACAATTTTCCATTTTTACGATTAACATTTCCCATCTGAAAGAAAAGGGATTAGTTATAGCATTAATTCCTGCTTTTCAGTTACAACATTGCACAGCATTGTGACAGACTTTTGATAGGTAGCCCCAATTAGCAAAACATTTCACATTTTTTGTATTCTCTTGTAAATTATTTTACTTAATTATTTGTACGCAAGATGATCTCTATGCAATGCTTTCTGGCACACCACTTTACAAAGTTTTCTTAGGTTTGAAAAAAAAATGTAAAACTCACACAGTGGGGCTTTTAAAAAAACTTCTCATGGTATATTTGGCCTTAGCCCCGGTTCACACTAGGGCGACCTGTGAGGCGACCTGGTCGCCTCACAGGTCGCCTCCCATAGGAAAGCTGCGGACCCGTTCTAATAGGAGCGACACAAGTCGCTCCGACCTAGAAAAAGTGTCCGGAGCTTCTTTGGGGCGACCAGGAGGCGACCGCCATAGACTTCAATGTTATGAAGTCCGTGGCGGCCGCTCCGAGGTCGCGGCGCGCTGCTCGCACCGCGATCTCGGAGGTCGCCCCTGAAAGTAGCGTCGCTCCTATGTGAACCGGCGCTTAAAAGCTCACCAAGCCTGCATAAGGCCTTTGTTTGCCCAAGACAAAAAAAATCAAAACAAACATTTACTTCATTTTTAACTCTCCAAAAAAAGTTATTAGTTCAGAGTGAAGTTGGCACACAAGGCCTACCAACAATCGGATTTTTGTAAGATCTTACCGTAAAATCCTTTTCTCTTAGCTCATTGACAGACGTAGTCTTCTTGATTCACAAGAACTGGGTTATGTTGTCTCCGCAGGAGCAGGACTAGGCAGAAAGAAAAAACGTTCTGGATCCACCTTAGGGGCAGTCCCTGAGGGTATATCCTCCCTCTCTCTGCTACAAGGCATCAGTTCTGTCACAAAGCAGCAACAGAGAATTTAACCCAACCCAACTCAATGATAGAGGGGCGGGTACTACGTCTGTCAATGAGCTAAGAGAAAAGGATTTTACGGTAAGATCTTACAAAAATCCGATTTTCTCTGTCGCTCATTGACAGACGTAGTCTTCTTGATTGACAAGAACTGGGACATCCAGAAGCAGTGCCACAAATGAGGGGTGGGATTGACCGAAATCAAAATCCAATCTAGAAGGCCCAACCGGTGCCAAACTAGAAGTTTTAAAGGCTCATTATAAACAAAGAATGAGACTCAAATGAAAATTTCCAACGGAAAAAAAAAAAAAAAACCCTCGAGGCAGACCACTGGTCTCCTCAAATGGCGGCCTGCAAAACCTTGCGGCCAAACGAGGCATCAGACGATGCCATTACATCAACTTTATAATGTTTTGTAAAGGTATGCACCGACGACCAGGTAGCCGCCTTGCACACCTGGACCACTGACGCCTGATGGCGAAAGGCCCATGACGCACTAAGTGCCCGAGTGGAGTGCGCCTTAACAGGGAACGGGGGCTCCCGACCCTTAATAGAATAAGCCTGTACCACCGTCTGTCTGATCCATTTGGAAATAGTCGCGGCAGATGCAGGCAACCCCTTTTTGGGTCCATCCGGGATCACAAAAAGTGAATCCGTCTTGCGAAACGAGTCTGTCGTTTTCAAGTATACCCTGATCGCCCGGACCACATCCAAGGAGTGTAAAGCAAACTCCCGAGGATGACTGGGCTTAGGATACAGGGAAGGTAATACAATTTCTTCATTCAGATAAAATTCTGAAACCACTTTTGGTAGGAAGGATGGATTCGGACGAAGAACCACCTTATCTCTATGAACCACCAGATATGGGGAACGACAAGATAAAGCGGCCAGTTCTGACACCCTGCGTGCAGAAGTGATAGCCACCAAGAAGGCCACCTTCTGGGACAACGTAGGTAGAGGAATCTCCCTAATATCTTCAAAGGGAGGTTTCTGAAGAACCGACAATACTAAATTAAGATCCCAGGGTGGTAACGGCTCGCGCACTGGCGGAGCCAGATGTCGCACCCCCTGGATGAAATTCCGCACCAAGGAATGAGTAGCCAAAGGCTTCTGAAAGAAGATAGCTAATGCTGAGACCTGACCCTTGATAGTGCTCAAGGCCAGTTTCTGCTCAACCCCTTGTTGCAGAAAAGCTAATATTCGACTAACCGAATAAGACCGTGGACGGAACCCCAGAGGTTCACACCATGCAATGTAGGACTTCCATGTACGATGATAAATCTTTCTGGAAGTCGCCTTCCTTGCTTTAACTAGAGTAGGAATAACTGAAGCTGACAATCCCTTGTCCTTCAGCACCTGGGTCTCAATAGCCAGGCCGTTAAAGCCAGCGATCGTAAAGCAGGATGGAAGATCGGTCCCTGAGACAGTAGGTCCTCCCTGAGAGGAAGTCTCCATGGGACGTCCGCCACCAGTCTGACCACGTCGGCGTACCAAGCTCGGCGAGGCCAGTCCGGAGCTACCAGGATTACTGGAATTCCTTCCTCCTCTATCCTGCGAAGAAGTCTTGGCAGTAACCCGAGAGGAGGGAAGGCATACATTAGCTGGTATTGCCCCCACGGGGCGATCAGTGCGTCTGCGGTCTCTGCTAGAGGATCGCGGGAGCGAGCCACGAATCTCTGTACTTTCCTGTTGAATCGTGATGCCAACAGATCCACATCCGGGGTGCCCCACCGTAGGCACAACTGGTGGAAAACTTCTGGATGGAGGGACCATTCCCCCTGATCCAGAGTCTGACGGCTGAGATAATCTGCCTGCCAATTTTCCACCCCCGGAATGAACACCGCAGAGATAGCTGGAACAAATCGTTCCGCCCAGCGAAGAATGCAAGCCACTTCTTTGGCCGCTCGGACACTCTTGGTGCCCCCCTGGTGATTGACATAAGCCACGGCCGTGGCGTTGTCCAACTGGATCCGAACCGGGCTGCCCTGGAGCTGCTCGGTCCAGTGAATCAGACAAAGTCTGATCGCTCTCAGTTCCAATACATTTATCGGCAACCTGGATTCTTCCAGGGACCAAAGTCCCTGGACAGATAACTGACCGAGAATTCCTCCCCATCCGGATAGACTGGCATCCGTGGTCACTATCGTCCAATATATTGGCAGAAATGACTTTCCCTGGCTGAGCATCGGAGACCGAAGCCACCAGACCAGAGACTCTCTGGTCTGTTTGCTCAATCGGATCTGATTGTCCAGGGATTCCGGATTCCGATTCCATCTGAGAAGAATCTCTTGCTGAAGAATTCGGGTATGGGACTGGGCAAATGGGACTGCTTCGAAGGAAGCCACCATCAACCCCAGAACCCTCATGCAAGTTCGAAGAGAAGACCAGCTGTTGGATAGTAACAACTGGACTGCTGATTGAATCTTCCGGAGTTTCCCTACCGGAAGGAAAACTCTTGACCTGACTGTGTCTAGAATTAGACCCAGATATTCGAGCCTCTGGGTGGGAACCAGAAATGACTTTTGCTGGTTCACCAGCCACCCGAATTCCTGTAAAGAAATTATAGTAATTTCTATGTTTTGTAGACGGGTCTGAGGAGATTCTGCATGAAGCAGGAGATCGTCTAGGTAACCTAGAATCGATATGCCTCTTTGGCGCAGTAGTGCCAACATTGGGGCCAACACCTTCGTGAAGACCCGAGGAGCCGTGGCGAGACCGAAAGGTAACGCCACAAACTGATAGTGGTTCTCTTCTACAGAAAAGCGTAGAAACCGCTGATGTCCTGCGAAAATGGGAATGTGAAAATAGGCGTCCTTGATGTCTATGGACGCTAGGACATCCCCTGGATGCAGGAAGGCTGCTACTGTGCGAATGGATTCCATCTTGAATTTCCTTATGTTGAGAAAGGAATTGAGTGCCCTTAAGTCCAGAATTGGACGCACTTTGCCCTCTTTCCTGGGTATTGTAAATAGGTTTGAATAAAACCCTTGAAAACGTTCTGTCCAAGGAACGTGGACTACCTCTCCTTGTTGTAGTAAATCCGTGACTGCTCTCCGCAGATCTTCTAAACGATCCGGGGATAGTCGGATATTGGAAGGGAAGAATCGCGCCGGTGGGAGAGATTGAAACTCGATCTTGTACCCTGACCTTATGACTTCGCAAACCCACTTGTCCGGGATTCTGGAAAGCCATGGATCCGGGAACCGGCGAAGACGTCCCCCCACCCCAATTATGGGTGGGGGCGCACCTTCAGGCTTTGGACGATTTATCTTCAGGTCTGGAGGGGGCGGGCTTTTGCTTGCCCGACCAACGTTCCCTGAAGCCTCCTGAAGGAGCTTTGGAGGACTTCATTTTTTCACCCGCGGGACGAAAAAACTTTTTGTGAGCAGAGAAAGAAGGCCCTCGTCTTTGACGAGTTCCTTTACCCTTAACATTTTGCGGTAAAAAGGTGCTCTTACCACCCGTGAGATCCTTAATGATCTCATCTAAGTTGGCTCCAAATAGACGCTCTCCTAAAAAGGGGATATTAGCCAATGCTTTTTTGGAACCTTGGTCGGCTAACCAACCTTTTAGCCACAGTGTACGCCTGAGAACCACTGCTGAAACTGATGCTCGCGCCAATAATGGAGTGGCGTTTAACGCCGCATCACACACAAACTGTAACCCCTGTATCATTTGTTCCAACAAATCTGATACCGCCTGAGGGACCTCTTCTAAGTCCCGGCGTAACCACTTGGTCCATTCAGTTACAGTCTGCGAAACCAGACCAATAGCAATTATTGGTCTGAAAGCTGATCCAATCAAGGAAAACATGGTGCGAGACATAGCTTCTATCTTGCGATCCACTGGATCTTTAAAAGACGGAGCGTCTTCTAAAGGAATAACCGTGGCTTTATTCAATCTAGCAATTGGTGAATCCACCACAGGTGGTTCTGTCCATTTCTTAATGAGGGTTTCCTCAAACGGATAACGCCTGTTAATGCGTTTAGAAATAGCAGAAGTGCGTTTTGGCAGACTCCATTCTTCTTTGATTGGATTGCCAAAACATTTGGGCAATGGAAAACCCTTCGCCACTTTGATGCATTTTTTAGTCCCAAAAGGGATTTCAGTTTCAGCCATTTCTGACGGAATACCCTGTAATCTTAAGGTTTCTTGAACAGATACAATGAGTGCGTTTACCAACGCTTCCTCTCGGGCTATGGCTGATGCCGAAACATCCTCCTCACTGTCTGAAGAGACAGTACCCGAGACACCAATCCCAGATGAAGTACCTGCAACTGCAGAAATAGGCTCAGATTCTGAATCCGAAGTTTCAGATAATAAGGGGTTAGGCAGGGGTCGCTTTCTTGCGCCCTGTCCCTGACAAGCCACTTCCACCCGGGACACAAAAGTTTCCATAATAGCTGACAATGATTCAACAGTCAGTGGGGTGCTGGAGGATCCTGCAGACACCTCGAGGGGATCCGGTGGAGATACATGAGTGGCAGGGTCCATGTTAATTCAGGACACCTCTGCCAGAAAAAACAAAAAACTTTTTTTTTTTTTTAAATAAAAAAATACCTCTTTTTTTTTTTTTTATGTGTCTCCCCCTAGCGCAATAGCGCCCCTCAAAGTACCTGCTTCTCGATCCCCACAGAGAGAGAGAGGGACCCCCAAGGCTCACCACCCGATGCAGAGAAGTTTCCAACCAACTGCAGTCAGCGTCTGTCTTTTACAGACTGGAAAGAGCTGTGTTCGTTTTCCCGGGTAGAAGGACGTGGCTCCGCCCCCTGTGTACGCCTTCCGGCGTTCCCAGCTCTCCACAAGGTAGCTGGGCTCATCAAACATGGCCGCCCCCATACGGGAGACAATAGACTCCAAAAACATGGCGGCCGGCGTAACCTGAGGACATTCATGCACCTGGTCTACGGCAAAATGGCGGCGGATTGCCGAAATCGTTTTTCCCAGCACATCCACCTGCATCTCTGCTAAGTGGCGGTTTATCGATCTGCAGGAGGTACACTACAATTAAGGTAGGATTATACCTCCTATGTCTGCTGTAATACTACAGTCTGCTGGGTAGAGTGTTAGCTCTCAAACCAAGTCCACTTCCCACCAAACACATACTGTATTTACAAGGGGGACTTTTAGTGTCAGATATATACTGACCATGTATGGAGGGGCACATAATTCATACTGCCTCATAACGAGGAAAAAAAGGGAACGTTTACTCACCATACCGAACCGACAGGCACCCTCTCTTCACAATACCCTCTCCACCGGGGTGGGGGGTTGTGGACCACTCCGGACGCCTCGACTCTCTGGTTCCTGGCGTCCAAGCGAGACTTTTAACTCGCAAGGTCAGTCCCTCCAATGGGACTCCGTCGCGGCCGACCCTGCGCGGAGCTCTGGTCTGCACGCACTCGTAGGCAGAAACCGGGGTGACCATTGGATCTCAACATCCAGCCCTTCGCCCGGCCCCGCATACTTACTTGAATGTGTCGCGGCCGACCAAGCGCAATGCAATGGTCTGCGCGCGCTCGTAGGCCGGCTGGGGTGACCACTAGTGTCGCCAAGTCCGGCGTATTTGCTTGAAGATCTCACAGGAAAAAAACACTGGAGAAAACTACCTAAAAAATATTTTTTCTAAAGAAAAAATCTTGCCAGGACCAAAAAGATCCCAGCAAGGAACTTAGGTCCTTACTCCTGACTAGACAGAAAAAAACTGATGCCTTGTAGCAGAGAGAGGGAGGATATACCCTCAGGAACTGCCCCTAAGGTGGAGCCAGAACGTTTTTTCTTTCTGCCTAGTCCTGCTCCTGCGGAGACAACATAACCCAGTTCTTGTGAATCAAGAAGACTACGTCTGTCAATGAGCGACAGAGAAATTATGGTTATTTCTAACACTTTGGGAATTCAAATTTACCTCAGTCACTCCTGCACTCCCTGCATTTTATCAAAATATGAACTTTTTATTTACTTTAGTCTTAGGGTGGCCATTATACAAGAAGATATCTCACCAAACACAACAGGCAAGAATTAGTCTTTGAACAAACTGATCTATTGGGACCTGGGCTGACATACACAAACCAATCTTTTGGTTGAGCAACTTGAAATTATTGTAAAGTTAGAGATTCTCTCTTTTTTAAAAACAGTAAACATGTCATACCTACCTGCTCTGTTAAATGGTTTTGTACAGAGCAGGCCCAATCCTCCCTTTCCTGGGGTCTCACACTAGTGACTTTTCTGTGTGCCACCATAGGAAGCCAATTCCTATGGTGGCATGCATACGCGCTCAGTGTGACTCAGTGGTGTGACTCAGTGTGACTGTCCCCTGCTCCTTCATCAATGGATTTGATTTGCAGCAGAAGCCAATAGCTCCTGTGCTGGATCAAGATAGGGCTCAGATAAGTAATGCAGAGAATATAGAGAAAATGGGGTTTTTATAACCCTACATTTTCTTTATGGGATGGGAGCAGGGGTTAATGATTTATATAAGAAGATTTTATTAGGTCTGGGCTCAGTTAAATAGGCCTACTTCTTGTGTAGTGTATGACAGGCTGAACTTTTGACCCGAGCTATATCAGCTTTGAACTTCCCGCCCAGGAGTGGTAGGTCTCCGGGCAGATTTCAAGTTTAACATGGTTTTCCCGCTCATGGGAGCACTGTTTCCAGGCAGATCAGCGCGTGCAGCCCGGCTCCCGCCTGAATTTTCCCGCTTCTGGGGGCTAACCAGCCCCAGCCAGTTGTAATTCAGGGCTCTTTAAGGGTGACTGCGGGGCTCCGAGTCACTTCGTTACCTCAGGAGCAGTTCTCTCCCCCCCCCCCCACCCCCCCCCCAAAAAAAAAAAAAACTTAGTTTGTCGCGGCCAGTTATAAATTATTTGACTTGTTGCTATCGCCTTAGCTAAAGTGCTTCGGTGGATGAAATTGTTTTTATGATGATGGTCTAGTGTGTTGTTGGAAAATGTTGGTTGTAAAAAAAATTAAAAAAAAAAAGGTATTTGGAAATAAAATTATTTTAATGTTATTTATTGTCAGCCCGAGCCGTGGTGGCTGGGCTGGTTCTGGACGTTTTTAAAGTGGATTTTAAACAAAGTATAAAGTATGTTTTATTATATTAGTTTTAAAAGTCAATAATAAAAAACAGCCGCGGCCTTTGTCCAAACCGTTTTCTTGTCTGGTGTTATTTAATTTATTTATAAACATTTAAAGTTTGTTAGGTTTATTTATCTGGGTTAACAAAAAAGGGACATCCTGCTTCCCATTCCCATACATTAAGGTAAAAAAAAAAAAAACTTCAGCCTTTACAACCAATATACACTCAGATCAGCTGGTAGCCTTGTTTTTTAAATGACAAGGTAAAGTGGAGTGTAATGGGAATCTAGATCGATATTGTGCCCAGTTTATAATAAACCTGTCAGAATTACTTAAAGTACTAAAAAGGATGCAGCAGTACAATGAAGACACCTAGACGCCCCTGCAAATAATTTATTATGGCCCCCTCAAGCTCTAGTGGTAACCAGAATCCCAGGCTGTTAAGAGGCCAGACAATTCCCAATAATACCCACATTCTTCTATTGCCCAGTAAGGCCACCCAATACAATGGAGAGTGAAAGAGAAAGCCTGGGCCATTTGGCATTCAATGTAATATGAATTTCCTAACCATATCTCAAGTATTTTCCTCATTTTAATGTTACAGTAAAGCTACCTCAGGCAAGTAGTAACACAGATTTCACAGCATCCAAGCTGATGCAAATTTGACATTACAGTATATCCATTAAAAAAAAAAAAAAACTTATCCATAGAGATTACACAGGTCAAATTAATTACCCATAAAGCATATATTCAGTGATATGTACTTACAGTTGCTTATAACTCCACCAAGTGGATCACCCTTAAAATCAAATTCAATATCCATATATTTGCCCTAAAATGCAAATTAAAAAGAGTCAAAATAATGGATTGTGTACATGGTTCATGTAAATATATTACTATAATGTTTTTAATTTCAAAAGGTCTATATTTTGCCTAAAATCGTCTTTCAAGGATATTTCAACTATGGTCACTTTTAAAAAAAGGCCCTTATTCAACATATATATTTTCTATAGTTATATTATGCTATAAGGTTTATGTGCAGGCAATCTCTAGAACTTAGTTTTTGAATAATCGAGTACTTACAAATCTGGATGAATTATCATTCCTCACAGTTTTTGCATTTCCAAAAGCTAGCAATACAAAATAAAAAACAGGTTTCAAACAATCATCAAAATGCATAAAATACTAAAAATGTTGTATTAATGTAATGTAAAAAAATTGTACACCATAAGTAAATGAAAATATGGAATATTCAATTTCGACTTCTTTAGCGATAAAATCTGCAAGGGTTATTTAATAGAAAATACAAAAGCATTTCTAAATATGCTCCCTAAATTTTTACTTTACTTATGTTTAGAACTATTATTATTATACAGGTCTAACTAATGTGGACCAACATTGATTTTTAATTAAAGGTCAACAAGAGAAAATAATGTTATTGAGCAGCGCTGTATTAAGTGTATTTTTTTTAATGTTCATATGAGTAATGAAAACCTGATAGAGAGGGTCAAGTTTATAAGGCTGTTAACATTCAATTATTAAACTAAACCGACTCAAAACCATTTAAATTTTTTTTTTCTTTTCTGTTAGGGGGTAAAAATGAAAACGCTGCTGCAGATTAAAGAAACCCAAAAGTACTCACCCATACCCAAGGCAGCCTCCTAAACTATGCCAACTCTGCATTTCAGGTGCTCTGGCCAGCACTTCCCAACTGTGCCGATGCTTGCCTTTCCAGCCCTACCTTCTGCACATTTCTTGTGACCAGTGAAGCTGCCTATCACAGTGATGGGCTACTAGGAATGTCTAGAGATGGGACTTAAAGGACACGTTCACCTTACTGAACATGTTACACCCATATATAGGGTGTAAAATGTAACATGTCCAGCATCAGACTGCCTTTCCCCCCCCCCCCCCTCCTTGTGGCAGCAAGCTGGTAATCTTCTCTGTATTGCCACAATTCAAAGATGACACAGCCATGCAGGGCTCCGCCCACATTCCCAGATACCTGTGAATCAATCAACTACAAGTACTGCCAGTCTTTGTGGTTGTCGGCTTGTAGTTTTCAATGAGCCACTATGGCAATGTTGAGCACTGTGGTAGTTTACGGATTCTTCCTGCCAGTGTAAAACTACCTGCCCATATGATGTACGGGCACACAGCTTTCACTGACAGTGTTCAGGGAACTGCATGGCATCCACCATCTGCTAATGGCTGGTGCAATGCTTTACAGGCTCCTAAAACCAAAATAGTACATCCACATTGTTTTACCTGCAAAAAAAAGGTGCATTTATTATTTTTTGTTAAAAGATGAACTTATCCTTTATGAGGCAAGCAGACGCTACCCAAGGACTATGTTCTCTAAACATACATTGGGGACGATTTTACAAAGCTGGAGAGTGCAAAATATGGTGCAGCTGTGCATGCTAGCCAATCAGCTTCTAACATAAAAAACTTGGAAGCTCATTGGTTTCTATGCAGAGCTGCAGCAGCTTTTGCACTCTCAAGCTCTAGGAAATTAACCCCACTATGTAAATATGCTTGGAGAACAAAAACTTATCCTAAACTTTCTATAGTTGCTGTTTCTTGCACTACAAAGCAAACATTACTAGTCTCCCCAAATCTTGTTTTCCACATTATTAGGTCAAAAATTGTTTTCTACTCTCTTTCCTGAATTCAAAAGATAAAAAAGTTTTCCAGACCCTGAGACGTTGATACAAGGTCTGACTGGCTTTCTGAGTGGTGGCTGCAAGTGCAAAGAGTCTGTGCTCTACACTTCCAAGAACTCTTCCCTCTCACCACCCTATCAGTTACAGTTCCAGCACTGAAAGATAGATAGAAGCTATGTCGCCACAGGGAGTATGTCCCTGACAATGGCGTTATCCAGTCTGGAATTTACCTAGCGGCCGTAAGCCAAACAGAAGCTTCATAATTTGGTTTGGTGCACACAAATAGAAAATAAAAATGCCAAGCTAAGTTGCATTATTGAAAAAATACCATATCAAAGTTTTAATGAAATAGAGAAAAGCTTGTAAGACAAATCATTTTTTCCTCTTTTTACAACTCAGTAATGTGGAGAAGAAAACATTTGAATTAAGAGAATATGGAAAGAGTAAAGTTATGCATATACAGTTCAAAAACCTTATGTCTGGTGTGAATTGGCGCTAGGTTTATTTGAAAAAAAAAAAAAAAAAAAAAAGGTCAAACTCATAAGCCATGTGACTAATAATTTAAATTGTCACAACAGTTATAGTTCCAGCACGATTTCATGAAAAACAAATTTAATAAGCTGTCCCTTGTTTGTCATCCCAGCACCATAAACGGTGATCATCAGCCAACAGCAAGAAACAAGGGGTGGGAGGGAGCGATGCCAGACTCAGACCAGTGTAGCCGGTTCAAATTCACAAATCAGGACTCCTTGGGATTTAGGGCCTCAGAGCACTGATTAAAGAGCTAACCTTACATGCAGGCACACATATGATGTCTTAAATTATATAATATGGATTTAGCTAAGAGGGTACAGCAAACATGCAGCTAAGCATTTTGAAGGTTGCAACGCCTAAAATCGATCCATTTGCCTTTGAGAAACCGTATATGTTACACATGAAGCAGTCACAGGGCCAGGCAACTTTTAAATGTTATTAACACTTGCTGCTAAAATAAAGAGTCAGATGCTGCGAGTGCCCTTGAAGCATCTTCTTTTGGAGTACATTAAAGACAAGGATTAGAAGAAGAGAGCACAAAGTCTCATGCTGCATTCTGCAAAGTGACAACACAGGATGGGACAATCTTTCTTAGCTCTAGTCTGTCTCCCTTTGAAGAACAGTGAGCGCTGCATTTTTATGGTTTCCTTTTTTGTAATGCGAAAATGTAAACTGTAAGCAGGCATACTGAGAAACATACATAAGGTTGGCAAAATCCTATATCAAAATAAGAAATCAAGTTGTGGGAGTGTGGGCCAATGGGTTAAATTTTAAAGAAAAAGACACCAGATTTACCAAAAAACCTCTAAAGGGTCACATTACTTTTTCGCAGTTGACATTATGCATAGGGACTTGGGACATCAGGTTTATTAAAAATAATGGTAGCGCATGATGGTAATGAACATTCAAAAAACATTTTCACACAAAGAATCTAAGCACCACACCTTCCAGGACTGGATTGGACTGCAGAAGTTGTTCCTTCACTTGATTAACTTCAGCTCCTTTACCACAAACTGCTGCAACATATGACATGACAAGCTTGCTTGCTTCTGTAATACATAAAAAACATCATATAAAATTACACCATGTCTAAAGATTCACAATATTTTTATGTTAAAGATAAACACACTTAATAAACATAATTTTCAAAAAAAAAAAAAAGATAAACACACTTAATTCTTTCTGGCAGCACTGGTACCATTAAGAGCCCATTCACACTGCCACGACTTGTCAGGCGACTTGTCAGCCTGACAAGTCGTGGTCCATTGAGTAGTACAGAACCCGTTCTAATAGGGTCCTGTACTACTTTGGGGCGACCTCAGAGCGACTTGCATAGACTTCAATTATGTGAAGTCCCTGCAAGTCGCGCCGAAGTCGCGGTGCACGCGACTTCAAAGGTCACCCCCCAAAGTCGTGCCGCTTCAGTGTGAACCGGCACCAAGTGTGGCTTCAAAAATACAGCACATTTGACAGTGATCGCCTTCAGATTTTTTTTAACCATCATGTAAAACAGCAATTACCGTTCTATTAAAGTAAAAAAAAAACGTTACACTTACCTGCTTTGTGCAGTGGTTTTACACACAGCAGCCTCGATTCTCCTCATTTCGGGTCCTCTGCTGGTGCTCCTGGCCCCCTACCTCTTGCCAAGTGCCCCCAGAGCAAGCAGCTTGCAATGGGGGCACCGAGCAGGCTCACTCACGAGCCGCGGCTCTGGTTGTCCATTCACACACAGAACTGGGGCTCGGCCCATCTCCTTTCTCTCCTTATTGGCACATCGGCTGTGATTGCCAATGGCTCTCGCTGCTATCTCAACCAAAAAGGGAGAGTCGCTGAGGAGCCAAGGCTCTGGTGCACATCACTGAAGAAGAAAGACCAGGTTCGGGTAAGTTTTGGGGGGGGGGGGGGAGGGTGAGGCACACTGAAGGGTTTTTACCTTCATGTATAAAAAGCATTCAGGCTTTACAACCACTTTAAAGCTGGGCCAAGTCAGTTGACAAACTCCTACAAAATAGACATTTTCAAGACATATTGATCTACACTATTTTGGTGTGGCAATTTTGACATTTGGAATATTAAGCACTACAATTACTTTTATTCAATCAAAGCCTTTAAAACCCAATTTTTTGCAAAATTTGTATTTAAAGGGTTGCTTCATTTTCCTGAAAAAAAATATAGCAAAAAATAAAATGAGATTATATATATATATATATATTTTTTTTTTTTTTTTCTGTAAAATTCAATGCAATACGGCAACCTGGAAACAGTCTGTACACAGAAAGATTGGTGTACAGAACATTCCAAAAAGTTTCACTTTCTATGTGAATGGCTCACTGATTTTCCCAGAAGTTTGTACTAATATACAAGTAACATTTTGGGCATCCCCCTACAATAGGAATTACATATATATATATATATATATATTTTTTTTTTTTTTTTTTTGGTGAGATACTACCCCCAAGAGTTATGACTCCTAAAAGAACGCCGAAACCGCTACTTTCTTCATTAGAACAGAATAAGGTAGGACTTGATTACTTGATTACAAACTTTGTTAAAATCCTTGCAATGTACATTGATCACCCAGAGAGGATTTTTCTCAACAAATGTGGAGTTACTCTTTAATAGTAGGTTTACATGGAAAATCAGACCAATCTGGCCAAATGTCCAAAAGAGAAATGCTGTAATTTCTCATCTTTGGCTTCAATCCTAGACACACTAGCATTTTAAAACCATTTCCCAGACACTTCTATTAGCCACTTGCCAACTGGCAGCAGTACATATATTGCAGCAGGTCGGCTCTATTGCACCAACCAATGTACCAGTATGTTTCGTGCAATAGCCAGTAGGGGGCGTGTTCGCGATCGCTCCCCAGAGAGACAGAACAGCGGTCTGCCTATGTAAACAGATGGAACACAGGGATCTTGTGTTCCTGCTATTTTGGTACAGGGATCTCGATGTTCATCTAGCGAGTCTATCCACCACACAGTTAGAAAGCATCCCCTAGGGATACACCTAACCGTATGATCGCCCCTAGTGTTAACCCCTTCCCTGCCAGTGTCATTAGTACAGTAACAGTGCATATTTTTAGCACCGATTACTGTAGTGTCACTGGTCCCCCCAAAAGTGTCAAAAATGTCAGTTAGGTGTCCGATCTGTCCATTGTAATGTCGCAGTCCTGCCAAAAATCCCCGACTGCTATTACTAGTAAAAAAATAAATATACACTTATTCGGATTTTTTTTTTTTACCAAACTACGTAGTAGAATACATATTAGCCTAAAATTATGAAATAATTTGTTTTAAATTTCTATTTTTTGGCTGTGTTTTATAGCAAAAAGGTAAAAACTTTATTTCCTTTCAAAATTGTCGTTCTTTTTTTGATTATAGCGCAAAAAATAAAAATCGTACAGGTGATCAAATACCACCAAAAGAAAGTTCTATTCGTGGGGGAAAAAAAAGGGACTTCAATTTTATTTGGGTACGGCATCGCTCGAATGCACAATTGTCAGTTAAAGTAACGCAGTGCCGTATCACAAAAAATGGCCTGGTCATTAAGGGGGTAAAACCTTTCGGTTCAGAAGTGGTTAACATGCTGTGTTTTCATATGTATCAAAATACTCCACAATCCTCTCCTAAAGTATAACATTTTGCTGCATACACACATTCAAGGGAAACATTAAAATAGATCACTAGAGAAAACCTTTCTTGGGTTGGAACCCTGACATGTTTTCTTCTGTTATGTCCCAGCTGGCCAGATTCACCTTCTCTATTTGTCTTGGACAGGACTGTCATTGGACACAAAGTAGTGGGAAATCCAACAATTTATGGCGGCTGTCATCGAAAGCTAAGGTGAGATGAAAGCTTCCAGTGGAGGCAATGGGGATTTAACCTCACTTTGGCTATATGTCGCACTTTCTGCTGCTTATTCAGAACCAAAAGCAAGTGGAAATTTTCCCAATTGGACATAGACAGCAAAACATTCATGACAAGTGATTATAACCATTCCCTACTAAATCCAAAACTAAAAAAAAAAAACATTCTGGCTAGATACAAACATTAAATACTAAGGAAAGCCTTTAATTAAAAGGAACAGAAATCACAACAGATGGTTACTCAAAAAGGAAATCAGCTCCACCTAAATTCCTATCACCACAATTTGAAAAGAGTTTATAAATAAAATGTTGCTTCCTCCTCATTTTTTTTTTGTATTGCTGTTGCCACCACTCAATAATTTCTTCAGTCCCTTTTCTAGGTTCTGTAATGTCCCTGTCTTTACATTCCATGTCAATACATACATCTCTGGGTTTAGGTTGTTCGCACCATCAAGCTCTAGTCTAGAGAACCAAATCCTTTGAGTTGGGAGGTTTCATCTAACAATTTGTTAACTTTATAGTATAGAAAGTTTGATCCACCTATGATTTTTCAATAGCATTTCCTCTCTAGCAATTGGAACCCCCCTCCCCCAGTTCAAGCAATGACCATATAAAGGTTGATTTTCTCTTGCAATGCAAAACACTCAAACTTTAATAGAAATAGTCATTTTAGCTTTAACTGAAAAACACAGCAGAAAATTTAAAATTTTGACTAAAACAGTCATTGCTCATATGTTTATTACTGTGAACGAATACTATCATCCTCCTTTAATAGACAAATCCTTAATTTTTTATTAACTTGGGTGAGGGACGCATGTAACCAGTAGGATAGATTATTTGAAGCATCTGGTACACTTGTAAGTGATCTTAACCAGTTCTGGACTGGAAGGATTTGCCCCCAGTTCTGGACCGGAAGGATTTGCCCCCTTAAACACTTCAATACCGGGCACTTTCTCCCCTTCCCGCCCAGCCCAATTTTCAGCTTTTAGCGCTGTTGCATTTTGAATGACAATTGCGCGGTCATGCAACACTGTACCTAATACAAATTTATGTAATTTTTCCCCACAAATAAGAGCTTTCTTTTGGTGGTATTTGATCACCGTAAGTTTTTTTCTTTTTTGCTACACAAATAAAAAAGGACCAAAAAGTTTGAAAAAAAAAATGTTTTTTTGTTTAGGTTATAAAAGTTTGTAAATAGATACGTTATTTCCTGCACTGATGAGGCTGCACTGACAGGAACAGATGAGGAGGCACTGATGGGGTGGCACTAATATGCAGCATTGATGGGCACTGATAGGCGGCACTGATATGCAGCATTGGTGGGCACTGATAGGCGGCACTGATGGGCACTGATAGGCAATAATGGGCACTGGTGGGCGGCACTGATAGATGGCAATGATAGGCACTGGTGGGCAGCACACCACTGGTAGGCTCCCTGGGCCCTGATTGCCATCCCTGGTGGTTATGGGTGGGCATCCCTGGTGGCCATCCCCTGGTGGCTCTAGTTGCACCCCCCCCCCCCCCCAAGGGTCTGCACTGGTAATCAATGCTCTGATTACCAGCACAGACCCCCCCGTCCCCGTCAGGAGAGCCGCAGATCGGCTCTCCTCTACTTGTGCCTGTCAGGCACAAACTGAGGAAAGCCGATCAACGGCTCTTCCTATTTACTATGTGACCAGCTGTGATTGGACACAGCTGGTCACATGGAAAAGAGCCTATGTCATATGACAGCGGGTCAGAATAATGCAACCACCTTCTCGCCGTCAATTGCCGATAGAGCGACCATTCGGGAAAAAAAAAAAAACATTCTGCTATATAACATTCTCAAAAAAAAAAAATGTAAAAATCAAAATGTTTCATCTTTTTAGGCCAATTTGTATTCGGCTACTTATTTTTGGTAAAAAAAAATTAAATATATAAAAAAATCGCAATAAACGTATTTTGATTGATTTGCGCAAAAGTTATCACATCTACAAACTAGGGGAGAGATTTAGGTCATTTTTATTTATTTTATTTTTTTACTAGTAATGGCGGTGATCTGCGATTTTTAGCGGGACTGCGATATTGCGGCAGGTATATCGGACCCCTAACTGACATTTTAAAACTTTTGGGGGACCAGTGACATTACTACAGTAATCAGTGCTAAAAATATGCACGGTTACTGTAATAATGACATTGGCAGGGAAGGGGTTAACAGTGGTGAGCAAAGGGTTAAGTGTGAGCCTAGGGGGTGTTTTCTAACTGTATGGGATGGGTTTGTGATATAAGCACAGAGACCTATGATCTTATATATAGAAGGATCACAGGCTCTCTGTGATCATTTCAGAGAGATTAACGGTCAGCTGTGTTTACAACAGCTGACCGTCATCCTCTCTCAGCGGGGAGCGATCGTGGCCACCGGCCCCGTGGCTCGGCAACCCCGCTGCCTAATGGGGACGGGAGCACGCTGCCGATGGTGCACCCCCCCCCCCCCCCCAGCACCACTCCCTGCGTAGAAGCACCACTTCCTATATAGAAGGATCACAGGCTGTCTGTGATCATTTCAGAGAGATTAACGGTCAGCTGTGATTACAACAGCTGACCGTCATCCTCTCTCAGCGGGGAGCAATCGCTCTCGCCCCCCAGCACCACTGCCGCGAACTGACGTACCCATACGTAGATTCGTGCAGCCGAGCAGAGCCAGCCTGCCGCAATATATAGGAATGTGCTTTTGCTGTCCTATACCTTAGACAGCAATTGGTTCTGTCTTCTTTTATCCTGAGGTATTTAATCATCATAAGCTGGAAGTCGCCCATTCATCATCTGTCTGGTATCATTACTGCCGAATACCTGCCATTACTGCTTTACATGACCGCTCTATAATTTGAGGGTCATGTTTGTTATCTCATATCCCTTTACTCACTGGTGCTGGACATATTTTCCCTTCACTTCTATATGGACTTTTAGATTTATATATAATAACTCTACCTCTAATATTTGGTGCTGGATGTATTTTTCGGTTAACCAGATTATGGACTTTTTATTGTTATCATTTTTATCATTTTTATCATATTGGCACTACCTGGTCTTACATTATATATGCGGCGGGCGGTTGGCAAGTGGTTAACGCTAAACCCCAGGTACACAACGGTCATTCAAATATATTCCTTAGTAGGAAAAAAGGAAAAACAAGAAATCAAACAGGGTGCAAATGCCTAGCGCATTATCCCCAACACTACAGCTGCAAGAAAAAGTATGTGAACCCTTTGGAATGATATGGATTTCTGCACAAATTGGTCATAAAATGTGATCTGATCAGCATCCAAGTCACAACAATAGACAATCACAGTCTGCTTAAGCTAATATGAAAATGAAATTCCCAAGTTTATCAAGACATTTTGCAGTAGAACTTAAGGCCATCTGTCTACCAGCTGAAGCTCAACAGAAGATGGGTTTTGCAACAGGACAATGACCCAAAGCATAGAAGTAAATCAACAACAGAATGGCTTAAACAGAAGAAAATACGCCTTCTAAAGTGGCCGTCAGAGTCCTGACCTCAACCCGATTGAGATGCTGTGGCATGACCTCAAGAAAGGGATTCACACCAGACATCCCAAGAATATTGCTGAACTGAAACAGTTCTGTAAAGAGGAATGGTCAAGAATTACTCCTGACCGTTGTGTACGTCTGATATGCAACTACAGGAAACGTTTGGTTGAAGTTATTGCTGCCAAAAGGAGGTTCAACCAGTTATTAAATCCAAGAGTTCAAATACTTTTTCCACCTGCACTGTGAATGTTTACATGGTGTGTTCAATAAAAACATGGCAACATTTCATTCTTTGTGTGTTATTAGTTTAAGCAGACTGATAGTCTATTGTTGGGACTTAGATGATGATCAGATCACATTTTATGACCAATTTGTGCAGAAATCCATATCATTCCAAAGGGTTCACATACTTTTTCTTGCAGCTGTATTTAAGGGGCGACAGACAACTCATATATATACTCACAAGCCTAATTGAATAGATGGCAAAATATAAAACCCATTTTCAGAAATCCACTCACCAAATGCTACGAATGTACAGCTTACGTTTTTCAGGGAACTGGGCCCCCACAATGGGTAAGCTGCCAATGTCATCTGTACATTCGTGGCGTTACAGAGTAGCAATGGCAGGTCTTAATTGAAGGAAGCTCCTATGCAAAGGTTTACACTAGATCACTGCACAGATTCGGAGGAAATACACAAAGCATATGATTCAAGCAATATTACACAGGCCTCTTATGTTTGGGAGAATATTTGCTTATCAGAGAGATCAGCTTTAACACCAATTATAATACAAATCTTACATTAATACTCAAATGGTCAAAATACATCATGTCCTGTCTGTCCCATGTTGTAAACTTCAGTTGAATAAGCATTTTTGTTCCTATCCTTTTAAACGCTTTACGCCGACAGTACGCTACTCAAGAGGTCTTAAATGGTACAGTAGGTTACCTTTCTGAGCACTAGCTCAGTGTGCCTGTATAATTTTAAGTGACACTAAGCAATATCCTTATTCTCCACAAATAAACCATACACCCATTACATAATGGTTCTGTAATCTATTTTTCATTAAATGGTTTCTTACGGTGTTTTTCTGCCTCCTTGAGCTCACACACATCTCATTTTCCGCTTCACTTTTGTTTGGAATTAACAGTGCAAGTCACTTGCAGTCATGTACACTGATCTATGCACACAACACAGCCCATAGTCCCTAGTCCAACTTGGGAGCAAGAGAGGCTGGTGAATGTGGGACCATAGAGAGTGAACACAAGCAACCTCTAATAGGCAGTCACACCACAGAATAAAAAAAATTCTGAGTTAAGAATACTTTTCATTTTTTTTTTTTTAATCCAGAGTTTAGGGTTACTTTATTATCAAAAACATGAGTACAAGGTAATGCAAATCCACAAATGATGTTAATGTAATATTTGCAAAATTTTCATATCATTACATACTAATGACTAATAAAATACAAAGATAAAAAAGGGGAAGCACACGATTATAGTCAAATATTACATCTCATATCATATCCAACCTTACTGCTACATACTGTAATTTCCCATGCAATCACAAAGGTATATACTTCAAAGTTGGACCTGGTTCATGGTCACGTACACAGATTCAAAAATTTTTTTAAACGTTAAAGTGATCATCAAGGCTCTTTCTTAAAATAAGAAACATGGTATATACTTACCTGCTTAGTGCAATAGCAGTCCTGATCCTTCTCTCGAGGGGTCCCCATCAGCGCTCTTGGCTCCTCCCCAATTGCTATGGGGGCACTCGTGTGGGCTCAATCCCAAACTGCACTCTGTTTCTATTGATACATGGAGCGTGGCTTGGCCCTGCCCCCAACTCTCTGCTTTCTTGCTGTGATTGACAGCAGCAAGAGCCAATGGCTCCTGCTGCTGCCTCCATGGCCAGCGAGGAGAGAGACAGCAAAAAGCCACTGCTTTTGGGTAGGGTTCTGGATTAGGATCAGACTCCGGTAAGTATGGAGGGGGGAAGGGGAAGGGGGAAGGGGAAGGGAGAGGGGAGCTGCACACAGAATGAATTAAGGTAAAAATACCTTCTACCTTTACAACCAATTCAGTAGATATCACAACAGAGCACAGGTAAATATATTCCAAGATAAATAATATTAACCACTTGCCGACCGCCGCACGACTATCTACGTCTGCGGTCAGCCCCTCACAGGCAAACTAACGTAGGGCTACGTTGCTTGCTTGTGAGGGTCTAGGGAGCGAGCGCGCGCCCCCGGAGGCGCGCTCCCACGTGGTCACGGACCCCCCCGCGCGTGTGACCAGCGGACCCGATGTCCGCCGGCCACTCGGCGATCGGCGGGGGAGAGGGAGAATGTCAGGCAGCTTGTGTAAACAAACTGCCTGTCATTCTCCTCGCTGCAAAGACACTGATCACTCGGATCTAGTATGTAGATCCGTTGATCAGTGTCCTTACAGCTAGAGCCACAGCCAATCACAGTAGAAACCACGCCCCTAGGGACACACAGCCCCTCCCTTCCAAATAAAGTTAACCCCTTCACTACCAGTGTATTTTTACAGTAACAGTGCATATGTATAGCACTGATTACTGTAGAAATGTCACTGGTAACCCCAAAAGTGTCAAAAATGTCAGTCAAGGGTCCGATCTGTCCGCCGCAATGTCGCAGTACCGCAAAAAAAAAAATCGCAGATCGCCGCCATTACGCGTTAAAAAAAAAAAACAAAAATGACAAAAATCTTTCCCTTTGTTAGTAAACGCGATAACTTTTGCGCAAACCAATCAAAATACGCTTTTTGCGATTTTTTTTACCAAACATAGGTAGCATAAAACAAATTGGCCGAAAATTTTTAAAAATTTTGATTTTTACATTTTTTTGGGGGGGAATTTCATATAAAAAAATGTGAAAAATATTGCTATTTTTGCAAAATTGACGCTCTTTTTTTGTTTATAGCGCGTGATCAAAAAATCGCACAGGTGATCAAATACCACCAAAAGAAAGCTCTGTTTGTGGGAAAAAAAGGACGTCAAATTAGTTTAGGTACAGCGTCGCACGACCACGCAATTGTCCGTTAAAGTCACGCAGTGCCGAAACGCAAAATACCCCCTGGTCGGAATGGGGGTAAAATCTTCCGGGGCTTAAGTGGTTAAGTATAAGAAAAAAGTTAACCTAGTTCATATACAAAAGCAAAAGCTGTAATGCTGGCACAGATGTATGAACTTAACTTTGTATAATTAAATCAAATGTATGTATTAAACCTGTCTCAGCAGCTAGCCATAAACTTGCTTATCCTAATGAATATGCCAGTTTGGCTGATTGTGGGGATATCATTTCAGGGGTGTCAGTATACCAGCAGGACATATCCTCCAAAAACCAAGCGGTTACCTGCCAATGTAAGGATGAGATTAAGCACTTCAATGCTGAACAGCGTGTTATCCTAAAAGCTTGAGGTTTACATAGGATGAATTTTTTTTTTTTATTTAAATCAGATTTTTTTGATTTTTATCAAATTTATTTTAATAAAATGGTTTTGGAGTTAAAATCTATCCAAAGATAGTTTTCTTTTTTTTTAAGATACAATAATAGTTTAGTTTATTCAGCATTAAATGGAGCTTAGTTATGTAGCATGAGGCTGTATATTCTGCAATATTTACGATTTTGGTAAGCTCTGCAACTACATTAAGGCAGTCACACAATTTTACACTAACTACCAGCAAGAATGATTCCTTACAATTAAAGAAAACCTATAATTTCAGATCCATCATGGTGGTGCCTGTTAGCAGGCATCCACTCACCTGCTGCCGCCACGTCCCTCCCCTTGTTGTGTCCTTGCTGCATCATCAGGCGTCCCATTTAAGTAAATGGGACTGTCTGAGCCAACAGTGGGTCAGGGGAGGAGCTGCTGTGGGACAGACGCTCATTAAAAATTATGATTTAAATCCGGATGATTTAAATCAAGCCTTTTTACTAGTGATTTAAATTACGATTTAAATCTGCATGACTTAAATCAAATCCACCCTGGGTTTACATATGCAGCTCAAAGAGAAAGACCATGGATGGGCGCGGAGAAGGACCCAGTTATCATCCAGCTGTACTCCGGGAAAAAATTACTAAAAAGATGAAGATTTTAAACTAAGATCTGCAATGCTGTTTCGTATGTGGCCAATTCAATATTTTACATAATTTACATTTATTCAATTATTATATTGCTATAACTTAAATGACAGAAAATGGAAGTAGGGCTTCTAGGGAATGGTATCATGGAAGCCCGAAAAAAAAATCACATCTGTGTTTTCAAGATTCTTAGACCTTATAACTCAAGTGTTTCTAAAGCAAAAAGGTTAAGTTTACTTTTAAGAAAAAATAAATAAAACAAATTCATATATTTCTGCTAGTAAAAAGAAATGTTCATTTATTAATTACACACGAGCCTTCAAAGTATGCACCCGTCATTAGTGGATCCCAACCCAATAAAGTTCCATTTATATTTTTTGTTATGCTCAATTATGCTTTTATATGTATTACATGTTATTCCAAGTAAGCCTAAAAAAGTTAAAGCAGCAAAATAAAACCGACTATCTACATAACATCTTTGATGAGTGTAGAGGCAGCTAAGCATAAAGGTTCATATCACTTGCAGTAATAATTATGAAGTTTTTTGAAGGTATTAGATCATAAGTGATAAGTAAAGCCAAAAGGTATTGGGGGAAATGCCTCTCCTGTCGTCAGGGCTAGTATACAAAGAAATAATTAAAACCAACTGATGAGTATCTCAAGCACATGGTGTACACTATTAAATAACTTCTGCATTGAAAGGTTAACATACACTGTACACTGAATAATTAACACAGTAAGTTGGACCTAGTAAAATATCATAAATGTATGGAAGAATGCAAATGGATGCAATGAAATGTCAAAAATGTATAGGATGACAAATGTGCCCAAAATTCAAATTTTGGTATCATCTCCACTTTGGCAATATATTGCAATGACTATAATACAACAGAACGTGCAAATACAGATAAATCTATAAGTAATAATATATGTAAAAATAAACAGACAAAATTGTGTAATAAAAAAATTGTTTAATAATAAAAATAAAATAAAGGATAAAATCAAAATAAAGTCTGGGGTAATGTGCGAGAAGGTGGGACTGACCTGTGATGGTGGATGTGGTTGGAGACAGACCCGGAACTGAAAATCTGCTACGAATATGCATGAAACTTTTGGTGCTGCAGGTGATCGATAAGAGATTGGTAGGTGAAGAGGCATGAAAATGCAAAGATAGTTGAAAACAGTGAAGGATGTGGAGAAAAGGAGGTGAGGGGAAAGAAGGGGAAAATGTAGGACAGGAAATCAACTGCAAATTGTGTAAGGGCGTGGGGGGTTAAAGTGTTTAGTTTTGGAAAGGTGCTTTAAAGACTGAACAGGTGTTTTATGGTTTGAACATAATGGATGGGGGTCTGTGTAGGATTGTGGCACTAGGCTGTGGATACAGGTGACTGGGGCAAAAGGAGTGATTAAAGGGTGTTTGGATGGTGGCGCTACCTAGAGGGGGACAGGGTAGTGCTGGTTTGTAACCCTGGGCTGTGGATGCAGGCATCTGGAAGAATGTGAACTGCTGTATCCCAGCTGTTCAGTTAGATCGGAGTACCAGGATCACGGGGGATGGAGGAGGTTAGGCTATGAACCAGGAGGAGATGTGGACACAGGTGAGGGTGTCCGGAGAGGGAGGAGAAGGAATTTTGAGGCAAGGGATGACCGCAGACCAGGGGTGTTTGAAGGGAGCTGCTGGGGGGGGGGGAGTGGATCTAGAAGGACTGGGGTGGCTGCTTGCGAGGACTGAGGTTGGAATTTGATGTTTCAGCATTGGAAAGGCTGTTGGCGGGAAAGGGGAGATAGAATGAAGATGCAGCTAGACCTGTGTGACTGCTTGCGGAGAGAGAAACCAGGGAACGATTGCAGTGGTACCAGGGAGGTTACTGGCAGGGAGGAAAAATGACCCAAGTGGCAGAGAAGAGATGAGAGGCAGAGTGGAACGTTGAAGGATGGATAAGCAGTGTTGTGGAATAGCAGTGAATAGCAGATAATGCTGGGAAGGGAGTGTCAGAGAGGTGATGCAGGAGGGGAGAGGCATAACTTGCAGATCATAAAAAAGGATGGATCAGTAGTGTTTTTTTTCTGATTGGAGTGAATGGCAGAGAATTCAGGAGAGGAAATGCTTTGCAGAGTGAGTGTGGAACGGTCAGAAACGTAATAATGGAGAGCAGCAGGGAGATGGCATACCAGTCAGATTGCAGAGAACTAAAATGTAAGGGGAAGAAAGTGGACACCAGAATTTAAAATGCTTGATGGCAAATATGGGTGTGGATTTACCGTGTAGAGACCGATCAGAGGTTCTGAAAGATAAGGGGGATATCAGGGGGCATGGATTGGGCTTGTGATTGCTGTAAGACCTATTTGAAAGCAATTCAAGGTGGTAGCTAATCATGTAAAAATTTGCACAAATATTGAGGTATGGGGCACATATGGGGAATGAGATTGATGGGGCCACCATACACTATAATATAAGACTGTTTTGCCACTGTCCATGGGTACTTCTTTTATCGGAGGGACCAGGAGGGTAGAAGAGGAGGAGTGGTATACCTGGATATCAAGGATGATTTGATAGTGAATGTGATGGATGACATGGCTAATGGGGAAAGGGAGGAGGAGGTGGAAACCTTGTAGTTGGGCTGCAAAGGGAAGAAACAAATGGGAAATTAATAGAGGTCGTATGCTACAGGCCCCCTAACTTGAAAGATGGGGAGGAGTCGGACCTCCTGTCACAGTTAGGAATGGTGGCAAGATGATGATGCTATTATGGGGAATTTCAATTATCCACATAATGACTGCATAGAAGGAACTTCTCACTCATTCAAACAAGAACTCCAGCTTTTCCTCCCCAAAAACAACAGATGCAGTGTGTAGGTGAGTGAATCTCAGCCACACTAAATTACAGGACAACTTCTTAAACCGCAATCACAGGGTAATTACATTCAACATAATTTATAGTAAAAAGAGGCATGAGGGTTGTGCCAGAACACTAAATTTCAAAAAAGCAATCTTCTTAATGCTGCACTTCATACTACAAGATATTAAATGGGATCAAATTCTAGAAATGTTGAACAGTGAGAAAAAAATGGGAGTGCTTTAACCACTTCCGTACCGCTCACCGTGTATTTACGTCAGTATTTTTATGTTAAATACCGGAGTTATGGCAGCTAAAACTGGAGATCCAGAATCTGATAAAAGTGGTCCCGGTGGTGGATTCGCCACGGGATCACTTTTATGGGCAGCAGGAGAGGTGTCCCCCAACCCCCTCCTGGTGATTTTCCCAGCTTACCGGAGCCATCGGTAGCGGCGAAAACTATTCGGCCTTGTGCAGTGATGGGCAGAAAGTCGAGCGAGGGCAAGATGGCCCCCAATCGACTCTAAGCCCCTGGAGGACAAGCGAGACATCAAACGTCACTTCCACCCCATGGTCTTAAAGGGCCAATTTTTTTTTCCAGGAAAAGTAAAATTATTTATTATTTATTTCTATTACAAGGGATGTTTATATTGATACAGTGATCAAAAAAATAAAGGGGCGGTAAAAATAAAAAATAAAATAAGAAAAAAAAATGAAAGTGCCCCGTCTCTCTGAGCTCATGCGCAGAAGCAAACGCATACACGCAAGTCGCACCTATATATATATAAGGGTGTTTAAACCACACGTGAGGTATTGCCGCAATCGTTCAAGCAAGAGCAATAATTCTAGCCAAGACTTCCTCGAAGTCTAAACAGATAACCTGTAAAAAAAAAAGTTTAGGTACTGTACTTTGTCGTCGTCCCATGAGCGTGCGCAATTTTGAAGCATGACACGTTCAGTATCAATTTACATGGCGTAACGGAATTTTTGTAAAATCTTACCTGTAAAATTCCTTTCTCTGAGTCCTCCGACAGTCGCCGCCCCTTCATATTCATCACCAATGGGTTATGTCCTCTCATCCGTAGGAGTAGCTAGGCAATAGAATATGTTAGTACAAAGACTTTTAACATATCCCCACCCCCAGGGGGTGGTCCCCTCAGTACATAACCCTCCACTTCCTGTATCCAACTCAGTTTCAGTGGAATAGCAGTAGAGAGTACATCAAAAACCCCAAAAGAGGGGCGGGGGCGGCGACTGTCGGAGGACTCAGAGAAAGGAATTTTACAGGTAAGATTTTACAAAAATTCCGTTTTCTCTTACGTCCTCCGACAGTCGCCGCCCCTTCATATTCATCACCAATGGGATGTCCCAAAGCAGTGTAAACATGAGGGGTGGGAAGAACGCAGCCGCGCCCAAGGCAACGCCGTCTCCCCATCAGAGAAAGGAACCTTACCAAAGGAAGGAAACCAGTTGGGCATAAGAACAAAACACTCGCTCAACAGGAGCAAGAAAACCCAGGGAAAAACAAATGTCCCAAACAGTCAAAGAACCCATAACAAGGGCTCTAGGGAACTGCCGCACTAAGAACCTTGCGGCCAAAGGAAGCATCAGCCGATGCCTGAACATCTACTCTGTAGAATTTTGTGAAAGTGCGTACGGTCGACCAAGTCGCCGCCTTACACACCTGGGCCACAGAGGCCCCATGACGACAGGCCCAAGACGTACTCAGAGATCTGGTAGAGTGCGCCTTCACAGGTACAGGGGGAACTTTCCCCTTCAAAGCATAGGCCTGTTCAATGGTCTGTCTGATCCATTTGGCGATGGTAGAAGCCGACGCCGCCATGCCCTTCCGAGGACCTTCCGGAAGAACAAACAAGGCATCCGACTTGCGAAAAGACCCAGTCGATTTTAAGTAGACTCCAATCGCCCGGACAACATCCAAGGAGTGAAGCAGCACCTCCGTCGGACGCTTAGGCTTCGCGCAGAGCGAAGGTAGGACAATGTCCCCATTGAGATGAAAGTCCGAAACCCTTTATGGAAGAAAAGAAGGGTTAGGTCGCAAGACCACCTTGTCCAAATGCACAAGCAGATACGGAGATTTGCAGGACAAGGCTGCCAGCTCCTACACTCGACGAGCCGAGGTGATAGCCACCAAAAAGGTGACCTTCTTGGATAACAAAGACAGCGAGATCTCCCTGATCTTTTCAAAAGGAGCACGCTGCAATACAGACAGGACTAGATTCAAGTCCCAAGGGGGAAGAGGGTTCCTCCTAGGAGGGATCAGATGACGTACCCCCTGCACAAAAGTGCCAACCAAAGCGTCAGATGCCACAGGACGTTGAAACAGAACGGCCAAAGCGGACACCTGACCCTTGATCGTAGCCAGCGCCAAACGCTGTTCAACACCCGTCTGAAGGAAGGACAACACCCTAGACACTGAATAAGTGGTAGGAGAGAAACCCCTGGATTCGCACCAGGCAAAATACGCCTTCCAAGTACGGTAGTAAACCTTCCCCGAGGAAGACTTCCTCGCATTGATCAAGGTGTGAATGACCTCAGGGGAAAGACCCCTGTTCTTCAGGACCTCGGTCTCAACAGCCAGGCCGTCAAAGCCAGCGACTGTAAAGCAGGATGGAAGATCGGTCCTTGCGACAGAAGATCTTCTCGAAGAGGCAGACGCCACGGGACGTCGATTGCCAGGTTTACGAGGTCTGCGTACCAGGACCGGCGAGGCCAGTCCGGTGCCACAAGAATCACCGCAGTTGGTTCCGAGTGCAACCTGCGAAGGAACCTGGACAGCAACTGAATCGGTGGAAACGCATACATCAGTCGGTACTGATGCCACGGGGCAACCAACGCGTCCGACGCGTCTGCCCGAGGATCGCGCGTCCGTGCCACGAACCGTGGAACTTTGTTGTTCAGACGAGACGCGAACAGGTCTACCTCCGGGAGACCCCACTTCGCGCACAACATCTGGAAGACATCCGGGTGAAGGGACCATTCCCCCTGGTCCAGGGTCTGGCGGCTCAGATAATCCGCCTGCCAATTCTCCACCCCCGGAATGTGAACTGCTGATATTGCCGGGACATGCGTCTCGGCCCAAGACAGAATCGCGGCCACTTCTCGAGCCGCCTGGGCACTCCTGGTGCCCCCTTGGTGAATGATGCAAGCCACCGCCGTGGCATTGTCCGTCTGCACCCTGACTGGACAGCCGTGGAGACAGTCCGTCCAACGGCGAAGACAGAGAAGTATCGCACGCAGTTCCAAAATGTTGATCGGAAGGGAAGACTCCTCCGTCGACCAAACACCCTGGGCGGACAGAACTCCCAGAACACCACCCCAGCCCGACAGGCTGGCGTCCGTGGTGAGCACCGTCCATGAAAAGGGACGAAAAGACTTGCCCCCCGACACTGAGGGGGACCGAAGCCACCACAGAAGATCCCTTCTGGTCTGAGAACTCAAGGATATCTGAAGATCCAGAGAGTGCGGTCGCCCGTCCCACTTGGACAATATCTCCGCTTGGAGACCCCGAGTGTGAAAGCTGGGCGAAGGGAATCGCCTCGAAAGCCGAGACCATCAAACCCAGACACCGCATGCACGTCCGAACGGACGAGAACTGATTGTCCCTGAGGGACCTGACTCCCTCCTGAAGAGTCCTGAGTTTGTCGTCCGGTAGGAAGACCTTCGCCTGGACAGAGTCCAGAATCATTCCCAGGTATGGGAGGCGGACCGACGGACACAATGTTGATTTTTGGGAAATTGATCGTCCAACCAAACTCTTGCAGAGTCTGCAACGTGACGGACAGATCCTTCACCAGACCTTGGTTGGTCGCAGACCGAACCAGAATATCGTCCAGATATCCCAGGACCGATATGCCCTGGGCTCTCAACAAGGCCAGAACCGGTGCCAGCACTTTGGTGAACACCCTCGGAGCCGAGGCGAGACCGAAAGGCAAAGTTACAAATTGGTAACGATCCTCCGCCATGGCGAATCGAAGGTACCTCTGGTGACCCTCGAAGATGGGGATGTGAAGATACGCATCCTTCAAGTCGATGGAAGCCATGAATTCCCCCGGAACCAGGACAGCCACCACCGACCGCAGGGATTCCATGCGGAACTTGCGCACCCGCACAAAGCGGTTCAGCGCCTTCAAGTCCAGAATCGGACATACCTTGCCCTCTTTCCTGGGCACGGTGAACAGATTGGAATAGAACCCCCGAATCTGTCCCGATGAGGCACCGGGACCACCACACCCTGAGCCTTCAGGTCCTGCACCGCTAGGCGCAGGTCCCGCAAACGCTCCGGGGATAACAGAAGATTTGAGGGAAAAAAATCTGCTCTTCGGCCGAGAGAGAAACTCGATCTGGTAGCCAGACTGAACGATTTCCCGAACCCACCTGTCCCGAACCCGGGACAGCTCCACGGCTTCTTGTGGGAGCCTAGACCCTTAGACGGCTTGCCCCTATAGTGTGACCGAAAGGCACGAAAGGACCCCTGATGGGGTCGAAAGGAAGCATGCTTCTTACCGGGAGCCGCCTTGGGCTTGTGGGATTGAGGCAAGAGCGTGCTCTCACCACCCGTAACTCCCTTAATCAGTGCATCTAAGGATTCGCCAAAAAGGCGAGAACCATCATAAGGCAAATTGGCCAAAGTCTTACGGGAAGATTGATCCACAGACCAACACTTCAACCAAACCAGGCGGCGATTTAACACCGCCACACTGTGTACACGTGCAGCCAACGGAACCATATCCAGGTCCGCATCGCACAAATACATGACACCCTGGTGGATTTGATCCACCATATCCAAGGTCGCCTGGGGGGCAGAATCAGCCACCAGGACCCGCCTAAGCACCTGCGTCCAGCTCGCGACCGCCTGGGCCGCCAAAAGAGAAGCAAATAAGGCTTTCAACATAGAACCCATAATAGAATAGGTGTGACGGGCAAGAGATTCCAATCTCTTGTCCGTGGCATCCCGGAACACCGGGGTGTCTTCAGCCGGAATCGCAGTGGATTTGTTCAAAACCGCTATCGCATGATCCACCGGCGGTGGAATACACCAGCGCTCATCAGTAGCAGGCGTAAAGGGATAGCGTAGCTTAAACCTACTAGGTACAGCAAATGGTTTGCGTATATTACGCCACTGTTCTTTCACAGCGTTTTGGAAATCATCAGTGCAGGGGAACACCTGCGACGCTTTGCGTCTTTTCTGCGTTCCATAAGCCGCTAAGGCAGCTGGAGGACATGATTCCTCCTCTAATCGCAGTGTTTGCTTGATAGAAGCAACCATTCCATCCATGAGTGCAAGCTCTTCAGACGAGCCAGGGGGAGAATTATCAACCCCCTCCACCTCAGCCTCCATCTCTGACCCGATAAGGTCCAGGGAGGAACGGGACCCCGATAAGGAGACCCCAGCCACAGCAGCCCCAGCACCATCACCCTCTGAATCAGAGGAAACTGACACCCTGGGCCTTTTTCGTGGATTGAGCAGCCACCAGCTTTTGCACCTGAGTCGCAAGGCTAGCCACAATCGCAGCCAAATCCCCCCCGGGGGGGGAGATTGCGGACCCCTGGCTTCCCACTAAGGCTGTAGGAAATTTGTTTTCCTGAGAATCCATGCCCCTGTAGCAGAAAAATAAATGGGTGACCGCCCCTTTAAGAGAGCGCTGCGATCGTAGCCCACTTCACACAAAAAACCCCCCACACAAGGGACCCCCACAGGGACAATGAACCAAGGCAGGACACAGGGAATAGGGGGAAATGAACCTGGAGATCGCTGCTGCTGCTGCTGCCTGCGGTGCTTCTGAAGGAAAGGAAGTGCTGGTATACAGGGCGCTCTATTAAAGCCTATGGAGGCTACAAGAAAATGGCCGCCATGCATGTAAAACATGCGGCCAGAGCGATCGCAGCCAAAATGGCGCCGTTTGGCGCCGAAACCGCCGCTCCCACACCCCATGAGGGTGAAATAGAAAAATACACCAATTGCCCAGCAAAAGGAATAAACATGTTAAACCGCCGCATCGGCGCTGTAATGTGCCCCAAGCATGAGAACTCAAGCCCCACAGCACACAGCCGTTCACATACAGACTGACACAGAGTGCAGCACAACCCCCCCTCCTGCAGCCCACAGCATGCAACACGAGGGATAGGGAGACAGTAACAGTGTGAACACAGGGTAAGGTAACACAGTCCCAGACTGACACCCCCCAGACAGACAGGTCCCCACATACATACACTTACCTCTTACATGGCGTGGGGAACCCGCACAGGCGAACAAACCGCTGAACATGAGGCAGGGAGAGTCGCATCTAGGACGCACCAGAGGGTGGGTTGAGAAACCGCACAGCGTCCGGTGAGGTAGCCACCTCACCTGGCATCCCTGCACGGAACAGGGATGGGTCGTTGAGATAACTCAGGAGCGATACCTGACTGAACGCTCGATGGCGGGCTGAGAAACCACTGACCCACAACCTGCGATCAGGGGGGTCAGCCCGAGACGCAGCCCGCATGATCCTCTTCTTCCGAAGAACTAACTAACGCTGATAAAATAACAGCTAACAAGAAAGAGAGAAAAACTCAAATAAAAACCAAAGAAAGGAAAGAGAGCTGAGACAAGGTGTCCCAGCACAGAAACATCCAGCCACTCCTGACAGCTAGACAAATGAAACTGAGTTGGATACAGGAAGTGGAGGGTTATGTACTGAGGGGACCACCCCCTGGGGGTGGGGATATGTTAAAAGTCTTTGTACTAACATATTCTATTGCCTAGCTACTCCTACGGATGAGAGGACATAACCCATTGGTGATGAATATGAAGGGGCGGCGACTGTCGGAGGACGTAAGAGAAAACATCTTTCACATTATATAAAAAAAATGGGCTAACTTTACTGTTTTCCTATTTTAAAAAGTGTATTTTTTCAAAAGAAAATGCGTTTCTAAGACTGCTGCGCAAATACGGTGTGACAAGAAGTATTGCAATGATCTCCATTTTATTCTCTAGGGTCTCTGCTAAAAAAAAAAAAATTTAAAAATATTTGGGGTTCTAAGTAATTTTCTAGGCAAAAATTTTTAACTTGTAAACAAATTGTCAGAAATAGGCCAGGTCCTTAAGTGGTTAAGAAAATATTAAATAAGGGTATTAGCCAGAGCATTCCAAAGAGCATCAAATATAAAAGAGCGAAGGTTAAAGTTTAAACATAAAAAGGTTTATAAGCGAGAAAAAAATGTCTTAAAAAATTTTAGGCCGTGGGGTCATTGTCAATATTCCAACACTGCAAGGAATGCAACAAGAAATATAAGCGTGCAATTACAGCAACATAGCAGAGGAAAGTAAAAAATAATTTGGACCAGTGCACAAAGCAAGGTCCATAAAGACACGGATGAGCGGGTTTGGGGTGGAGGAACTTGACTGGCCTGCCTCAACCAGATAGAACATTTTTGGGATCAATTTGAGTGCAGACTGCAAGCCAGGCCTTCTCGTCCACATTGTTTCATTCTTAAAGTGGGGAGTTGCACAAGGCTAATGCAGTTTATGTTGTAACATTATTAAGGGGTTAACAGTTGCTTATTTTTAGGCAACCTAAGACTAGCAAACCTGACAGCTGTGTATAAATATTAATATTCTAAATGAGAACATACAAAAATATACTGAGGAGAATATTCATAGAAAAAAAACACAGGTTCATTAAAGTAGTCTAATGAATATGATTATTTTATTCTTTCATAAAAATAATATCCTCTGGATGGAATCAATGGCATTCTGGTTATTATAAATCATTTTTAAAATCTCAGCAAATTTTAACATTGCAGGAGGATCTTAAACTGTCACAATGAAATATTAAATGGACAAATGTAAAAATGCTTAGAAGGCCATGCCAAATTAGTCAAAATCTATACAGAAAAAGGAAAAAACCTGCAGAAGTACCTTGAAATGTTAACAGTAAGCTACGCCGTATCACTCAAATTCAAATGGCAGCTGCAAAAACAAAATCTTGGAATGTTAAAAAAAAAAAGAAATTAAAACATTTGACGCAAGTATAGAATTTCCCTTGTATAATTCTCTTGTATAAACCTTGTAAGGTTACATCATGAATATGGATTATAGTTTGGGCACATACAATAAGCTGGTTTAAGGAGCTCTAGAGTGTACAAATGAGGGCAATAAAGTTGATAAAAGAAAATAAATTAAATCTGAACTCCAAGTATATATTTTAATGCATAGTTACATTGGTCCAGCTTGGACTAAAGTAATTATATATAATGCTATACCTTTAAAACTGGTGTGGAAGCAGATAATCACTGTAAGGCTGCATTCACATGTCAGCGTTTGGATCGCGGGCAGAACCGCCGCGGTTCCGCCCGCGATCCGGAGATTATTGCAAATCGCGGGACGCCTAGCGTTGCCCGTTGATTTGCAATAGCCCCCCAAACGCTGAGCGATGTTGCTGCGATTTCCGCCTGCAGAATCGCGGCAACATCGCGCAAACAAAATCGCGGGACGCAATACGCTCCAAAGAAGTACAAGAGCTCAGCGTTTGGGGGTCTATTGCAAATCAACGGGCAACGCACAGGCGTCCCGCGATTTGCAATAATCTCCCGATCGCGGGCGGAACCGCGGCGGTTCTGCCCGTGATCCATACGCTATAATGTGAACGGAGCCTAATAGTCACCACTACAGTGATTGCGGTCTTCCAGGTCCGTGCTGACCTGATCCATAGTAACCACAGGGGGCATGGGCCCCTCTCAAAGGACGTCTTATATTTTTCTCAATGAATGCAAAATATCCTCTAACTGGATGAGCTGGAGAGGCAGAACAGGAACGCTACAATCCGCTCATCACATCACAGAAAAAAAAAATGTATTCTTGAGTTAGTCCTTTGGAAATGCTCAGTATTTTTATTTTTTAAATGTGATCATGTGAAACCCACCCATTCCTGGTTTGTTTTTTTCAATATATAGCAAAAGAAATATTGTTGGTGGTGGGAACAGTGATAGTGACACTTACTGAATGTCATTTCGATTTCCATAACATTGTGTATAGATCGAAAGCCATTCTTTTTGCTTTAATTACTTGTTTTCATTTATTTCATCCGGTTGCATATTATTGTTGATCATCAACTGCAGCCACTTCCAGTCTACATGAACCCCAGTGATGGCTGCATGGCATTTCATAAGTTGTGTTTCCTAAAGGCTACACCAAGCCTTCAGTATGTGTTGAATTGGCCCCTTGTCTGCTTTAGAAACCCACTTGACAGTGCAGTAGCACAATTGGGAGACAAAGAGCTATACCTTGCAAGGTGAGGGCAAATAGGGAGTCCATCTTCCTAATAGAAACTGTAGCTTTTAGGTACACTCTAATGGCTGTGACCACATTCAACCAGTGAGGGTGCAAGTACCTTTTTGAATACTCTTGGAGCCGTGGATAGGCCAAAGGGCAGCGCAACAAACTAGAAGTGTTTGTCTTCTACTGCGATGTGCAGAAAGCACTGGTGAAGTGGATGAAAGGGAATATGCAGATAGAGAAAAAAAAAAACAGGTGTAGCCGTAGATGGGGTGTAGACAAGTAGAAACATTAACACTGGTGCCAAAATTAAAACTATTAATTCCAACGCTAGTTAAAAATTACACAAACCGGAGCCCCTTCAATTTTTGATTAATATTGAATGAAGATATATAGAAAAACTCTTCTTCAGGAGTACATGTAACAAATATCAGCGAATGCTGCAACCCTTAACGCGTGTTTTCAAACATACAGAATATGAATAGATAAATCTACTGCTGGAATCATCATTCAAACACAGAACTCCATCACAAGGAAGGAGATACACATGGAGTCCGAGCAAGGTTTCACTATCAATAGTCAATCACTTCCACTATGTTCTCCAGCAAAGTGTTAGAAAAACAATACGTGTGACTACACGTGATGCACCTGTGAGCTGGTCATTATAGCCTAAAACATATGGGTCGAATGTCGGGCTGCATTGGCCGGTTTAATAGAAGCTGTCTGCCATTTGGCCCATGTGTACTGGAGTCGGGCCGGCTTCTGACGAAAGGGTATGACCGAAAAATGTTTGCCAATAAGCAATCTCAGCCAGTGGCTAAAAGCACTGACCAGGGTGTTCTGGTGGGGAGCTGCCCCCTTGTCAAAACACAATGGAACAGCATGGGAGGTCTAACAACGAAAACAGTGGCGTATCATCCATGTGTGCAGTGCCATACAGGCTCCAAGGGCGGAGGGTCCTACTGTGCACTGTCACACTCTGCCCACATGAAGAAAGCATCCAAAAGATAAAATGCAAATTTCTGGGCCCGAGTGGCGGTAACAGGCCGATAGCTTTGGGACTGTTTTTTTATTTGACACTGTTTTTTTATTTGACAAACAGGAGCGGTGGCTGTGAACGCTTTTGCAATGCCTCGTCTATGGATCTGGCCGCTGCCATCCATAGCCACTGAAACTAGTGCCTGCTGGAGTGATATGCCCGACAAGCTTGCTGTGCTGCACTCTATAAATTCTAAGGGCAGAGGGGGGGGGGGGCTGTGCAAATCACGAGGGGGTGCCGTTTGTGAGGACAGGAAAGCTGCTGGAGTCTGAATGTCAGGTGGTAGGAGCAAACCTCTTGCGGAGGCTGAGCAGCTATGTGATGCGGCTGTGTGACACACCCTGTGACCCTGCATTAGGCTAGCAAACCATGTGGCTCCCCTGTCATATTAGTGTGCTGCATTCCTCCCACAAAAACCCAGAGTACAGCTCTAAAAAGTCTTTTCTCCCACAGCCAAGCTCAGTAGGGACTAGGCAGCATTAGAGGCCGCCTGGCATCTATCAACCATCCACACGGTTGATCCACCCCCAGCATTGAGTTGGAGGAGAAAGCAACTTTCCCCTCCGGACCTGGCTCCTACCTGTGCCCTGCCTCCTTTTCCTGCTTCTTTCAGACTTTTACTTCACTAATGGTGCCGCATTAAAAAAAAAAAAAAACTGATACTGAGCCCATTGGGCCCCACCCCCTAAGCACCACCCACAAGTTCTGTCCACTAAGTCCCACTCCCCAAACCCCACCCATCATCTAGTACCGACTCCCATCCAGCCCTTGGTCAGGGCGGACGAAGAGAATCCAACATGGGGGGGTGGGGGGGGGGCAGTCAATGTGTCTGCTCCCAGCTGTCAGGCTTTACTCTATCGAATAGGTTATGATGTAAGAAAGACCGGTGCTCTGTCCATAATGGTTGGAGGGATTTCTGGGGATGTTTTTCCCTATTTCTAAAGTGGACATTTTAACCTTTATGGGATATTGATCTCCTGCATTATATGATTTTACTGATGGTCAAGTTTCTGATGCTAGTGTCCAATCACCTGAAGATACCAGCCTATAACCCATGGTCTATGATAATGAAGCCTGTGCCCTGTAATGTACAATTATACAAAGAAAAGGGGTATATTTGATTCTTCTATTTTTTCACTTTTATACACTTATTTTTCATGGCTTCACCAAGGTTTGTTTCGCACCATAGAAAAGTATGTTTCTACTGCTGCAAAGATAAGCTGTCAATATTACAGCGGTGTAAAGCTGGCCTTACAGTAGCTGGGAGTAGCTGTGTTTTAAACAGCCCCATCCCCCCCACTGAGCTATTATGCTCTGACAGCAGGGACTTATTCACTTTCAGAATACACTGATCAGCGCTGCAGAGCTGATGAAAGAAAAAAAAAATCTTCCAACTTTCCCGTTGAAGTAAAGCTAACCATTAGAAGGACTTCTCTTGAACAGGAACAGCAATAGATGGATTGAAATTCAGCTTTTTCTTGCTGAACCAGATGATTTTCAATCCATCTATGGCCAGCTTTAGGCTATCCATGTATTCTTCATAACAGTTGTGAAAAAGTGTACAGCACATGTCAAAGATTCTGAACCAAAAAGGAATCAATACAGGACAGGACAACGATATGTGGTATATGTATCAGATATGACCACAGCCTCTGAAACATCCGTCAGTGTAGGTTGGCTTGGCACTCAATACCAGCAGGGGCCCTCAAATTTGTGGACAGGTAAGGTGGTCTTCAAAATATCATCTGCCCCACAAGAAGAGGATGGTGGTAATAATGTCAAATGAGAAGTGTATTCAGTGTTTTTCTTAGGGAGGACATTGAAAAACCCAGTTATTACTAACTGCAAAAGTGTCCACTAATCCTTATGATTTAAAGTGGAGTTCCACCCTGGATTTTTTTTTTTTTTTTTTAATACCCCCGGGACAGTCAGGGGTAGTACATTGCACAATGGCTAGCCTCTGATCTGTCCCGGGTTGCACTTACCTGTTAGGACAAATACTTACCTTGAAAACGTCTTGTCCAGCGCTGCCATCTCAGATGTGGGCAGCTTGAAGCCAGCGAGATCCCCTTCGGCGTCTTCTTCCGCCTTCTTCGGTCCCACGATGCTCTGCGCCGGCCCCGACGTCACTTCCGGGTCACGTGCGTCGTCCGTCCCTCTACAGCTTCTGGGCATGCCCAGAAGCTGTTTAGAAGGGGATGACGCGCGCGACCCGGAACTGACGTCGGGGCCGGTGCAGGCGCAATGATTCCTGGGAGCTGTGACGTTCAGCTCCCAGGAATCATTGCAGAGCCAGGAAGTGACGACGGGCCACGGCCGAGACAGGAGGAAGAAGGAAGTAAGGTAAGTATTTTTTCTTCGCTACGAGGCAAGTAAAAAAAAAAAAAATATGCGATTATCCATTTCTTTTTCAGGTGACCCGGAGCGAGAAGATGGAGGTAAGTATTAAATTAGGGTGGAACTCCACTTTAAGAAGTTTGGCTGTACTTCTCTTGGGGATCACAGCAGTGCAGTTGGTTATGCACTCCTGTGACCCATTTTCAGCAGGCTGAAGCCTGTTGTAGGCTGAAGCCGCAGAGCACAGTCCAGTCTCAGCAAGCTACTGAGAGAGCCTGAGCAGGCTGCTCCGGCTTCCTCCACAGCCAAGCACTCGAGTGATCAAGGAGGGGGCAGATCAGAGAGCAGCTCCCTGCTAACGGAGCTGTGAGAGCTCAACAATCGATGTTCAATTTCTCAGTGTTAGAGGCGCTTCGGCCCAAGGCTGCATATCCACCTAGGTAACTATGAATCAAGAAAAAAAAAAAAAACACACAAAAATACATACATCTCTTTTAAGTCTAACATTTTGTCATCTTTCTGAAGATTGCATTGTATTTGCAATGATCTTTGCAGGACATCAGCTCCTAACAGTGCTGAATTTCTCTTGCCTGTAGACTGGTGAAGGCCATAGGATTTAAATATCTTTTTGTAAACGTAACGAGTCATATGAAGATAAACTATTTTATAAACTAAGGTCTACTGAAATATCTTTTAAATGAGCTGAAACTCTACAGTGAATAGTTAATCAAAATTCCTGATCTTTGTATAGTAGGACAAATCCACAGCTGAAGTGATTGGGCAAATGCTTTATACTAAAATAAAATTCCAACTATGCTCCAAGTTGTCACTGTCATACAAGATCATTTTCTTTTCCATTAATGACTTCATTTTTAAGTCTTCGTGTACCCGGCCCGGTTGAGCAAAATGTTCCCTTCCTGCTCTGACCTTTGTTGGAGGTGTGGAGAGGAGGTTGGCTCCCTTCTCCACATCTTTTGGGCTTGCAGCCATCTGCAGCCCTTCTGGGCGGAGGTATTACCCATCGCACAAAAGTTCACTGATCATGCTCTTACTCTGTGTCCTGCCCTTTTTCTCCTTCACCACAACGAATTCCCGCGAGCTTCCTACAGGAAATCAATCCTGCCGCTCCTTTTCACGGCGGCCAAGAGCTGTATCCCTCTGCTTTGGAAACAGTCGCAGCCTCCTACAGCGGCTATGTGGCTGCGGAAGGTGGCCAGCATCAACGAAATGGAGGATCTTGTGGCTGCTGAGCGGGGCACTAGGGAGGAGTTTCTCAAAAGATGGCATTACTGGCCTGAGTTCAGTTTTTCCACAGAGTACAGAGACTTGGTGGCCTAGTTCAGCATCTGCGGCCCGGGTGGCTGTCTCTTTCTCTTTCTCTTTCCCCCTTTCCCCCCTCACCTCTTTCTTTCCTCCCCCCCCCCCCTTTTTCTTTTGCTGCCCCCCCCATTTTTTTTTTCTTCTCTTCCTCTCTCTTGATGGTGGGCTCCTTCCCCACTTCTACACAAAAGATGTGAAAGGGAAATGGCGGCGACTGCCGTTCATTATCTGTTTCTCTTGTTTTTATCACTCCCCATGGGCATACATACATATGTTCATACTAGCTGACTGGGGAGGGGCTTGATCGGCTCGGAGGGGGTCTCTCCTTCTCACTACTCCGGCCATGTGAAAGATGCCGGTTGAGGGCGGGATCTCTCCGGGGGTCGGGCTTCCCCTAGCAATTCTGACATTATGGGTAATGCATTTTACATTATGGTCCTCTATACTACGATTACTGGTATTCCCTGGAGTTTGGTTTTCTGTATATGATTTTGTTTTTTCCTTTTCCTAATAAACACTGAATAAAAAAAAAAAAAAAAAAAAAAAAAAAAAAGTCTTCGTGTAAAAACAGTGACTTTTTCGTAGTTGGCCATTGTAAAGATCTGATTACATTCAAGGTGCAATTAATGCAGAAGCAAAAGATCATTTCCCCAGAGGTTTACAACCCTTTCAGGCAACCAACTGAAAATTTCTAATGTCCAAGCATGTAGTTATACAGCAGCTGATATCCACATACAAACATATGCTTTACATGTAAGTTTTTAAAATGGCTCTATAGCCAAAATTGTTTCCAAGTTAGAAGCCCTGTCCAGTTTTACTGCTATCCAGGTCTCAGTTAGAGGAAATTACCACTCACTGCTTGTCCAGGTCACACCTTTACCAGACGTGAATTGAGTGAAAATCCGCTAGTGAGCCACAGACAAGCTGACAGTTTTAGCATCCCCCTACCTAACCAAAAAAACATTGGAGAGTTTTCCTCACTTACTGTCAGGTAAAAGTGTGTTACCAAACAGGAAGTGAAGAGATTTCTCTCAAACAGAGCCCCCGGTAGCAGGAAAACTTGATGGGGTTTTTATTCCCTCTCTGCTTCATCCAGAACTGGAAAACAAAATTGACTACAGATACACTTTAACCACTTTAGGACGCGAGGATTTTCCTGCTTTACGTCCAGGCCACTTTTTGCGATTCGGCACTGTGCGACTTTAACTGACAATTGGGCGTCCTTTTTTTCCCCACAAACAGAGCTTTCTTTTGGTGGCATTTTATCACCTCTGCGCTTTTCATTTTTTGCGATATTAATAAAAAAAAGCAACAATTTTGAAAAAACAACAATATTTTTCTACTTTGACAGTTAAAAAATATCCAATATATTCAATTTTTGTCATATTTAGGCCAAAATTTATTTAGCTACATGTCTTTGACAAAAAAATTCTCAATGAGCGTATTTTTAACCGCTTTAAGACCGGAAGATTTTACCCCATTCCTGACCAGGCTACATTTTGCGATTTGGCACTGCGTTAATTTAACAGACAATTGCGCGGTCGTGCAATGCTGTACCCAAATTAAATTTATGTCGTTTTTTTCCCGACAAATAGAGCTTTCTTTTGGTGGTATTTGATCACCTGTGCGATTTTTACTTTTTGCGCTATAAACAAAAAAAAGAGCGACAATTTTGAAAAAAATATATTTTTCAAATTTTTTTATATGAAATTCCCCCCCCAAAAAAAAAAAAATAAAATGTAAAAATCAATTTTTTTTAACATTTTAGGCCAATTTGTTTTCTGCTACATATTTTTGGTAAAAAAAAAAAAAAAAATCGCAATAAGCGTATTTTGATTGGTTTGCGCAAAAGTTATCGCAGCTACTAACTACAGGAAATTTATATCATTATCGTTTTTTTTTTTTAACTAGTAATGGCGGCGATCTGCGATTTTTTTTGCGGACTGCGACATTGCGGCGGACAGATCGGACCCTTGACTGACATTTTTGACACTTTTGGGGGTACCAGTGACATTACTACAGTAATCAGTGCTATAAATATGCACTGTTACTGTAAAAATGACACTGGCAGGGAAGGGGTTAACTTTTATTGGTGATCAAGGGGTTAATGTATGTCTGGTGCTTACTGACGTGTGTGGAGGGAGGGGACTGTGTGACACAGGCACAGATCGCAGGTTTAGCTATGCTGAATCATGCAATCTGTCCCTGCCTGTCACTTAGGAGATCCGCCCGCTTTGTTTACACAAGCGGGCGGATCTCCACACTCGATCCCCGACGATCGGGGAACAGCGGCGGTGATCACCGCCGCTCCTCCCCTGGCCCGACTCCCGCTGTGACTGAATACAGTGGGAGCGAGCCTCCGGTGGCGCGCGCGCCGCCCACAAGGGGAGGAGTCCAGCGACGTAGACCTACGTCGCTGGACGATAACGAACCACTTTGCCGCAGTACGCTCAATGTGAGCGGTCGGCAAGGGGTTAAACAGCTGATACATTGCCATTTTCTACCTCTACAAATACAGGCAGTTCCCGAGTCACACACAAATCATATATACAAACGGAGGAAACCGGATGGGAGCGGAAATCTACCCCTAGGTAGGAAAATTCACTCCTGTAAGAGTTATGATGGAAAAAAGGTGTCTCCACTGAAGCTTTATCTTCAATCCTTGTCCCCATAACAACCCAAATTTTTCAAATCCAATTGTCACAGGCACAGAAACTGAGGTAAAATCTTCTGAACAGGGGCGAAGACAGCAAAACAAACATTACAGGGGTGTTAACCCTTCCCTATGCTATCCAATAGAATAAACCTATAGAACCTGTCTTGTTTGTAACCCTGGGACTGCCTGTATGGACAAAATTGACGGCACTTCTCCATGAAAAAAAAACCCACAACATTCCCTGAAATAACTTGAAACTGAACAAAGACCATACCTATCATTGTTTATTCCAAAAATAACACTCAGGTTTCGCTTTCAGTTTAAATAATGAAATAGATGAAAATGGAAGGGACAACTTTGAATGGACTCAAAAGTAAAATTCCAGGCTTACTTTGACTTTAAATAGCTGGTTTGGGCCAGGCTGGCCCAAGAAACTATTTCCATAACTAAATGACGCAGACGCTGTGTACGTTGTACTATACTGTAGTAGATTTAGCTACATATAGTAAGTGGTGCTGTATTCTAGCAGTACGGGTGACTTCCTTTCTGCTGCTGGAAACTAAATCAACCAGGCTGAATGCTTCTCCAATGGAGAAGCCTTTTAATTTTATCAGTGAATACAAGGTTTCTTCTGATTGGCTATGGTGAAGAGGCAGGTAGGTGACTTCACAATTTCCACCTCGGGCAATCAGAGTAAGCCTTGTATTCATTAATAAAATGTGTCAGCATTTAGGTTGACACGACTTAGTCCAACAGCAGACAGGAAGTTGCCCATACTGTTGCTTCCTTTAGATGATGCCACTGCAGTATAGTACACTGCACATAGCATTAGCTAGTTATGGGAAGCTTACTTGGGCCAGCTTGGTCCAAACAAGCTATTCAAAGTACAACTGTAGATCTGCTTAACCCCAATAATTTCTTTGCACAAACGTAAGAGACAATTACTGCAAACAAGCAATATCTGTAGGACTAGAGCTAGCCACAGAAGGTTCAACTCTCACCTTTTTCAGCCGAAATTTGAACCATGTATGGGCAAGGCTGTTTGTACCAAAGATAATCGATTGATAAACTTGTGTACAACCAGCCTGTTGGATTTTTTATGAGATTATTACCAACAGCTAGAAAGAATCGTGTGTTCTCCCAGTAGGGACAACTCCCACTGCCTAGAAAACACAATGGCTCCACAGGAGGGATTCGCCTGTCAGCACTGACTGTGTTGATGGGGCAATTGAGCAATTTTCTCTCATGCAACCTGGTGTTGTAGGAAAGGAAATCACACCATCTATGGCCGGCTTTAATGAGACTTCTGCTCCTGACAAAAGGTAGTTGAGCAAACTGCTTAATCAATCTCAGGCTTAAATGGTGCATTCTCCAGATGCAGGGTTCAGCTCTTTCCATAAATGTTTAAAAGATTCCAACCAGGGTTCAGAGGGCTGCTTCAGAACAGTCCAATACAGTTTTGCTCTTTACCCTTCTTGGTTGCTTTTAGTTGAGTGTTTTGGGTAATTTACAGTTGGAGTACACAACCTGCGACTGAGACAGAGCTTTCTGACACTGGACAACATTTTTCACTGCAGAATTCCTTGGTGGTCTTGAGATTTCATTGTGCCCTGCACAGATTCAAGGAAACCCAAGCCAGAAGCAGCAAAGCTGTGGGGCATAACAAAAATCAGGCACCCAGGCAATGTGCCCGACATCTCCTGCATCTGCCAGCCTGGTGCCCACCTGCCACACCAACTGGATGAATCAGGAGAGGAGGAATCAGTACTGGTATACGCCAAAAATTAAATGGGACACTAAAATCTGGTTAAAAAAAGATACCGTATTTTCCGGCATATAAGACGACCCCCGTTATTTTCAAGTTAAAACATAGGTTTTGGGCTATACTCGCCATATACTACCCCCCCCCCCCCCTCCGAAGCAAGGCAACACCATTGAAAAACATCAGATTTCTCATAGATCTCCAAGGTACCCTAGTACTGTAATACATGTAATCTCTCATAATATCTCCAAGGTACTCTAAGTATTACCAGTAGGTGTAATCTCAAGACGCTGGCTGTGCGGGAATCCTGTACCGGTATACCGTATGTACCGTAGCTTCGGCTACATACAGTGTACCGCGCTGAGCCAATCTCAGTGAGCGATGTATTCTATTATTGAATGCAAAGCCTGCTCGGATTGGCAGAGTCAGAGAGGTGGGCTGATGTTACTCCGCCAATCCGAGCAGGCTTTGCATTCAAAAATAGAATACATCGCTCTCCCCGATTGGCTCAGCGGGGTACACTGTATGTAGCCGAAGCTACGGTACATACGGTATACCGGTACAAGATTCTCACACAACCAGCGTCTTGAGAGATTACATTTACGGGTAATACTTACACTTAGGTTACCTTGGAGATATTATACTTGGCGTATAAGACGACCCCCCATTTTTGGGGGATTTTTTTGAGGTTCAAAAGTACTCTTTTACGCCAGAAAATACAGTAATTCTATTCAAGTTTGTATTCCTAAACAAAAAAGTACCTTCTATTACTCTCAGCCTTCTTGTCTTTTTTGCTGCTGTGATCTGACTTTGTTAGAGGGTGGATACAATCATTCTCTATGGTTCCACTGTAGGTAGGAACATAGCAATCCTCTCCTGTTGGCAAACAAGATGGACTAGGGACTATGGGATTTGCACTGTGCTTAGAGCAGTGCACATGACCGCAACTTAAGTCCAATGCTCATTCCAAACAAATAAAAGTTAGAGGGAAAAGCAGTGGTTTGGGAGCTCACAGAGGACAAGTAGGCAAAAAACAGTAAGAAACTATTTCATGAAAAATAGATTATAGGGCCATTAAGGTAGTGGCTGTGTATGGATTTTTAGAGGATAAAGAAATGGTTTAGTTTCACTTTAAGTGAGTAGTACCAGAATATACTGGGACTATGGAAAAGGGTGCATGGGCTGCCTGCTTGTGCACAGAATGTGGAAGCAATACTGCCGGGCTGTGTGTGATGAATAGGGATGGGTTCAGGTATGTTCGGACCCTAGTCCCAACCCACCTAAGCAATGCTGCCAAGATGCCATCACTGCACACCGCCAATCATAGGTAGTAAGGCACTGCCCGACCAGCAGCAGCACATACACACGCCCTGACTAGGCTGCTCATGATTGGCGGTGTGCAGTGTTGGCTTCCTGGTGCGATTGCCTAGGTGGGTTAGGACTAGGATCCAGACATGCCTGAGCCCGTCCCTAGTAATAAATTGCAATCTGTGAATGGGGAGGCAGGTATTTATGGCTGCTGCTGCTGTGGGTGTTCTGTTTTGTGGGGGAAGCAAAGCACCTTTCTTGGCCCCTAAGATTCTAACTAGGGCTGTGTATCCTGACCTCTATGAACATTACTTACACCTAAACCCTATCTTATGTACAGGGGTTGGACAAAATAATGGAAACAAGAATGGTAAAAGAACTCAATCGTAATCTAATGAGGTGTTGGACCGCCTTTTGCCATTCAAGACAGCCTGCATTCTCCAAGGACCTGACAAATATAGGCTTTGGATGGAGGATAATGGAATCTGCAACCACTCTTTATGAAAAACCTGGGTTCACAATCTTGCACAATGTTCTTTTGTCACTTTCTGCCAGTTGACTACGTCGACCACTCTTATCAGACATTTTCCCAGAAATTGTATATGCTGTCCTAACCTTTGATATTGTACCTCGCGACATCGCAAATAAATTGGCAACTTCAGTATCAGAGGCACCCCACCTAAGCGGGCACTAACAATTTGCCCTCATTGAAACTCCGTAAGCTCTGACATGACTCCGTATTAAAAACAGTGCACGTAGTGAATGGCAAAAGTGAAGCTTCTCACGCCTTAACTATGTGTCTCATCTCATACACCTGACCCCTGCCCTACGTACTGGCAGACTCTCTTGCAATGCCGCCCATTGCCCCCCCACAACACCTACACAGAAAAATGTTTACAGTCACCATAATACCTGGTCGTCTTCGCACTTTTTTTATTTTAGTTCCAGAATTGATTTAAACCATTAACAACCAGTGTAATACATATTAAAACAAGAAACATCTCTTGCTTTGATGGTGCCCTTCAAATCTTAATAAAATGGTCAAAACTGATTAAAAAGTAAATCGCTGCCTTTTTTTGTCTGACCTGCAAAGTAAAGGCATAATGTGCTAGTATGCATAGCATACTGACACATTATGTGAAACTTGCCTGCAAACAAAGCCTTCTCTGTCACCACTTGAGGCCGCATCCAACTTCACCTGTCTTCCTTCCGGGTCAGCGGACTTCGGCTGCGAGTGACCTCCTGCCTGTGCGCGTGGGAGCCGCTGGTCACGGCACAGAGAATTGAAGAAACGGCATGGGTGCACGTTTAGGTGATATTTATAGTCCCTATAGATAAGCCTTATTATAGGCTTACCTATAGATACAAACAATCGATGGAAGTTTATTACCTCTTTATTAAAAGCCTGATTGTGGAAATGAAATACTTCCCTGAAAAAAAAAAAAAAAAAAAATCAACAAAAATTGTAAATTGCAGGAGGAGGGGATTTGAAAAAAACTTTGGTCTTCACCATGGATCTATCATCATCATCCGTCCATTACATAAACAAAACACAAGTTATCAAAAGTAATTCTGCATTAAAAGACCTGTATTCCTCGATTCGTTTTAAAATGCATGCATTTGTTGCAATGTATGAAGTCTGACTATTATGCTGGAAGGTATACGTCAGTGTTTTGTTAAGAATCTGTTGCAGACTAAATAAAACCTTGACCTTGAAATGTATCTCGAATACATACTTTTCTGCGCTGGTAATGTTCCCATGGCAAAAAAAGAAAACTATTTTCTGCAAGCCTATGAGTGGGTATTTCTATAATGCTGCTTTGATGTAAAGCAGGAACATAAATAAAAAAGAAAAAAAAGAGGCTGTAATATATTTTTGATATTTTACCTTACCCAAGGACTCGAGGAAAATGTCTAAAAGCACAGTTAAAATGCATATATGGAAGCTATTTTAACTAAAGAATTTGTATTTCTGCCTTTCAAGTCCTGAGATTTGCACATCACAGTCAAAGGCAGCAAAGTTGTGTCAAATCAGGGGGTCTGAAATTCTTCTGCAGTTTAACTATACATCTTGGTCACCTCTCAGTCCCTAACCTGTGATTGGACAATGAAAGAGCAGCAGTAGAGTGACGACAGCAGAGTTCTCCTCTCCTCCTATCAAAATGTAGCTTGTTTGCAAATGTGCTTTAGATTGTAAGCGCCATGAGCAGGGTCCTCCTATTCCTTCTTTATTGAACTGTATTGAAATTGTACTGTTCCCCCTCTACTTTGTAAAGCACTGCATAAACTTTTGGCGCTACATAAATCCTGTATAATAAAATAATAAACACCATTCACCAAGAAAATGTCATTGGCTTCTAACACTTTCCATCCCTTTCCCAGTTTGCATGCCACTGTACAGCATATTACAGGAGGCTTATTACCAAATCACATTTAAGTACCAGCTGCAATTTAATCTACATTTTAAGGAATACATATCTACATCAATTAGTGACTGAATCGATTGGTACATCTGCCTTGAGTCTACATTTAACTAAATACTCAAACATTTACAAAATAATGGCAGACCCAGCACTGACAATTAAAGCGGTAGTATCCCGCTTTTTGACACTTTTACCTACAGGTAAGCCTATAATAAGGCTTACCTGTAGGTACAAATAATATCTCCTAAACCGGCACGGTTTAGGAGATATTTACAGTGCATGCAGCCGCTCGTGCGAGCGGCGCATGCGCTCTGAAGGTCCGGGGGACCTTCAATTAAGTTGCCGTGAGCTTGCCGGAAAAATCACTCCCGCGCGCATGCGCGGGAGTGACGTCATCGCGGCTCCGGCCAATCATTGCGCCGGAGCCGTCTCTTCCGGCCAATCAGCGTGCCGGAGCCGCCGAACCCGGAAGAGACGACGAGGGACCATGGCAGCGCCCGCAGCGATGTCCGGGGGTCCGTGTCGGGGCTTCGTTTTCAGGTAAGTTACACATAATGGGCTAGTATGCGTTGCATACTAGCTCATTATGCCTTTGTCTTGCAGGTTTTTTTTTGTTTTTTTTTATTGAGTTTACAACCGCTTTAACACAAAAATACATAAGTTTATCCAGGTTTAAAACCAAATTTACGGTTACATTTCTTTCCATTTCACAAAAACATTGCTTTTTTCCCTGTCATTACCCTAATAATACCACTGAGAAACACATTTACAAAAAAATAATATATTGCATAGGCAAAAATATAAATGCAAATTGATGAAAGTTTACCATGAAAGTTTACCATTTCATGAAGTCCTGCTGAAAAATACTCCATCTCTAGCAGCGACCTTTGGTTGGCTGAAATTTTATGTATTTAGTTGGTATTTGGGTATCCCCAAGGAGCACCAGATTTTTAAGATTATAAAGTAGATGTTATTCGGTGATGGAAAAGTTATAGAGAGAATAAACCATGCCAAGGGGTAAACAAAGGCTTTGAGCCAAAAGTTCATACAGAAGTCCAGTAGCCAGGCATCGAAGTAGAAATGGAAATCTGATGTGTAGGAACCAACCTTCCTAAAGCGATTTCTCTTACCTTCAGGCTTGAATTTCCTCCTCTTTTTCCAACAAATTTAGGGAGACCTGCACAGCTGAAAGACTGATTTTCAAGGTATGGCAGGTGTAATATATCACCAATTAATATTTTGCCAATATATTCTACAAGCACTTCCAGTCCACATACATACGTCTTTTCTGCAACAGGCGAGGAGAGCTTTTGTTCAGTTTTTAAGGGCCAGCAAATCACCTAGACTATTTGAGTCGATCATTCAACTACTAAAATTGGGGGTGGGACGGCTCTCCCAGATGTGTTTTGCTATTAGGAGGAATGCCATTTAGCCAGATTGCTGGGACTGGCTGAAACATTGCTCTCAAACTGTGGGTGGCACATCATACTCTCTAACTACTCTCCCATGGTTTGCTCTCGCAGTGCCTCGATTTATAAAGCCTCATTTTACTATGGGAGTGACATGGGATATTTGTCAGAAACTGATCAGGAGATCTCTGACTCACAATTTTTTCCCAATTTTGGGAAATCCGGTTTTCATCCAGGCCTGGAGAATTTGTCCCTCCGAAACCTGGTGAAGCAGAAGTTATGTCATGCACACCAGTTTATGGTGAATAGATGGCCTAGCATGGATTTGCTGGCTTCTGATCCTGCGCTAGCTACTCAAGCTCTGGACCAAAATTCAATTGTTGCATTTCTTTTCGTTACTTCTACCAGGATCAGTTTTTTGTGTACTCTGACTTTATTTGGACAGCTCTGCAACTCTTCAAAGCTTCTTAGACATGCAATCTCATTCACTAATGGCATGCTTTTTTCACCAGTGCCAGGTTATAGACCGCCGTATATTTGTAAGTAGGAAGGGGTCTCTAGATTGCATTTACTCCGGAATAAGTCATTAGAATATTTCAATTTTCTCACAAAACATCAATCTGCTCTAGGTTTGGACCTGGGTTTTAAAATCCTCACTGGGTGATAATATACGCCAGCTCCTTTGAGCAAAATATTTGAGCAAAATAATCGAGCTCTAACCTATGCTGGAGACGGGGGAAGACCACTGGGGACCTGTCATAGGCCTGTTTTGGCCTTGTGATAAGGTATGCCCTTTTTTTATGAAGGTTTAGGCAGCTCCAATTGAAAACGGGCCCTCTTCCTGCTCTACCAACAAATCAAGTCAATTGTAGCTTACAATAGATCTACAGTCAGGTCCATAAATATTGGGACATTCACACAATTCTATTCTTTTTGGATCTATACACCACCACAATGGATTTGAAATTAAAAAAACAAGATGTGCTTTAACTGCAGACTTCCAGCTTTAATTTGAGGGCATTTACATCCGAATCAGGTGAAAGGTGTAGGGATTACAACAGTTTGTATATGTGCCTCCCACTTTTTAAGGGACCAAAAGTAATGGGACAATTGGCTGCTCTGCTGTTCCATGGCCGGGTGTGTGTTTTTCACTAATTATCCCATTTACAAGGAGCAGATAAAAAGGTCCAGAGTTCATTTCAAGTGTGCTATTTGCATTTGGAATCTGTTGCTGTCAACTCTCAATATGAGATCCAAAGAGCTGTCACTATCAGTGAAGCAAGCCATCATTAGGCTTAAAAAAACAAAACAAACCCATCAGAGATATAGCAAAAACATTAGGTATGGCCAAATCAACTGTTTGGAACAGCCTTAAAAAAAAGAATGCACCGGTGAGCTCAGCAACACCAAAAGACCCGGAAGACCACAGAAAACAACTGTGGTGGATGACCGAAGAATTATTTCGCTGGTGAAGAAAACACCCTTCACAACAGTTGGCCAGATCAAGAACACTCTCCAGGAGGTAGGTGTATGTGTGTCAAAGTCAACAATCAAGAGAAGACTTCACCAGAGTGAACACAGAGGGTTCACCACAAGATGTAAACCATTGGGGAGCCTCAAAAACAAGAAGGCCAGATTAGAGTTTGCCAAACAACATCTAAAAAAGCCTTCACAGTTCTGGAACAACATGCTATGGACAGATGAGACCAAGATCAACTTGTACCAGAGTGATGGGAGGAGAAGAGTATAGAGAAGAGAGGGAACTGCTCATGATCCAAAGCATACCACCTCATCATTGAAGCATGGTGGTGGTAGTGTCATGGCGTGGGCATGTATGGCTGCCAATGGAACTGGTTCTCTTGTATTTGATGATGTGACTGTTGACAAAAGCAGCAGGTTGAATTCTGAAGTGTTTCGGGTAATATTATCTACTCATATTCAGTCAAATGCTTCAGAACTCATTAAGCGGGGCTTCACAGTGCAGATGGACAATGACCCGGAGCATACTGCGAAAGCAACCAAAGAGTTTTTTAAGGGAAAGAAGTGGAATGTTATGCAATGGCCAAGCCATTGAGCATGCATTTACCTTGCTGAAGACAAAACTGAAGGGAAAATGCCCCAAGAACAAGCAGGAACTGAAGACAGTTGCAGTAGAGGCCTGGCAGATCATCACCAGGAATGAAACCCAGCGTCTGGTGATGTCTATGCATTCCAGACTTCAGGCTGTAATTGACTGCAAAGGATTTGCAACCAAGTATTAAAAAGTGAAAGTTTGATTTATGATTGTTAATCTGTCCCATTACTTTTGGTCCCTTAAAAAGTGGGAGGCACATATACAAACTGTTTTTAATTCCTACACCGTTCATCTGATTTGGATGTAAATACCCTCAAATTAAAGCTGAAAGTCTGCAGTTAAAGCACATCTTGTTTGTTTCATTTCAAATCCATTGTGGTGGTGTATAGAGCCAAAAAGATTAGAATTGTGTTGATGTCCCAATATTTATGGACCTGACTGTATAATCCCGATGCAAATCAATGCAGTTTTTAGCTGTATTCTGGCCTGTTGGAAAAAAGAAAGCCCCCCTCAGTGGTACAGTGGTTGGAAAATTAAATGAAATATAATAGATATGGAACTTGGTAGCTAATGAGAAGGGTGTCCATGAAAAATTTAGTTTGAAGTGTTTCCAATGATATGTTTTTTTTTTTTTTTTATAGGAGGTGGGCGCATTGTGATGAATGTAGGATCCAGTAGCGGCCGGTGTGTTGGGGGCGCAGGGGCGCCGCCCCCCCATCCATGCGTCCACCCTTCTAATCTGCATGCGGGGCGCCAGACGCATGGAGTTCAATGGGATTTTTTTTTGTCACCTGATTAGAGCCAGAGACTCTAATAGGCTTCAGAAGAGGGTGGACCCGGGGAGCAGAGCGCCCCGAGCCCACCCATTGTGTGACAATAGCGAATGAAAATTCGCTATTGTCACACGGATCCTCCTCCTGGCCAATCAGGAAGCCGGTCCGAGACCCGCTCCTGATTGGCCGAAAGGCGAACGCATGCCATTGGCCGAGGAGGAGGCGGGAGGACTCGAGGAGACGCCGGGGGACAGGAGAATATGCGGCTGCAGGTAAGTCTCTATGCACTGATGGGGGCACGGCACGCTGGTCACTGCATTGAAGGGGGCACGGCAAGCTGGTCACTGCATTGAAGGGGGCACGGCAAGCTGGTCACTGCATTGAAGGGGGCACGGCAAGCTGGTCACTGCATTGAAGGGGGCACGGCATGCTGGTCACTGCATTGAAGGGGGCACGGCATGCTGTGGTAACTCTGCATTGAATGGGGGCACGCTGTGGTAACTCTGTATTGAATGGGGGCACGCTGTGGTAACTCTGCATTGAATGGGGGCACGCTGTGGTAACTCTGCATTGAATGGGGGCACGCTGTAGTAACTCTGCATTGAATGGGGGCACGCTGTAGTAACTCTGCATTGAATGGGGGCACGCTGTAGTAACTCTGCATTGATGGGGGCACACTATACTTTGATTACTGAAGGCCCCTTTCACTTTCACACTTTTGTGACCTCAAAGTCGTGCAATTTTTTGCCGCGTTTTTTTCCGCAAAGCAATGCCCATTAGATTTTTTCTGTTTGCGTCCCGCCCAAAAATTTTGAGCACCAGCCGCCACTGGTAGGATCTTTGCTTTACAGTATGCCATGCCATGGTGGGGTGGCTTCATTTTTATCTCTTTTTACTGCCCTCGTTTGAATGGTTAAATGTGGTGACAGTTTATAATGTTTATTGCTGTTCAGAGGGTTCAGGTGTCTGTACAATTTAGTTTGACGTTTTTCTTTTTCCTTGCTTGCCATTATATGGTAATTGTTTATAAAGAAAAGAATATAAAAAAAGAAAAAAACGAAAATCTGTCATCAGAGTACAAAGTTAAAGCAGAGGTTTAGGTAGACGAGACACAGAAATTGGCCAAAGGTGAGATCCAAAAGATAAAAACAGTACAAATAACAAGACATAACAGCGTAGGAAGCAAGGACTGTAGGTTGGCATAAACAGGATTAACTAAGGTTACACTGTACACTAGTAGATTTTCGTATGCTTAGATTAAGGCTCCATGCACACAGGGCGTCATAAAAACGTGCTCCAAAGCTGTTTACATAACGCCGGGAAACAGCAGCTGTAAAAACGTGCTTTCAGTAGCTTTTCCTACTAGCGTTATTGCACGTTTGGCCACAGTAGCTGTTAGCAGCGTTTTTTTCTGCCTCCATTCAAAATCAATGGTTCCCTATGGGAGCCTATTGATTTGAATGGAAGTCACACCGCAGGTCGGATCAGGGTGATCCGACTTGCGATGCGACCTGCACTGTGAGAATCTTGAGGGGGAACTCCAAGCCAAAATGGGGAAAAAAACGGCGTGGGGTTCCCCCCCAGGTTCCAAACCAGGCCCTTCGGATCTGGTATGGAATTTGAGGGTAGCCCCGCGCCGAAAAAACGGCGTGGGGTCCCCCCCAAAATCCATACCAGACCCTTATCCGAGCATGCAGTCCGGCATGCCAGGAAAGGGGAGGGGACGAGCGAGCGGCCCCACCCCCCCTGGATCATACCAGGCCACACGCCCTCAACATGGGGGGGGTGTGGGTGCTTTGGGGCAGGGGGGGCTCTGCACCCCGCACCTCAAAGCACCTTGCCCCCATGTTGATGAGGACAAGGGCCTCATCCCCACAACCCTGGCCGGTGGTTGTGGGGGTCTGCGGGCAGGGGGCTCATCGGAATCTGGAGGCCCCCTTTAACAAGGGGGCCCCCGATCCCGGACCCCCTCCCTATGTGAATGGGTATGGGGTACACTGTACCCCTACTCATTCACCCCATAAAATGCAGTGTATGGAAATGACGACAGGAGACGTTTTGGAAAATTTATTAAAAATCTTCATCCGGCTCTTGTCCTCTCCGGGGGTCTTCTCCTCTCCGAGGGTCTTCTGCTCTTTTGCTGTCCGCCCTTCTTGTCTTCTCCTCTCCGGGGTCTTCTGCTGTCTTCTCCTCTCCGGGGGTCTTCTGCTGTCTTCTCTCCGAGGGTCTTCTGCTCTTTTGCTGTCCGCCCTTCTTGTCTTCTCCTCTCCGGGGGTCTTCTGCTGTCTTCTCCTCTCCGAGGGTCTTCTGCTGTCCGCCCTTCTGCTGTCCAATCTTCTTGTCTTCTCCGCTCCGGTCTTCTGCTCTTTTGCTGTCGGCTGTCCTTCTTCCTCCGGTCCTCCTCCGACGACGTCTTCAGCGATTATGCCGGCCTCTGGTCTCCGCTGCTTATTATATAGCCATTAGGGGCGTGGCCGCCAGATGACGTCATCGGGAGACCATGCCCCCTTGTGTCACAGGTGACGCCAGATTCCGATGAGCCCCCTGCCCGCAGACCCCCACAACCACCGGCCAGGGTTGTGGGGATGAGGCCCTTGTCCTCATCAACATGGGGGCAAGGTGCTTTGAGGTGCGGGGTGCAGAGCCCCCCCTGCCCCAAAGCACCCACACCCCCCCATGTTGAGGGCGTGTGGCCTGGTATGATCCAGGGGGGGTGGGGCCGCTCGCTCGTCCCCTCCCCTTTCCTGGCATGCCGGACTGCATGCTCGGATAAGGGTCTGGTATGGATTTTGGGGGGGACCCCACGCCGTTTTTTCGGCGCGGGGCTACCCTCAAATTCCATACCAGATCCGAAGGGCCTGGTTTGGAACCTGGGGGGGAACCCCACGCCGTTTTTTTCCCCATTTTGGCGTGGAGTTCCCCCTCAAGATTCTCACAGTGCAGGTCGCACCGCAAGTCGGATCACCCTGATCCGACCTGCGGTGTGACTTCCATTCAAATCAATAGGCTCCCATAGGGAACCATTGATTTTGAATGGAAGAAAAAAAACGTATAACGTGGCTTAACGCACGTTAAGCAACGTTATGGAGCCTTTAGCAGCGTCAGACGTTTTTTGCAGCTTGACGCTGGAGCTCCTGAACCCACAGTTTCTGGGTTTTTTTTGGAGCTGTAAAACGCCTATGCCACTTGGAGCTCCTAAAAGCTCTATGTGTGCATGAGGCCATAGAATAACATGGATGGGCGTTCTGCAGCTGCAAAAAAAAACGTCTGACGCTGCTAACAGCAGCTGTAAAAACGTCCAGTGTGCATGAGGCCTAAGAAGCTCATCAGTACATTCAATGACTTGTTAAAATTTTTTGCAAAAGTACTTTAACATTTAATTTGCTTTTAACATTTGATTTTGACATTAATGTAATTTCTCGAACAAACACATTTATTGTTAGAAATTTGTTGACTATGTTCAGGTGGAACCTTGGATCTGTTTTGTTTCATAGCACGGAGGAAAAGGGGACAATATACAAAAATACGCTAGTGCCCCACTTATTGAATGCTGCTAAAAGTTTTCTCCGGCGTTCTAGCGAGTTCCAGAAGCCCCAAGCATGAGGGATTGGGCCATAAGGGTGGATTTGGCGAGATCCATGGAGATGAGATGATAGTTGCAGCAGAGGACTCTTGTGAGAAATACCTGGAAATTGGGAGAGTTTGGCTAAGATTCATAAAAATCGAGGAGTATATAAAGATGTTGGGTATGTGAGATGGTTGGGGATACATCCTAAGAGCAAAACTACCCAGACCTTATAAGCCTGGGATAGGGGATGACAAAATAAAATACAAGTGAGAGGGACGCTGAGATGAAAAGAAGACAGAGAATAAAGTGGAGGAGATCTGGTTTGAGATGTGGGTTTTTGTTTTTTTTTAGATGGGGGGGGGGTTATTAGGTTTGTAAAGTTTGTTCAGCACTGCTTTAATCTAACTGGTGAATTTTTGTAACAGTTTGAACTGTGTTATATGCTTAATGAAAAATGAATAACACTTGAATACACAAAAAAAAAAAAATTGTTCGTTTGAGAAACATTTTTCATCCTGTTCTTCACAATTTTCTTGTGGTCGAAGACAAATACCAATTCGATCCCATTAACATTGTACTTTTTCGGGTAAAGGCGGGAGGTTCAGAGAAGAGAACACCAAGAGAAGGCTGAAAAACAGGATTCGGCACCAATAGGTGGAAAGTAGACTTGAAGGAGAAGCTGCAGGAGGCCCAGCAGTAGCAAAATAAAAGCAGCAGGAAAAGCAAATGATCAAGCCACAGGCAAAAGTCCAGGAAGTGACCATTCAGCAAATGAAGGACTTACTGACGATGACTGATGATCACCTAGCAGGCATAAGGCCCCTTTCACACATACGCTCCATTTGTCGTCTTTTTTTATCCATCTGTTGACGGGTGAAAAACGGACATCAATGCATCTCTATGTAAAAACGGATGACAACGGATGATCATCCGTTAACATCCGTTTTCATTCGCTTCCGTCAATGTCCATTTTTTGGAACGGATGAATGCCCTATTTTTCATCCGTCAAAAAAAGGGATCGGACAAAAAATGGATGTAAATGGACGAATGGTCCGTTTTTCATCTGTTTTTGCCTTGGTAGGGGATGTAAAAAAAATCGGACGGAAAACAGACAGGAAACGGACGGAAAACTGATACATTTTGACGTGACTGAACTAATGAACTTAACGGACCGTATGTGTGAAAGGGGCCTTAAAGGGTAGATAAAGACTGCCAAACCCCACTGCTGTCAGCCAACCAACAGGACGACAACCACTAATCATCCATTTAGCAGACAGGCAACCAACCGATTGTCAAAAAGGTTTCATATCTGGATGAGAATAATCTATCTTTGAGGCAAAACTTGTTCAAAAGGGGATTGTTCGTAATCCCCTTCTAAGTAATGAAACATTTTTTGTAGTATTTTTATTTCCCTGACTTTTGTACAAAACACCCTTTGACACATTTGAAAGGAGACTGCAAGAGAGAAAAGATCCCAGCTATACAATTATATATCAAAGCATTCATTTATACATTAAAAAAAATAAGGCTTTTTTGCAAAGTCATATCCTCTATATATATACTTAGAACCATGGAATGTAACACTGTTTCAAGTCAAAACAACATTTTGTAACATTCTTTTCATTACATTTTACATGTAAACTTCCTTAACACTTAGTTTGGGTGTGGCTACACTGCTCGGAATACCACTATCACACCTTGATATTGAGTCAGCTATCCTTTATCATCTGTCTTCATGAACCAATGGGCACTATAGATTGCCAGAGCAATTGCCATGAAGTATGCACACCATGGAGTTGATTTACTAAAGGCTATTCACTTTGCAATGGAATTTGTCCAACAGCCTTTTTGTACGCCCTTGTTGAAAGGGTGGTTCCTCGGTGTGTGACACCATCTGTCAAACATGGAAGAGGAAGTATGATGGTCTGGGGCTCTTTTGCCGGATCCAGGCTCAGAGACTTGCACAGTGAGTGGAACCCTGAACCAAAACTACCACACAGCATTTTGCAGCGCCATGCCCTCTGGAATACGCTTAATTAGTCAAGGGTTCATCCTTCAGCAAGATAACATACAGGCTTTGTCAGAACTACATTAGAGGTAAAGAACAGTAAAGAGTCAGTAGGCTTCCATTTATAAAATAGCTAGCACAGTCCCCAGACTTGATCTCCATCAAGCTGGTTTGGGATAAACTGCACAGAAGGGTAAAGGCAAACAAACTACAAGTGCAACACATTTGTGGGAATCTTTGGAAGAACTTTCCGAACAATATTTAATTTCTGTTGAAGAAAGAATGGCATAAGTGTGTTCGGCTGTTATATTTGCAAAAGATGAATACTTTGATAAATCAAACATTTAGATTACATTACGCTAAAAAAAAAAGTAATTTCATGATTTCTTTGTATGTCCGTTTTATAAATATATGTGTGATACAAATGATCTGATAATATTGTTTCATTTATATAATTAATTTACAGTTTTTGTCCCAAAGTGCACTTATTAAGAAACTCCAGAATAATTTGCATACATCCTATAAAAAAAATCAATACCATCTAATGCAATTGTGGAAAGCCTTTTCCCACAGCCACAGGAAATGACTGTCTCCTACTCACAGTATGGTTTCAGCTTTTTTCTAATGAAATGAAGATGTACTGCTAATATTATTGCCGGGACACTTTTACTAGGGAATGACTGATCATTATTTCATGGCAATTAACACTCATTTTCAGCATAACTAACTGGAATCTATTTTATTTTATAAGGCCGGTTTATGTTTTTGCTTTCATTAAAGGTCTTTCATTATGTCTGATTTTCATTTAATTTTTTAATGATAGCTGTGAGCAGGCATCTAATTATGTGCTCTGTACGATTACTAGACCTCATTTACAAAACTAGAACAAAGACAACTAGAACAAAAGTGATGCATCTACTCCCAGCAGTTCCCTTACCTTATGTGAATGATTGACAAGGGTTTGCTCAAAGATGCTTGTTTAAAATTGCAAATTTCAGTGTTATACATTTTCTTTGTTTTTGATGTTTTGGACAGTTTAGGAAAATGTTGAAAAAGATTAAAAACTCTTTCACAACACAACAGAAAGGGAAATTCACCGAATCAAGTGTTCCTATTAAATTCCCCCTCTTATTACTGCCTGGAAAACTACTCAAAATTATATTTTTTCTAATTTTTTTGTACGTTTGGCAATGGTCAATAGAACAAATATAGAGGGTGACACAGAAATCAGATATCAAAGCAGTTGTATCCCTAAAAAGAAAAAAAAATTATGTTCCTTTAAAGCATGATAAACAACCACAGCACTTTTGCAATGTCATTTGTCCCATTGTATGTTGTAAAATACCTGATTGATCCTGCCCATTTGTGTCCCCGTAGGTGTACTGACCACGGTAATCATGGTTGCTGATCCATGATACCGTGGTCAGTTTACATGCCTCTGAAATCCTGCTGTGTATGCAGTGTCCACCCCCCTTCCCCCCAAGCCTTTCACTTCCCTGTGGCTGTACAGTTAAGATATACAAATAACTGGCATCCCCTCTGTTGTATAAAGTAGTGTACATTTTTCTAAAATTATAGTCTTAAATACCTTCTTGCACAGTGCTGCTGTGCGGTCACGTGATCTTCCTCCGCTTGCTTGCGGCAGAAGGTAATCTCAGCCCATCCCGCTGCTCCCCTTAGATTGGGGGAAGGAGAGCAGAGGGAGGTCACGTGCCCCACACAGCAGAACTGTGCAAAAGGTATTTAGGATTAAAATTTTAGAAAACCTGATAAGGCCTTGTTCACACAGCGTACTATACTGTACTATAGCTGTACCAAATGTTGTAGAAGTGAAACTATGGTTTAGCTGGAAAACTATACTGCAATCTGTATACATATATAGTCTGATACTATTATCTGGGTCTGATCAGCAACTAAAATCAGAAGCATACCCTGTGAATGTATGCTACAGATGCCCCATTAGCACATATTTACAAACAATTCAACCAGTGTTGCCGCACTCCTGTGAAAATATTGATGCTACCCCATTAAGTACTAGATGAAATTGTAATCCAATGTGACTGAATGATAATGGATATGAATACATATATAAAGTGCTAAAAGTGCATGGAGTGAAAAAAAAAAATCACAAATAAATGCTAATCATTTTTTTTTTTAATCATCACTTATTGTGAAACAATCATAAATAATCATAAAAAGTTCCTAAAGTGCGTGAATAAAGCTATATATTTTATAAGTCCAGTGTTGAGTAGCAGCCAGCAACTTGTATGAAGATTCTTCACTTTTTAATCACTCCTAAGTGCAGAAATGACACCACCACATATGCCTGATATTCCTACACCAGATGTGGCCAACAAATAGTCAATATGCACCTAAGTTCCTTACAGGGAACTGGTAAAGGTGTTATAATGGTATATACACATCCAATAATTATCTCCCCCATTTCTCCTCCTTTTAATCCAACCAGCATGCACAAGAAACTGAGGATTTACCTATTAGGGTGTGCCGATATCTCCAGGCTCTAATCAAATTTAATCCGTCTCACACCCCCCCCACCCCACACCCCCGACAGGCACCATGAAAGAAAACTATACATAGTGCGCAATCTTTTAAAAAGACTACAATCAGTGCATTCACGTTTAAAAGGTGCTCCAAACTATTAAAAACATGTTTTGTTTTTTTTGTTTTTTTAAGAGAAACTTTGTTAAACCTAGTTATTTAATGGTTTCAAAACACTTACACTCCCACCAAACTGTGAAACCATTAAATAGATGGTGTCATAACTGTTCACATGTGCAGCACCATGGCAGTTAGAGCTCAAACAGAGGCCAAGATGGCAGCTTCCTTGGCTGAAAAGTATAGGAGAACTTTTTTCCCCACTTGAACTAGCAAGTTTTTGTAACACTTCATGTCCCATTAGTGGTTCATTACTATGACAGTACCATAGTTAAAACACGAAAAAAAAAAAAAAACATGCGTGATGCTGCCAGCAAACTTGACAAGAAGTATAAAACTCCTACATACTTGTTGGGACTTAAGTAATAAAGAGGAAATTTATGTAATACTATATATATTTTAGCTTTTTTATTGCTACTTTTTTTCACAGGGGGGCCTATGCAGAAACAAGTCATCTGTAATAGTGAGGCACTGGCTTCCTGTTAGAAACAATATAACTGTTGCAAATATTTGTTGCAGAAAAGGAATGTAGGGCAGAGCTGGATGTTGTCTGGACTGCATACCACTGAGCACCAACAGAATAACACGCCTAGCTACATGTTCACAACAATGACGTCAGGTCTTAAGACTATGCTGTTTCTCAAACACATTTTTTAAAATATGTCCAGTTGCGGCTGGTATAACCCATTAAAAAGATTTTCACCTGAGAATGCAAATTTTAATTTTGGACAATTACAAGAAAACACCCCACTTTTTATGTTGCAGTTCCCGGTCCCCCTTTACATCAATTTTCCCCTTCTTTATGTCACAGTCCCCCCTTTTTCGTCACAGTTTGCCCTTCATATCAGTGTATCTGACCTCTTCATAGCAGTGTCCTCACAGCCCCTTCATAGCAGTATCCTATTGGGATGGCATATATAGAAGTTAACCACTAGGCAACTGCCAACAGTACATATACTGCTGGTAGGCGGCTCCACCAGGCACAGCGACGTACCAGTGTTTGTAGATTCTATAGGCTTAACACAGACTAAATAATATACTCTGATTTGGGGTATTCTTTTACCAAAGAGAAGTAGCACCCTTCCTCAGCCCCCCCCCCCCCCTCGGTTTTCCTTTTTAAATCATTGCTCGATCTCTGTCAGTTAGCATTGCTTGACCTGAAGGGGCTATGCCCTGAAACATGTAGTCTTTGCAGCTGGTTTATTTTTAGTTTATCCATCACTGGCTACAGCTTGGTTTGGCATAGCATCCCATCCCAGTGCTGCCCTTAGCTCGCAGCCACCAGCATCCACTACCACCAGCCTCCTGACGTCATCTGCGGGCGAAGGAAGCGGCTTCCCCTGTGGAGCAGCCATCAGTCCTGAGCACCCCGGCTATTTCCATCTGCCCTGTTATCCCCGGGAGGCCCCATCACTACAGACAAGATTCCACCAACGGTACAATAGATTCATCGGGTTTATACACGACCCCCTTTGGAGTTTGGCTGTGTATACCTTCCATCAGATAGTCCAGCTGATCCTCGAACATCTTGGAGTAACCATGTCACTCATATAGCCTCCACTTCCAGGTAATCCACTTGGGTTGGCAACGCTATATGTGGCTACCTCATGCCTCTGTATGCCGTGGTTTGTTCATGTTTTTTATCCATTGAGGATTGGTGTCATAACTCTGCTTTGGTATAGCACTTTTTTCCCCATTTTTTGTTTTTTTCTTCTAATCTCATTGGTTATGAGTCTGGGACAGCAGCGACCTTTCTGCAGAAAAGGACAGTGGCTTATGCACCTGGACATTTGTGTGTTTCTTTTAAAGAAATGTAGCAGGCTAAATTTGGCCCTAGATTTATCAAGAAAGATTATTTGTTTGCAAAACTTTATAACAGAAACTAAGAAAAACACTTTCCAATTTTTTTCTGGAAGGAAAGAAAGCTTTCTTTGGGAGGCAAAAAATTTTAAATAAATGTAATTTGCGTACATTGTTGCATGACCGAGCAATTGCCAGTTAAAAAAGCGCAGTGCTGATTAGCAAAAAATGTCCTGGTCATGACGGGGGTAAAACCTTCGACCGATCAAGTGGTTCAACATTTTCTTATTGCCATAACAAAGTCTGCCATGTTAGTACCAGGTCTCATTTTGCTGTTGGATTAGGAAAGGCAAATGTAGTATTACATGGCTGCCTAAACAGGGAGCTAAAACTTTGCATCTATTAAAATAATCATTGTAAGACACTATTTTATTTCTATTCAATTTTTTATAAATGTATACCGTAGTATGGTGCCTGTGAGTTTTCTGGATTGCATTACGTCACAGAGTAGAATGATATATTGCCTTACCACCCCTAACATTCTAGAATGGATTGTTTATGTGGTTGTGATGTCAAAAGCATTTTAGAACAGTTTCATAAGAACTTTGCCCTCTTAGATCATAGGAAGTGATTCATGTATCTGGGTATGGCATTGGTGCGAACTGGCATTTCTGATTAATAAGCATTACTGAATGTCAACTCATGTAGGAAAGCGATGTAGACAAAAATGCTGTATGTTTAAATCATGTAATTTTCTGGGGCCATGGTATTTTAATGAAACCTAAAGTATTTACTGTAAGAGCAGTAGCAATAAAGATTTATGGCCTAAGAACTTTTTGTACAGATTTGCATACATATTTTCCCACTGCTTTTTCATAGCCTGTATGAATTGCCCATAAAAATCATTTCATAACACTTTAACCAGTTTTTTTATTTTTTAAACAAATGAGTGGCAGGAAATGCAAATGAGGATTTGCAGGACATTCAATGTGCAGGAGAAGGTATAGGAATAAACCATGAATCCTTAAGAAGACTCGGTTCACATTAGCGCGACTTGTCAGGCGACTTGTCAGCCTGACAAGTCGCGATCCCTCACGGTCCATTGACCGCTACAGGACCCGTTCTAATAGGAGCGACACAAGTCGCTCCGACTTAGAAAAAGGGTCCTGTACTATTTCTGGGCGACCTCAGAGCGACTTGCATAGACTTCCATTATGTGAAGTCCCTGCAAGTCGCTCCGAAGTCGTGGTGCACGGGACTGACAAATCGCCTCCCGAAGTAGTAAGGAGTCGTGTCGCGCTAATGTGAACCGGCTCTTAAGGTTTGGTGTTTTGAGAAGGAGGTACTGTAGTGGGATACAATGTCCTAGAAGTTGAGGACCCGCCTTAACCACTTAAGAACCACAAGGTTTTACACTCTTAATATCCAGGCCATTTTTTGCAATACGTTACTGCGTTGATTTAACTGACAATTGCATGGTCCTTCAATGCTGTACCCAAATAAAATTGATATCCTTTTTTCCCCACAAATAGAGCTTTCTTTGGGTTGTATTTGATCACCTCTGCAATTTTTATTTTTTTTGCGCTATAAACCAAAATATGCGACATTTCTAAATATATATATATATATAATTTTTTTTTTTACTTTCTGCTATAAAATATTCCAATAAAAAAGAAAGTTAAAAATCTAATTTTTTCATCATTTTATGCCAATATGTATTCTGCTACATATTTTTGTTAAAAAACAATCCCAATAAGTGTATATTGACTGGTTTGCGCAAAAGCTATCGTGTGTACAAACTAGGGAAAGATTTATGCCATTTTTATTTGTTTACTAGTAATGACGGTGATTAGTGGTTTTTAGCGGGACTGCGACAATGTGGCGGACAGATCAGACACTTAACTGACACTTTTGGCAGGACCAGTGACATTATTACAGTAATCAGTGTTAAAAATATGCACTGTTACTGTACTGACACTGGCAGGGAATGGGGTTAACACCAGTGGCAATCAAAGGGTTAAGTGTGTTCCTAGGGGATGCTTTCCAACTGTGTGGGGGATGGACTTGCTGGATGAACACAGAGACCTGTGTTCCTAATAGGAGGAACACAGAATCCCTGTGTTTATCACTGACAGAACAGAACAGCAGTCTGCCAAGTGTATACATCGGTAGACAGCCGTTCTGCCTCCAAGGGGAGCGATCGCGGGTGCCCAGTGGACATCGCGTCCGCTGGACCCGCTGATTGGATCCCCCTGTGGCCAATTGGCGCGTGCCTCCAGCAGGGCACATGCGCCCCCACTAGCTGTCTCACAAAGCAACGTACAGGTACATCGTTTCGCAGGAAAGAGCCGACCTGCCACAGTAAAAGTACGGCGTCTGATCGGCAAGTGATTAAAGTGATTTTAAAGTCTTGTTTTTTCTATTAAAATAACAAACCTTATACTTCCCTCCTCTGTGCAGTGGTTTTGCACAGAGCAGCCCAGATCTTCCTCTTCTCGGGTTCCTGGCTTAAGCTCCTGGCTCCTCCCTCCTGTCGAGTGCCCCCACAGCAAGCAGCTTGGTATGGGGGCACATGAACCAACCTGCAGCTCCATGTATCCATTCAGACACAAAGCTGCCGTTTGTACCGGCCCCTCTCTCTACTAATTGGTATGATTGACAGCAGCGAGAGCCAATGGTGCTGCTGCTGTGTCTTAGCCAATCTGGAGAGAGAGTCTTGGACGTCTGAGGAACTCGTGTACATCGCTGGATATAGAGGGGGCACAGGTAAGTATTAGGGGTCTGCTGCACTCAGAAGACTTTATCTTAATGCATAGAATGTATTAAGATAAAAAACCTTCTGAATTTACAACCCTTTTAAGGTTGGCAACCTCTTTCTGACACTCATTCCAGCTTTATAAGCAATGGGGGGTGGAGTGACTGGTGAGGTTCTTGTCTAAAGTCTGCAGAGAAGACAAAATGTGAGTGCACGTTGATCAGGACTGTGTGGCGAGCTTGGACTTGTTTACTTTAAGTTTCTCTAGGCCTAGACTAAAAGTTTTGTGTGCACTTTTACCTCCCTCATGTCTGGCACACGCCTAACTTTTAAAAAACACAACCACAGCATACTGGCTGTCCATTTTAGATAATACATATAATTAATCCCTTAGCTTTGGTAAGTAAAAAAGCAAAAACCAGTAAATCAACACAAAGGTGGTAATTACTTTAATGTGATGTGTCCATTGTGCTGGTGCCCACTCTCATAGTTAAACCAGTATTAAATCCAAAACCAAAAATGTAATATTGTAGCTTAGATCTAGTGGATCCATTAGTTTTCTTTTGTTAGGCTGTTTTCTCCTGGTGATCTGGCCTGTAACACACCTCCTGTATTATACAGACACCATTCTGGATAATTAAGCACAGGAGGTAGATTTGAACAGCAGCATACATTAACTGAAGCCAAATTCCAGCTATTACTTTATAATCAGTTACAGCAAACTGTTTTTTTTCCTTTTTGGATTACATAAATAAAATCTGATCATTTTAAGCACCAATGCCAGTGTTAAATGGTCTGTCTCATCCTTGTAACTGAAAGACCGCTTTCGGTTCATAAAAATAGAGATTTACTGGTTGGATCACCGGGTGAAAATAGAAGAAAGCAAGCCTGAAATAGGAAACAAATTCCACCATCACATCTAACAATTGGTACGCTGCAACATAAGGTTTGCTTTTGTGTTTATTCTGCTTTCAACTCCAAAGTTTTGTGCCCCCTCCTCCTTCCCCATAGCCATAATGTTTGGTGCTGCAGGGGTTCATGTACTCCAAGTCTTTCCCATTTATAGATGCTATACTAGCTTTGATCAATGAAATGCTATCTATGGATAAAGCATGAGCGGAAGAGTAAAGGTCCACCTAATCCATTCATTTATTTCTTTTTTATTGATGGAATAATACAGTTTAAGGCTAAATTGCAACTTTATTTTCACTAGAACTGAATGGAATGATTAATCCTAGCATAGATCATAACTCTGTACCATGTTGCTCTGTTATCTGCAGATCCCCTGAAATTCTGGGTTTAGTTGTGCCTTTGTATTGTGTGACACACTGTATATCAGAGGTCTCCAAACTATGGCCCTCCAGTTCATAAACTACAATTCCCATCATGCCTAGTTATTTCTAATGAATTTAAGAGTTTTACAATGGGCCATGGGGATTTGTAGTTCCCCAACTGGAGGGCAGTAGTTTGGAGATCCCTGCTGTATTTCCTTCTGATAGACTCTGTCCTTTCCACGGCCATCTATAACACTCCCCTTTGCAGTCTTTCAGACTCTGCAAATGATGTAACTTCCTTCACAGCTCTGATGGTGGGTGGGATTGAATGCATCCTAATTAGCATTCAATCCCACCCAGTCACACTTAGAGGAAGACTCCAACCCCCCCCCCCCCCCCCCCCCGTCTCACCTCAAAAATCACAGCATTATTCAAAGAAGGAAACCCTTTCATATAATATACACAACCTGTTCTGAAAGCTAGCTGTGCTGCTGCTGCTGGGCTGGATTGAATGAATCACAATAGGAATTCAATCCTGCCCAGTTAAATATGCCAACCAGTGTGATAAGGGAGAGTCCCATCCCTCAGACCCCACCCTCCCAGTGCCCTGCTTTCTGTGAAGTGATTAATTTATATATGAAGGAAACCCCTTCATAATAACCCCCCAATGCCCTTCCTCTGTAGACTTGTAGTAAGCCATTATTCTTTGGAATGATGCACGACAGAAACGACATAGGAGGTATGACACATTTACACCTTTCACCACCCACATGAAGGCCCAGAAACACCCACAGTAACCCTAGAACCTACCCACATCAACTCCCAGAACTAGTACAAGTGATTCCCATAGCCGCCCTGAAACTACAGAGGCTCAAAGGATCATGGTACATGTAGTTTAAGGACTGGAAAAAGAAAGAAACTGGAAGTCAGAGAATTTTGAAATTCAGCTAGGAAGAGCAGTGATATCACAGACACAGAAACCTGCTGTATACAGCTAAAGAAGGTAAGTTACACGCAGACTGACAGCGGGGTTGTGATTTATTCACATGCACAATGCATCCGTTTGGGGAAGAAAAATCTGGATTTCTGCTTTAATTCTGATATAAACAAGCAAATGACATGCTAATTTAATTTGTAGGAATGCCCCTTCTTTCCAATATTTTATTTCCAGGGCAACTTCCATCTTGACACGTACAGCAATATACACATTGCTTGCGTCTCAGTACTGGTGTCACTATAATGCCATCTGTTTGCCTAAATATAACCCCACCTCCCAATAGGTATAGAAACAGGTACCACTCCTGAGAACAAGTCCAATTTACAAATTAATTTCACTGTAATGAATAAGATGGGGGTGAACCTAGTGCTTCCCCATGTGAAATCCAGATTGCCTCCCATCTTATGGTCATTTTTGTTGTGTGCTTTGTGTCATTTTCATGTTGGAAGGTAAACCATCTTCCCATTGAAAACTTTGACAGAGGGCTGCAGATTTTCAAGAATTTGATGGTATTTTGCCCTATCCATTTTTCTTCTATCCTGACAAGTGCTCCAGCCCCTGCTGCAGAGAAACACCCCCATAACAGAATATTGGGACCGCTATACTTTACTATGGGAATGGTGTTTTTTGGATGGTAAGCTGTATTGGATTTCTGTCAGATGGTGTTGAGGCCAAATAATTAAATTTTAGTCTCTGACCTCCTTAATTGCACTTTGAAGAGTCTGAGGCCACATGGAAAAAGGTGTTAAGGTCAGATGAGGCTAAAATTTTTATATTTAGCTTCAACACCAAACAATAGGTCTAGGCCCAGTTGACCAAATACTACCCTACCTAGGAAGTTCCGCTGTAGGTGGAGTTAGAAGCGGCAGATTGTGACCCCCTTACTATTTTTATTATTCTCCGTTTCAAACCTACAAAGTGGGCTACGGTATCCAACCCTATTACTCTTCAATCTCTGCGACTGTGGGATTGCATAAAACAGCAGTCTAAATTGCTTTACCAGCATCACCCACTACTATCATTTATTCGCCATCTCTCATCTTAATCAGCCAAACTCTTCTCACACATTTTTGTGACCTGTCAACCCTGGGTTGTTCATTACAGTAAATGAGTCCTTCTATTGTCCAAAATTTGCAGGTTAAACACTTCTGCGGGTCGGGTATTTTGAAAGGTCTACTATACGAACACATGTGCGAGAAAGATATTAATTCGGTGGGCCTCATTTCCTGTTTGAACTCCCATATGTTTACCACGCTGTATCCCCTTCCCTGGTCCTATAGGCATAACCAGAGGGGTGGACCAACATCTGGCAGGCTACTAAATCTTGTTCGCAGAATGTAGCAGCCCTGGAAACCCTGTTTAAAGTGCTCTCCCGATGGTATCTAGTCCCCACCCCTATAGCCAAATTTCCAGCGAATAATTCTTCAAACTCTTGACTTGGCTGCTGAGAAGTGGGCATGAATATTCATATTTGGTTATTATGCCTATTGGGTAGAGCTGTTTGGAATATAAGTAATGCTATTTAGAAAAGCCCTCTCCCCTAAACCTACTTTACCACTTCTCAACAAAAAAAAAAAAACAATACACTGAAGAGCTCATAAATGACACAATTGAAATTACTCTTGCAGATTACCATTGCTGCTAAACAGTTGCAAAGGCCGGGAAGACCCCAAAATTCTGCCTTATGAAGAGACTAAATAGAACACAGGCCATGATTAACATGAACATAGAGACTACTATACAAGATAAAATACCCAAAAACACTAAGTTATGGTGTCCAGGGATAGATTATTTTTTGCCCTCAGGCTCTGACAAATCTGACCCCTGTTGGCGTGCTCCCTAAATTTTGTACTAATCCTAAAAAACATAGTGGCTCCCCCGGGATCTTCCCCTTACCTTACCCATCCTCCCACTCCTGCTTTATAAAGTTTATTCTTTGCAGTTAAAGAGTGACATCACTGCATTGATGACCTTTGATTGACTAGCAGCCAGTTCAGACTCCCTCTGTTGCTATATGATTTTTCACCTTCTGTATAGGACCAGCGGTGTCCTTTGACTATTTACCAATACGTACAGACAGAAAATACACACAACATTTCATTCTGAACGTATCCCTTTTTTAATAACTGAAAAGAAAAAAGTCACAATATATGCACTCCACGTACTGCTGTGATGTTAATGGTTGTTAAAAAGTATATGTATACCTGTTTTTCCTGCTCCACTTTCCCCAGTGATCAATATGCACTGATCCTTGTCCTGGTCCCTCAGAGAACGGTAGGCTTCATCAGAAAGGGCATAGCTGTAATAGAAAATAATTTTCTTTCATTTTGTTTTTAAGAGTTGAAAAAAAAAAAAAATTATAATAAATATATATTTATACTATATATTAAAGAGTATCTAAACCCAAGAAGAAAAATGCAATATTTTTTGGCTTGCCATATTTTGTTTTCTTTTTCCCTTTATTATCACCTGGTAATCCTGCCAGAAACTCACTTCGGAGTGTAAAAAGTGGTGTTTATAGAAATATTTATATAGCAGTTCTCCCAGTGAAATTGCATTTCAATTGAATGGAACAAAAAAATGTATGTTATTAGGGCTATGTAAATCCTGTGCTGCAGCCTCAAGACAAGCGTTTGGCTTGCAGTTTGGCCCAATTGACTTATAATAAAATTAATTTGACAGTACTGTGCACCAAAACGCAATATGGGATAGAATTTTTTCTGTGGCCATGAAACAAAGCCTTGCCACCGTGGTATGTGTAAAGCCCTGAATGGCTGCATGTCATCTTTTTGATCGGTTTTGGGTGTGGCACTAAAACCGCAGCTCAGCTGCAAGGACTTTACTACCTCTGTGTGAACACGTACAGTGTATATACACATACATTATATATGTATGTGTGTGTGTTATTTATATATACATACATACACGTGTGTGTGTGTGTGTGTGTATATATATATATATATATATATATATATATACACATACACACACACACGTATATGTGTATGTATGTATGCATGTGTATATATATATTATATATAAAAACACACACACACACACACACACATACATATATACACACACAATATTTTTTTTATTCTAAAATATTTTTGTATCAGGCATACACCATTCTCTGGATCAGGGTTTCTCAATCAGGGTGCAATTTGTGTTCCTTTGCATACTGCAAGCATAAGAGCCAGTTTGCCCAGGATCAGAGATGGATGAGGGGACTCTGTAGTGATAGGGTGCCTCTGATATCAAGGGGTGACCTTAATACAACAGGGGTACTCTGGTGTGAAGGGCAAACGCTGATGTGAAGATGGACTTCTGATGTGAAGTTAATTTATTCAAGATTGTTGTGTGCACTCCCCAGCTCAGGTATCCCATTGAGAAGTAATTTTTATGTTTTTTACATTTTAGCCTGGGGTTAAGATCTTTTTCAAAAAGTGTAGCAACTGAATCAAGGTGGAGAAATGCTGCTCTAATCAAACAGATAAATATACAGTATGTGATCAGGGTCAACCATTCTTGTGATTCAAGGTGTACACACACCTTGCAGACAGCAAATCAATTCTCCGATCTCACTTTTCTTTACAATAGGGCCTATTCACACCATTGTGTTTTTTTTTTTTTGGTGTAATACAAGCACATAAGAACTAATTACCTATTATATTCTATGAAGTACCTCATATTGGCGTGTTCGATAGCAGTGCATTGCATTTTTGGAAAAACAAAATGCATCTTTTGTGTGTTTTAGTAAATAAAAATGCTTTACAACAAAGTTAATGACAACACGTAGAAATACATTCAAATAACTCTAAAAATGTAAGATGTGAAATAAACAGAAAACACACAAAACGAAGACAAGAAATTAAAAAAATGAAAAAGGAAGAAACCATTGGAAATATGCACACAAAATGCATTTAAATGCGTCTTGTGTTGCATTACGATTTAACACAACAAATTAACCACTTGCTGACCAGCCGCCGTAATTTATAAGAAATAATGAATCATGTATGACCTTGCCTTACACCACGTGTTAAAAAAAAAAAAAAAAAAAATGTGGAGTTTGAGGTGTTCCTTGTTCTTCCACAGCATCCACTCATGGCCGTTGCAAACAAATCTCAAGCATTCGTCTGTCAATGCTCCTCTCCTATCTTTTGATACAATTCTAAATGTTGGGTATCTTTATAACACATACTGTATATACTGTACCTCTTGACTTTCAGCAAAATGCCTGATCAGTTTACCAGAAAAGAGAAATAAAAATAAAGAGCGCACATAATACTGAGCAAGATCCTGGCCACACGTCAATCCACAATCAATATCCCTGCTTTAGCTGGGAAGACAAATAAGCCATCTAGTGGAGAAAGTCAGCAGCTTGGTTGGCTGGCCTTGTGAAATTTTGCCACAACTATGAAAACATCAATACTCTCACTGCTCCCAATGTGCTTGCTGTTGCCAACATCCCTCCTGCTTAAAACTTTCTATTTGTAAATTCCGGTACCATTTCCATTATCTGCCTACTGTGTACAAAGGGAATACTAATATTTTATAGTAAGTTGCTTTCATTATCTGCTTGCCGACTGCCCCATGCAGATATACTGCGGCAGGGCGGCTCAGCTGCGCAAAGTCACATAGATCTACATGATTTTGTGCATGCGGTCTCGAGCCGGAGCTGCGCTTCTAAACACAGCGGGAGGCGGCTGCGGGAGGAGCGGCGGCGATCGCTGCAGGCCTCCGGCAATTGTCATAGAAACTGACAGAAGACCCGCCTGCTTATGTAAACAAAGCAGGCGAGTCTTCTGTCACACAGGTAGAGAGAGATCAGGAGTTTCAGCTGAAACCCCAACCTCTCTGTGCCTGTCAGAGAGTCCCCCCACAGTCCATAAGCACAGTTAGGCATACATTTACCCCTTTGAACACCCCTTCCCTGCCAGTGTCATTTATACAGTAACAGTGCATATTATTTAGCACTGATTACTGTATTAATGTCACTGGTCCCCAAAAAGGTGTCAAAAATGTCAGTTAGGGGTCCGATCTGTCTGCTGCAATGTCACAGTCCCACTAAAAATCGCTGATCGCCACCATTACTAAAAAAAAAAAAAAAAAAAAAAATTAAAAAAAAAGTCCATAAATCTATCCTGTAGTTTGTAAACGCTACAACGTTTGCACAAATCAAATAAATTATGCTTTTTGGGATTTTTTTTTTTACCAAAAATATGTAGCAGAATACAAATTGGCATAAAATTATAAAAAAATTTGATTTTTTTTTAAACATGTTTGGGAACGTTTTATAGCAGAAAGTAAAAAATAGTGTTTTTTTTTTTCAAAATGAATCGCTCTTTTTTTGTTTATAGCGCAAAATCTAAAAACCGCAGAGGTGATCAAATACCACCAATAGAAAGCTCTATTTGTGGGTAAAAAAAGTACATCAAATTGTATTTGGGTACAGCGTCGCATGACCACGTAATTTTTCGTTACATTAACGCAGTGCCGAATCGAAAAAAATGGCCTAGTCATTAAGGGGTTAAAACCTTCCGGAGCGGAAGTGGTTAAAGGGATAACATTAAAGGGTAACTCCACTTTCTAGGTGAAAAAAAAAATAGCAAATAAAGAAAAACAAATATAGCGTATACAATTGCAACACAAATCATATTGCAATTGAATGTTATTAAAAATTACCTTTCCTTTTCAATCCGCAGCTGTTATATTTTCGAAAATTGCAATGCAATATGGCTACCTGCAGGTGTTCTGTACACAGAATGTATACTGACCCCACCCCAGAAACATTTTCTGCTTGCGTGATTGGCTCACCAATTTTCCCAGAAATCTGCCTAAGATACAAGTCAGATTTCTGGCATCCCCTGCAAT
>NC_138773.1:170616724-170906724 GCF_965119305.1 Pelophylax lessonae | reverse complement strand
AAAGCTGCATTCGAAATAATAAAAAACAATATGATGTTCAAACTTTTGACTTCTTTCTTTAAAAACTACATAACACAGTACTTGTACTTTTACTTTCAGTACTTGAGTAGCAATTTTTTTTTCAAAACTACTGGTACTTTTACTTTCAGTACTTGAGTAGCAAAATTTAAAAAAAAAAAACTACTTGCAATACTTAAGTACAAAAAATGTTGAATACTTTAGTACTTCTACTCAAGTCACTTTTTGATCGAGCACTTCCACTCAAGTCACTTTTTGATCTAGCACTTGTACTTTTACTCAAGTATGGGTTTCGAGTACTTTATACAACTCTGGCAGCACAGCAGTGATATCACCAAATCCCACTCAGGTAGAATTACAGACAAACACATCATTTTTTTCAGGGTAAATTGTAAATGTAGCATTCAATTTTTCATACCATTTAAATAGTTGCTCCAACAATTAACTTCTCTTCTTTGGACCCTTATCAGCATTTAGATGTTCAAAAAGTGCAAAAAATACATGTTGATCCTGCCAGAAACCTTGTCAGCTGATAACTTTTTGTGCTCCCTCTCTGTATTGTATTTTTATCAATCACATTGTTTCCGGCTATCTCTGAGAAGTACAGGACCCTGTAAAAAAAAAGCCTTGAGAAAAGAAAACTATTGCAGTCACCCCAACTATGAACTAAAGCACTTTAGGTTTAGAGATATGCTTTAAAGTACCACTTTAACTGCATACCATTCGATGCTTGATCTACACTTGTGTCAAAGAAAACCGAAACACACATTTACACGTTGACAACGTTAAAGCAAAACTCCCTCCAAAAGGGTAAGCTCCGCTTGTTTGCACCCTCTGCGTGTACATGGTTTTGACAGGTACCTGCTCCCCCTTACAGGGAAGATCGCCAATCTGACATTTTCGGCCTCTTCTCCTACTCACCCCGCTGCATTCTGGGACACACACACAGGTCCTAGAAAACGGCAGAACCATTCAGAAAGCACAGCGCGACTTGCACATACGCAGTGGGAAACCAGCTGTGAAGCCTGAAGGTCCCACTGCTGGTTTCCCCTTACTTACAATGCCGGCACCTGCATCCAAAGCAGACTGAAGAATAGGTTTGGGTTGCCGATATCATGGGATCCCTGGACAGGCATGTGTCCTTATATTAAAAGTCAGCAGCTACAGTATTTGTAGCGGTTGACTTTTTTTTTTCTAGACTGGAGCTCCTCTTTAAGGAACACTAGAGAACACGTGACCTAGTTAACACCTTCTGTAAATGACACTTTCCTGCCCAGCCTACAGTACAATGACAGCAGGACAGGAACACTACTGTTCTGGGAGCAAGTAAGACGTCCTCCCAGAACGTGCCTCTCGGGTGGCCGCGCAGGAACGCAATCTATTACTGGCTGTGGCCATCCGACACAGCCAAGGCCTGAGCACTGTACCGGCCTGCTGCCAGTACTATGTGATCACTGTGACAACTGTAAACAATGGATGGCTTCCTTTCATGCCATCCATTGTATACAGTTTTGTTGCTAGATGTGATTGGTCAGTGATCACATGCTACAGACAGGCAATCATAGCCCAACTGTACCATGTGATTAGCTTTGGCCAATCACAAAAGAAACGGAATAAACCAGCTTCATTCAGTAAAAATGGTTGTTTATACCAATGAAGTTCATTGGTATAAGCAATCGTATGTGTAAAAAAAAAAAAACGAAAATCCTGATCACTTCCTCAGAATAGTGTTACTGTGGCAACACTGTATTGCTCTGGTCAGAAGTGTGCTAGAAATAGTTTTTAATAAAGTAAACATTTGGTCACCAGTGTCCCTGATCAACGCCACACCAGGTACACTTTATCGTCAAAAGTATTGGGATGCCTGCCTTTACACGCACATGAACTTTAAAAACTTTAATGGCATCCCAGTCTTAGTCCATTGGGTTCAATATTGAGTTGGCCCACAATTGGCAGCTATAACAGCTTCAACTCTTCTGAGAAGGTTGTCCACAAGGTTTAGGAATGGGTCTATGGGAATGTTTGACCATTCTTCCAGAAGAGCATTTGTGAGGACAGGCACTGATGTTGGATGAGAAGGCCTGGCTTGCAGTCTCAACTCGAATTCATTCCAAAGGTGCTCTATCGGGTTGAGATCAGGACTCTGTGCAGGCCAGCCATGTTCCCCCACCCCAAACTCCCTCATCAATGTCTTTATGGACCTTTCTTTGAGCACTGGTGCGCAGTCATGTTGGAACACGAAGGGGTCATCCCCAAACTGTTCCCACAAAGTTGGGAGCATGAAATTTACTGAAATGTCTTGGTATGCCTTAAGAGCTCCCTTCACTGGAATTAAGGAGCCATGCCCAACCCCTAAAAAACAACCCCACACCATAATCCCCCCATATGATTTGGACCAGTGCACAAACCAAGGTCCATAAAAACATGGACGAGCGAGTTTGGGGTGGAGGAACTTGACTGACACTGTCCTGATCTCAACCGATACAATACGTTTGGGATGAATTAGAGTGGAGACTCATTAGGGGCTTACTGTACTTGATAAATTTGGGTAAGGTGGGACTGCTCAAGTAACTTGTAGCTTCCACCAAGTGCGTGGTATAAACTGGTAAAAGACCAGACAAAATGCATGGACCTAGCACAGTAAATCCTTTAAACATTTAAAAACATAAAGCAATGCACTCACATGTAAACAGCATTAAAATGCTCCAGGCTGAACAATGATATGGACAGGTGCTTTTACCTCCTTTTGCATGTGAGTGCAATGATTTAGGTTTTTAATTGTTTAAAGGATGTACTGCAGGGCTCGAGTCCTGCAGGAACGCATTGGGAACGGCGTCCCCGCACTTTTTTCACAGCAGGAACGCCGTTCCCATTGCCAGCGCGCGTCCTGCAGGCAGGGCCGCAGTCAAGGGGGAACCACAATCCCCCGCTGTGCAGAAAAAAAATGTCTCCGAGCCCCCCTGCATTCCATGGGAGCGGGTAAAGTCAGTGGACTATTTTATCAGTTTCGGGTAGGCGGATTAATCCACCGCAGCGCGCTATTCAACTCCAGCCTGGTCACCTGCCTTCAATGTGAATAGAGGCTAGGAACGCTGTGGCTGACTAATCCGCCTACCCGAAACTGAAAAAATAGTCCACTGACTTTACCATCTCCCATGGAACACAGGGGAGCCGGGCCGGCGCTGTGGGCAGTCCAGGGCAGTGGCGTACCAGCGGCGGGGTGTCGGGTGTCAGGCCGGTGTCTTGCACGGCGATGCCGGGCCGCCTCTCTGTGTGAAGGAAGCTGCAGTGCCACTGACAGCTCCTTCAGTCCGCTTTGCTCGCGGGGGGGGGGGGGTGCGGCGGAAAGAAGGTAAGTGCCTGCTGTCATGCTGTGCAGCCTCCTGTGTTCTGGATAGGAGGGGGATGGGGCAGCTGCATAAAGAGGAATTGATCTTTATGGAATTGATCTTTCCATATTTGGCGGCTGCAGGAGGAATATGGAAAGATCAATTCCTCTTGTTGCAGCTGCCCCATCCCCCTCCTATACAACTTATTTTGCTGCCCCCCCAGTGCTCTCTAGCCCCTCCACCCAGTGCGCTCTTTAGCCCCACCCCAGTGCTCTTAACCCCCCCAGTGTCTTAGGCCCCCCTGCTCTTTAGCGCCCCCCCCTCAGTGCTCTTAACCTCACCAGTGCTCTTTAACCCCCCTGCTCTTTAACCCCCCATACCCTTTAGCCCCCCCAGTGATTTTCATCTCCCCCCACGCTCTCTGGCTCCTCCAGTCCCCCCCCACCCAGTGCTCTCCAGTTCGCCCCCTCCCCCCATGTTCTCCATCCCCCTGGTTTTCCCTCCCCCCCCCCCCCCCCAGTGCTCTCCACTCCTTGCACCTTCCAACCCCCCTGCAATGCTTTCCAAACCCCCCTTAATTCTCTCCAGTTTCCCCCCCCCCCCCCCCCGTGCCCTTCAGTGCTCTCTGCTTTCCCTGGCCCCCCTTGTGCTCCTCTATCTTCTATCATGTCTGCAGTCTCTGACATCTTTTATATCACGTCCTCAGTCTCTGACAAATCACATACATGCAATGACAGACCTCACATGTGATGTGCAGCGCACTGCTGTGCAACTCACATGTGATGTGTGTGCGATGCAAATTCAGCCATACAGATTGCATGACTGAATTTGCATCGCATTGGGACACAACTCGCACAGGACCCTTTTTTGGGTCTGCACCAGGATCGGATTGCATGGGTGTTCACACCCATGCGATCCGATTCATGTTGCAACTGACAGTTCGCACTGTGATATGCAAACTGATCTGGGGATGTGGTTAACTTTGTATTGACAGCCCCAGCAATTTGTATATGGCAGTGTGAACTGCCTGCGAGTTGAATGCGATGCGGGACCCCGCAGTAGATTTGCAGGGTTCCCGCATTGCATATATGTGAACTGGGACTAATAACAAGCACATTTGGAGTGACACATCTGAGGGGCATTGCTGTAAATTAGGGTACACTAGTGTTGCCCTCTGAAGAGTGAACCACAATGGATCACTTTTCAGAGGGTGTTTGCTAGGTGGCAAGGAAGCATTATGATGCCTCCTCACCATCTAATTAAATCCTTAAAAACCTGCACCACCTACAAAGGTTCCTCTTTATATCAGGACCCACCCCCCTTCCTTAGTGCATTCGCTCTGCGGAAGGGGGTCTCTGGTCACCAGAGTCCCCCCTACATCAGAGTTCCCGGTATTCCCCTTTACATCAGTCTGCAGGATTCCCCCTTACAGTGCAAGGGGGAACTCTGTGGACGCTGATGTGAAGGGGAGCTCTGATGTAAAGGGCAATGCTGCAGACCCTGATGTAAGTGGGAACTCTGATGTAAAGGGGAATGCAGTGGACTAGCACCATCTAGCACTATTTACATGTTTATAATTTAAAATATTGATATTTGCACTGTTTACCACAGAATACAGGCATTTTAGGTACTTTTTTTGCAATGTCGAGGGGGGATCCTGGGTGAGTTCCCACACTTTTTTTCCCAGGACTTGACCCCTGATGTACTGTGCTAGGTCTACACGTCTTTTTTTGTTTTTAATCTGTTACCAGATACAATAAACAAAAGCATAACAGCCCATTGACACTGATCCGATTTGGACCGCGACTTGGTCAGCCTGACAAGTCACGGTCCGTCGCGTCCCATAGTGTAGTACAGGAACGGTTCTAATAGGAGCGACACGACTTAGAAAAAGGGTCCTGTACTACTTCGGGGAGACCTGGAGCGACTTGCATAGACATTCATTTTATGAAGTCCGTGCCGAAGTCGCGCTGCACGCGACTTCACAGCTCCCCCCGAAGTCGGATCCGACAGTGTGAACGGAGTCTAACTCTTTACGTCCTCATTATTACGATAGAACAATGCAAGTAGCATTAAAATATGGGGATTGCCATTGTTTACTTGAAATTGCTAGTTGTATGGCTGTCTCCAACTTCAATATTGACACCAGAAAGTGTCTCCTACCCATTTCTGTGACAACCATAAAATTCTGCTCTTTCCTTTACTTTCTGTAGTACCGGTAGTTAAAATGGTCACCAAGAGAACAGAGAAAGAATCCCCTAGACAATAGATTTACTATGTGTGAACTGTTTTAGCTTTTTTTATTTTTTTATTTTTTTTGGGGGAGGGGGGGTGATATATTAAAGTGATTGAAGGCTCTATGACAGGAATGTTGGTTTGCCTGTTTTTACAAATGTTTTGCATTGTTCTTTTGCTAGAAGTAAACTGTAACATACTGTGGTTAATAATAGCACCATGACAGATTTATGTGATAACTTGCTTGTTATAGGTGTAACTGGAGCATCTTAGTTTCTGTTAGATACTGAACATATAGTATGATGCATTAAGAATCCATCCTCTTAGGTTTCTACAGATTCCATGCTAATAAAACATTACCAGCTTATAGTTTTGCAATCCACTCTAGCGTCCAAACAATTTATTTTGCAAGCCTGTTAAATGATGCCGCTCTCTGCTGGTTCAGCAGAGAATGTGTTTGCATCACAAAACGCAACCACTGAATTAACGGAAGGTTAATTCGTAAATGCAAAATGGTGTGTGAATTTGCTTTGTTTCAAATTGCTTTTGGTTTCAGCAGTAAAGTTTGACATCCATTGGCAACCGGCAAAGCTTTCTGAACCCCTCAATTCAAGTCAATGGCAATTCACCACAATCAGGCTCTAGGCTTGCCTTTCTCAATTTTTTTAACATGAGGAACTGAACCTTTGAAATAACTTTCAGGTCTCAGGAAACACCAGCTGATTATTATATCTACAGTGCATAGGACATTAGCCTACAGCCCTTTCCACACAGGGTGGGCTCCGTTGGACTCCTTCTGCTCAGTGGGGAATCTGTCTACCAATGACCGATCTCTGTCTGCTTCGCTTATGCAGAGCGGACACAGACAAAGCCTCCCCTCTATGGGCAGTCGGATGTACACGGACCACCTGCCCCAAGATCCAATCTACCAGATTGATGGGGGAACGGATCCTCATCCATCTGCTTTTAGTGGACAAGAACAGATTGATGTCAGCAGGTGTCAACAGATGCTCCATAGAAAAGACTGGAGGGCCTAATCAGGTCTGACTGAGCATAAGTTGCGGATATAAATAAAGGTATGAGGAATCCAGTGTACAGAGTATTAAAACACAACAATGGTCAGAAAGGAAATTTAGACTGTAAAAATTGTACTGCTGCCTTACACTGATGATCAATGAAAAAGTCCCCCATTACACTGGTGGTCAGTGAAGTGCTATGTCACAATTGTTCAGTGGAGAATGGCAACCTTAGGTGGTCAGCAGAAAATGGTCTCGTTACACTGGTGGTCAGTGGGAAGAATGCCCCTTACGATGGTGGTCTGTTGGAAGTGAGAATGTAACTTTACAGATTGCTGAAAATATTAATGGTGTCCGTGGTAACAGAGGTCAAAATTACTCAAGATACCCATGGCAACTTCCGAAGTTACCCCAGGGTTTCATGAAACTCTGGTTTAGAAAGGCTACTCTAGATACTCAAAAGGAATTTTAAAATGGTTTGCTCAGCATCTAAACTAAAGCTTTATAAAAGTACTGCTACTGGTCTTTCACAAGCATTTACATTTTTTTTTCAACCCGCATTTTTTTTTCAACCCGCCTGTCAATTTAACTTATTAGTAGGAGGGGTAAATGCAACTCTTCTGGTAAGTTCTTCAGTGCAAGCAACATGAAGAGGATCACACAGAGGCCATAAAACCATCACACCCAATTTTTACTGGAAGCAGCTTTTTTTTTTTTTCTTTTCTTTTAAAGGTGGTGTGTACACATGCCACAGTAAGAACACCACCCGAAAATAAATGTTTTGTGTGGGTAAAATATTTGGAAACTTTGGCTAAACATAAAAATAAAAAAATTACCCTGGTTTTGTTATGTGTTCTCATATTACCTCTTTTAGCTCTGGAGAGGTGTCAAAAAGAGTAACCCAAGTCCATATCAAATCATAAATTAATGTACATGGTGGGAATTGTAGGCTTGATTACGCAACTGATTTACCCATAAACAACTAGGTCACAGAGGGCTTCTGTACAGGTAAATACGTAGATAATGTGGGCTTTCAGAAGCACTAGTTATACATAGAGATATTCCAAGTTTTAAGAGAGTGTGCACCAATCATGGTCTTCTGAACACCATGAGAAAAGCTTTTTTTAAGAAAAGCAGCGATGCGAATGGATGAGTAGATGGTCTCTCTCTGCCTTTCATTCTCATGACTGAGCCATAAGAAGTGCCAAACAAATAGTTTTTAGAGTCCAAAAGTATTTAAAGGATACCACAAGTGACCAAAAATAATTAGTTCTCCTGCTGCTGTGTCAATGCATGTTAGTGGCATAATGAATATTGTCCTGGCTTGGAATGATGTATCCAAAACCTTTACACTTGAGTTCCTTAGACACATTTTAAGCACTAAAGCTCAGATGAATGGGAATTATTTGGGCCCCCAAAACCAAAACCCATTGGTTGCCTTTTTCTTTCATTTTGGTCACTTGTCGAATCAAATAAATGCTTTTAGACTCTGAGAACCAGTTGCTTGGTGCTCCTTCAGGCTTAATATGTAGAATATTCAATCTGAGTGACTTCTGCAGCTCAAGGGGAGCTGCCAAACCTAAGCAAACAGGCTCAGCTAAAAACTTATTTTCATTTGGTTGGGGATTATTGTCCAACACCTCACCCCAAACCCTTCTCGGGATTCAATCTCAATGAGCCCAAAGTGGGGACGCTGTTTTGTGGAGTCCTGTCGAAGCCATCTAAACCAAACCCAAACTAAAAGGCTCAAGTCCACTGCCTTGCCCCTACCTCTCCTTGAACTTCAATCTCAATTAGACTGCCTGTCTAAGGCCAGTCCTAAATAGAAAAAAATGAGACGCACCACAATAGGATCCTGTCTATATAATGTCAACATTTACCAAGAGCAGCAATTTTACCTTTAAAAGCTTTTTCCATGCCAAGAGACGAAAAAAAGTTTAGCTTAACTTTTAAAAATAGCTATAAGCTTTTACAGCATTCACAATGCTATGACTTCACATTATGCTATGTAATTAGAAGCCATAAAAAGCACTTATTTCTGCAGGGCTTCCAAACACTTAAACCACATGCTGCTAGCTGCTTTGTGCAAGTATGGCTGATATTTCAGTTTCTAGGCTCAGTAAAACCGCTACTTGACAAAAGACATCCACGCTTCATAATTTGGTAAGACAAAAGTAATAAAATGTTCAATTTTAAAAAAAAGTGTGATATTAATGATTTAAATGGTATAGAACTTTTTTTCTGGTGCATTTGGCACAAATCAAATTGGAATATAAAAAAAAAAAAAAACAATCATAAACCCAATCACCTTCAATGCATTTTTGAGGAGGTAAATGTATTATTCACTGTACTCTCGATAATAGTTCATTACTGGTGGCACCCTTCCAAGCCCCACGGTTTTGTTTGGATGCTAAATATATATTTAGGCTAAATCCTAGTTACCTGCTTTGTCTTTTGGCTTGATAAATTAATAACAATTACCTTTCCAGTGACCCATGTCTTCAAATTATCCCACTTTGCTGATCCCCGACTGCTGCAGATATCAGACAATTGTGGTGTGTGACTTTTTTCTCCTCTCACTAGCCTGTATAAGACAGCAGAAGCAACCAGAGCATGCAGAAGGTTCTGCCCTGTTTAGAACATACATTTGCGGTGGCCTGCAGAAAAATGCAACTCAAGGAACAGGGTATGAACAGGCTTGTGAGTTATAACACAAAGCCCAGTGTACTACTGTATATGTTCTAAATTTGCGGTATAGGGAACTTGTTAAAGGCATTACTGCAATCTAATACTAACTATCAGCAGGATCTGGCACAGCAGCAAGAAACTAATAGACTGTTGGCTGCCCAGCAGCAACAGGCTAATGCAACTCAGCAAGTCTAAGCCTGTTGGCTGCCCAGTTGCCGAGCACTGAGGATCAGGTGACTGCTTTAGACAAAGCAGAAATTGAAGACCAAACAAGTCCTAATGCCCAATTACAGCCAGAATTATCAACTTATGAAGGCACTTGCCTTTACTTGCAAAAAATGGCGGCCATTTATTCATCATTTTCATGCCCCCAGCTGGTCCCCTACTCCAGCTGTTTTTGCTCTGTGTACGAGAACAGGCACAACCGTTTTCTACATAAGGAGAAATGTGTCCTGGTCACATTTCCTCCACCTTTTAAGAATAAGAAGAAGCATGTGTCATGATGTTACAACTCTGCAAAGACATTGTGGTTTGCAATAACGGAATTTTTGTAAAATCTTACCGTAAAATTCCTTTCTCAGTCTTCCGACAGTCGCCGCCCATTCACACAGTCTTCACCAGTGGGTATTGACCTTTGCTCCGCAGGAGTAGCTAGGCACAAGATTTGTTAATAACAAAAGCTTTTAGCATAGACACACCCCTAGGGGCTGTCCCACTAGTCAATACCTCCCTGCACCAGCATTCCCAACTCAGTTTGGTAGCATAGCAGTAAGAGTACACAAAAACCCCCAAAAGAGGGGCGGGGCGGCGACTGTCGGAGGACTCAAGAGAAAGGAAATTTACGGTAAGATTTTACAAAAATTCAGTTTTCTCTTACGTCCTCCGACAGTCGCCGCCCATTCACACAGTCTTCACCAATGGGATGTCCCAAAGCAGTGTAGACATGAGGGGTGGGAGACGTAGCCGCAGATCAAGCAACGCAGCACCCACATCAGAGAAAGGAACCTTACCATAGTAAGAGAACCAACTGGGCAACAGGAAAAAACGTGCTCAACAGGAGCAACAACCCAGGAAAACAAGTAACCCAGGGGCAAAACACCCCAACAGCCAAGGGCCCAAAAACAAGGGTCCCTAAGGCACTGCCGCACTGAGAACTTTACGGCCAAAGGAGGCATCGGCCGATGCCTGAACATCCACTTTATAAAACTTGGAGAAGGTGTGAACGGACGACCAAGTTGCCGCCTTACACACCTGGGCCACTGAAGCCTGATGCCGGAAAGCCCAAGACGTACTCAAAGACCTGGTAGAGTGCGCCTTCACAGGGAAGGGTGGAACCCTCTCCTTCAAGGCATAGGCCTGCACAATGGTTTGTCTGATCCATTTGGCGATGGTCGCAGCCGACGCCGCCATGCCCTTCCGAGGACCCTCAGGAAGGACAAAGAGGGAATCCGACTTGCGAAAAGATCTAGTGGACGACAGGTAAACCTTGATCGCCCGGACAACATCCAAGGAATGCAAGGCAACCTCCTTCGGATGTTGAGGCTTCGCACAGAGCGAAGGCAAGACAATGTCCTCATTAAGGTGAAAATCCGAGACCACTTTCGGAAGAAAGGACGGGTTGGGTCGCAAGACCACCTTATCCTTGTGAAGAACCAAGTAGGGAGAGCTGCAGGACAACGCTGCCAGCACCGACACCCTGTGAGCCGAAGTGATCGCCACCAAAAAGGCAACCTTTTTGGACAACAGAGGCAACGAGATCTCCCTGATTTTTTCAAAGGGAGCGCGCTGCAACACAGACAGAACTAAGTTCAAGTCCCACGGAGGTAAGGGCTCCCTCCGAGGAGGGGCCAAATGACGCACCCCTTGAATAAAGGTGCGAATCAAGGAATTAGACGCCACAGGGCGCTGAAAAAGAACGGCCAGCGCAGAAATCTGGCCCTTAATCGTGGCCAGCGCCAAACGCTGGTCCACGCCAGTTTGGAGGAAAGCCAACACTCTCGACACCGAGTATGAGCAAGGGGAATGCCCCCTTGACTCACACCAGGCAAAATACGCTTTCCAAGTACGGTAGTAAATCTTCCCCGAAGAGGCTTTTCTAGCCTTGATTAAAGTGGGGATGACCTCAGGGGAGAGACCCCTGTCCTTCAGGACCTGGCTTTAAACAGCCAGGCCGTCAAGCCAGCGACTGTAAAGCAGGATGGAATATCGGTCCTTGAGACAGAATGTCGTCCCGGATCGGCAGGCGCCACGGAGGTGCGACTGCCAGATGAACGAGGTCTGCGTACCAAGACCGGCGAGGCCAGTCCGGTGCCACCAGAATCACTGTGTGCGGTCCGGAGGCTAACCTGCGAAGGAGCCTGGACAGCAGCTGAATTGGGGGAAAGGCATACATCAGATGATACTGATGCCATGGCGCTACCAATGCGTCCGCCCGAGGATCGCGCGTTCTCGCCACGAACCTTTCCACCTTGTTGTTTAGACGAGACGCGAACTGGTCTACATCTGGCGAACCCCATTTCGCGCACAACATCTGGAAGACATCCGGGTGTAGGGACCATTCCCCCTGGTCCAGGGTCTGGCGGCTCAGATAATCCGCCTGCCAGTTTTCCACCCCCGGTATGTGAACTGCCGTTATCGCCAGGACATGCGTCTCGGCCCAAGACAGAATGTCGGCCACTTCCTGAGCCGCTCGGGCACTCCTGGTGCCCCCTTGGTGGTTGATGTAGGCCACAGCGATGGCATTGTCCGTTTGAACCCGAACCGGACGGCCCTGAAGCCGGTCCGACCAATGGAGAAGGCAAAGCTTTATCGCTCTTAATTCCAGAATGTTGATCGGAAGGGAGGACTCCTCCTCGGACCAAGTTCCCTGGGCTGACAGATTGCCCAGGACATTACCCAAGCCCGACAGGCTGGCATCCGTGGTAACCACCATCCAGAACAATGGACGAAAAGACTTGCCCCCCGACACCACCGGGGACTGGAGCCACCACAGAAGACTCCTTCTGGTGCGGTGGCTCAATGATACCTGCAGATCCAGCGACTGCAGTCGTCCATCCCACTTGGCAAGAATCTCTGCCTGAAAACCCCGCGTGTGAAACTGGGCAAAAGGGATCGCCTCGAAGGCCGAGACCATCAACCCCAGACATCTCATGCATGTCCTGAGAGACGAGAATCGGTCGTCCCTGAGGGACCTGACTTCGTCCTGAAGCGTCCGGAGCTTGTCTTCCGGCAGGAAAACTTTCGCCTGAACAGAGTCCAGAACCATCCCCAGATAGGGAAGGCAAACCGAAGGACACAATCGACTTTGGAACGTTTATGGTCCAACCGAACTCCTGCAGTGTCTGTACCGTGGTGGACAGGTCGATCAACAGGCTCTGGCTGGCATTCGACCTTAATAGGAGATCGTCCAGATACCCCAAGACCGCAATGCCCTGTGCCCGTAACAGGGCCAGCACCGGCGCCAAAACCTTGGTAAAAACCCGCGGAGCCGAAGCGAGACCGAAAGGTAACGCCACGAACTGGTAGTGTACCTCCGCAACGGCGAATCGAAGGTACCTTTGGTGACCCTCGAAAATGGGGATGTGTAGGTACGCATCCTTCAAATCGATGGAGGCCATGAACTCCCCCGGACTCAGGGCAGCCACCACCAAGTGCAGGGATTCCATGAGGAACTTCCGGACGCGCACGAAGCGGTTCAGAGCTTTCAAGTCCAGAATCGGATGCACCTTGCCCTCCTTTCTGGGCACAGTGAACAGATTGGAGTAAAACCCCCGAAATCTGTCCCGATGAGGCACCGGAACCACCACTCCCTGGGCCCGCACCGCTAGGTGCAGATCCCGCAGGCGCTCCGGAGGCAGTTGAAGATTTGAGGGAAAAAATCTGCCCGCCGGCCGAGAAAGGAATTCGATCTTGTAACCCGATCGAACGATTTCCTGAACCCATCTGTCCTGAATGTGGAACAGCCAAGGTTGGAGGAAACCGCGCAAACGTCCCCCCACCCCAGAAGCGGATGAGGGCGTCCCTTCAGGCGGAAGCGGGGTGGGTTGCAGAACCAGCTTGACCCGATTTCTGCTTACCTGTCCACGGCTTCTTCTGAGAGCCTTGGCCTTTGAAGGGCTTGCCCTTAGATTGCGACCTAAAGGCACGAAAGGACCCTTGAGAGGGCCTAAAGGAGGAGTTCCGCTTGCCACGGAAAGACCTCGTTCTTTGGATTCTGGGGTAAGAGAGTACTCTTGCCCCCGGTAACTCCTTTTACTAGAGTATCCAAAGCCTCGCCGAAAAGGCGAGAACCCGCGTAGGGAAAATCTGCCACCGCTTTGCGAGATGATTGGTCGGCCGACCAACTTTTCAGCCATATCAGGCGACGGTTGAGCACCGCTACACTAGACAGGCGTGCAGCCAAAGGGGCCAAATACAAGGCCACATCACACAAGTACATGACTCCCTGATGGATCTGATCCACCATAGCCAGCGTGGTCGGCGGAGCCGAATCAGCCACCAGGGTGCGCCTGAGCACCTTTGTCCAATCGGCCACCGCCTGGGCTGCCATGACCGAAGCAAAAATAGGCTTGAGCATAGAGCCAGCCACCATATATGCATGACGGGCAAGAGACTCCAACCTCCTGTCCGTAGGATCCCGGAAAACCGGGGTATCCTCAGTAGGAACCAGGGTAGCCTTGTTCAAAACGGCTACAGCGTGATCCACTTGAGGCGCAATGCACCAACGCTCGTCGGTGGAAGGCGCAAAGGGATAAAGCAGTTTAAACCTACTAGGCACTGTAAAGGGCTTCTTTAAATTGCGCCACTGCTCATTAACAGTGTGATGAAACTCCGCAGGGCAGGGAAAAACCTGCGCTGATTTGCGAGTTCTATGTGTCCCAAAGGAGGACACCTTAGCGGGAGGAGTGGGCTCATCCTCCAGGTGCAGCGTATCCTTTATGGAGGCAATCAGCTCATCCATGAGTGCAAGCTCTTCAGGCGAGCCAGGGGGAGAAGTATCAACCCCTTCCACCTCCGCCTCCCCCTCAGACCCCATAAGGTCTAGCGATGAGTGAGACCCTGAGAAGGGCACGCCAGCCACAGCAGCCACATCGCCCTCTGAATCAGAGGAAATGGAAAACCTGGCCCTCTTTGCCGAACGTTCAGCCATCAGCACCTGCATCTGAGATACCAAGGACGCCACTAAAGTGGCCAGATCAGCCCCCTCGGGGGGCGCAGCAGTCCCCTGGTCCCCCACAAGGGCGGGGGGAAACTTGCTATCCTGGGAATCCATGTTGACAGAAAAAAAGGTACTGGCCTTTTAACACTACGGCGAGCGTAGCCCACCGCACACTAACTGCATGCACCAATCCCCACAGGGACAGAAGAAAACACTGAGTTAGGAAGGACAGTACAAGGAGGAAACCTGGAGAGAGCACCACAGGCTGCTGCCACCGATCGCTGTTCCAGAGAGAAGAGGAAGTGATGCAATCACCGGCTGAACTATATACCACGAGGCTCAGGGAAAATGGCTGCTCGGCATAGGGGAATAGAGGCTACAGGAAAATGGCCGCCGACATGTGCTCAATCGAGCGCGCATGTCCCCGCCAAAATGGCGCCAAAGCACATCGCACCGCACTCTGCATAAGGCCCAGGAACAGGCCACCCACAGCATAGTACAAAAAAATGTGGCGGACCGCACAGCGGTTGCCGCCACCGCATGTCTGCACACACCTCGCCCCAAAAGGAATCCTCATCTAGAGCGGGAGGGCCCCCCCCCCCCCCCAGCAGCCCATTAAAGGCATATTTACCCCCACAGGGATCTTACCAGCACATAACAGACATGGGGGGTAACACACAGCCACAGACTGACACCCCAGACAGATGGTCCCCACACAGAAGGTGCTTACCGTACCGGATGGCGTGGGGAACCGTCTCAAAGCGACAAACCGCTATCCTTCATGACGGAGTGCCGCAGCCGGGACGCAGGAGACCGCAGCACAAGACCGCAGAAGGCGTCTAGTGAGGTAGCCACCTCACAGGCAGCATCCCTGCAGCGAGCAGGGATGGGTCGTTCATGGCGCCAGGGCGAACCGTAGCTGAACGCTCGATGGCAGGCTGGGGATCCATCAGGCCCTCAGCCCTGTGATCCAGGGCGGCCAGTCCGATACCCAGCTCCGCATGATGCATCTTCATCCGAAGATCCCTAACTAAGAGCTGACAAAAAAACAGCTAGTAAAGTAAAGAGAAAATACTTGAAAGAAAATCAAAAAAAGGGTAGAAGGCTGAGACTGAAGCCCCAGCACAGGAAAGCCTGCTACTCCTAAGCTAGGCAAATCAAAACTGAGTTGGGAATGCTGGTGCAGGGAGGTATTGACTAGTGGGACAGCCCCTAGGTGTGTGTCTATGCTAAAAGCTTTTGTTATTAACAAATCTTGTGCCTAGCTACTCCTGCGGAGCAAAGGTCAATACCCATTGGTGAAGACTGTGTGAATGGGCGGTGACTGTCGGAGGACATAAGAGAAAGTGGTTTTACATGCTGCAAATGCTTATCTAAAAAGATAGTGTTAGTATATATCAAGTCCTGAAGAGGGAGTAACGCTTGCTCCGGCGCAAGTGGAGTTTTAATGGTTTTAAGAAATTTGGAACATTTGTTTTATTTGTACCTTACTCCAAACCTTAAGGACTCCCAAGACCAAGCAGCACTGATGTTCAGTGTGGTACACCAAATCTTGGGATGTGTTTCTGAAGATCTCCTAAAGAAATCTTCTGATGATTACGTTTGCCAGCCCAGACACAAGTTGGTGTTTTCTTGACCACTCACCAATTAGCATACATTGGATTCCAATTAGCATACATTGGATTCCAATTAGAATGTCAATCTTGTCAAAGCCTGGCACACACTATCCGTTTTTTTTTCCAGTTCAACTCAGTAGGCTAAATGCAAATGAATTCTTGCTGTACTAACCATTTAATGTTAGTACAGCGATCTCCGCGCTGAGCTATTGTGTTCTGACAGGGGGACTGCTCCCCCCAAAACAAACCAGTCACAGCCGGCGGTTTCCAGCGCTGATCAGATGCTGGTTTCCAGCATGCCCGTTCGCCCTGGTTCTGTCAAATAGGCTGATGTACACACTGGCCAAATGATGGCCAGTTACTATTGAACCGGCCAATATTTGGCTCGTGTGTACCAAGCTTTAGCTGCACTCTGCACTCGTTTTGTTTTCGAATATCTAGCCAGGATGCTGAATGATTAGTTGTAAACCTGATTGGGCGATCACAAACTTCTACAAGGCAAAACTATTTTTTTAATACAACAGTGACAGATACACAAAGGCAGAAGCCCTTAAACACATTTTGGCATCTGGACTACCTCTCTGCAAGTTCTAGATTTGAAAACGACCCTACAGTGTTTTTCATTACTGTATTCATTAGAACAACTTATTTTCTGCACTTAACCATATTAAATCTTACAACAGATTTCAAAAAAGCAAATGCCATTAACCAAATGATCCAAATGGCATATTTGGAACTTTTTTGGCCTTCCACACACAGGGCTATAAAACCCAGATCAGTTTATACAGCGGAGGGAATTGGCTTTTTATCAAATTTGCTCATCACTAAATAAGAGAGGTTTGCTAACCACTGCAGTGTCAACCGCTGTTTTAAAACGGTGCTGGGATAGCAGCTGTTGTCCCCAGTGTTGTGTTAATATAGCACCCAGTCTCAGTGGGTATCACTGACAGCCAGGATCCAGTGCTAAGCCTGGGAGATACAAAGGAGTCACACTAATGGAATTCTAATTAGCAGACAATGTTGATTATATTTTGAGGTAAATATATGGGAAGGTGCAAATCATATGTTGTGAAAAATGGCAAGAAATTGGATTTATTTTTTTTTAATTTTACCATTTGTTCCCAATAAAAACCAAGGAAAAAATATCTGTAACCATATTTGCTATCAGGCCTCATCTTTCCTGAAAACCTGATGTCAAATACATCAGGATGGACTATATAATCTAAAAGATTGTGCTTAACCCCTTCAGCTCTGAATGGGTTTAACCCCTTAATGACCAGGCCATTTTTTTTACGATACGGCACTGCATTGCTTTAACTGACAATTGCGCGGTCGTGTGATGGTGTACCCAAAAAAAAATTATGTCCTTATTTTCCCACAAATGGAGTTTTCTTTTGGTGGTATTTGATCACCTCTGTGATTTATTTTTTGCGCTATAAACAAAAGAAAAAAAAAAAAAAAACAATTAAAAAAAAAAAAAAAAAATATATATATATATATATATATATATATATATATATATATATATATATATATATATATACACACATTTTACTTTTTGCTTTTTAAAAATCAAAATTTCTTTATAAGTTTAGGCCGATTTGTGGTCTGCTACATATTTTTCCCAAATCCCAAAAACCGTATATTGATTTGTTTTCGGATATATTTATGGACCTTTTTTTTTTATTGTTTTTATTAGTAATGGTGGCGATCACCGATTTTTAGCACGAGTTAACACCAGGGGCAATCAAAGGATTAATTGTGCTCCTATGGGGTGCTTTCTAACTGTGTGGAGGATGGACTGACTGCAGGAAGAGAGCTCAGTGTTCCCGATTAGTAGGAATACAAGATCTCTCTCTTCCTGTCTGACAGAACGGCAGTCTGCCTTGTTTGCATAAGCAGACCGCCTTTCTGTCAGTCATTCTCCTTAACGATCACGGGTGGCCAGTGGCAATCGCGGGATGCACACGACCCCCTAGAGCCTTTCAAAAAATTCAGGTACAGGTACGTAAATTTTGCCGCAGTAAATAAACGTGGGGCGCTCCTTAACCACTTGCCGACCGCGCGCCGTAATATTACAGCTGCAGGGCGGCTCGGCTGTGTCCATTCACGTAGTACTACGTGACTGGAGTGCATGTATTTAGACAGCAGGAGGCAGGCCGCTGCCCCTCCCGCAATCGTCTGAGGAACCGAGAGAAGACCCACCTGCTTATGTAAACAAAGCAGGCAGATCTTCTTGTCAGACAGGCAGGGAGAGATCAGCAGTTTCAGCTAAGCTGAAACTGCGATCTCTCTGTGCCTGTCACAGAACCCCCCCCCCCCCCGCACACACACACAGTAAGTAAGCATATTAGGCATACATTTAACCCCTTCGATCACCCCCAGTATTAACCCCTTCCCTGCCAGTGTCATTTATACAGTAACAGTGCATCATTTTTAGCACTGATTACTGCATTAGGGTAACTGGTGAGTTAGGGGTCCGATCTGTCTACTGCAATGTTGCAGTCCCCCTAAAAAATTACAGATCGCCACCATTACTAACAAAAAAATAAATAAAGTCCAAAATCTACCCCGTAGTTTGTAAACGCTAAAACTTTTGCGCAAACCAATTAAAATATGCTTTTTAGAATTTTTTTTACAAAAAATATGTAGCAGAATACAAACTGGCCTAAACTGATAAAAAATTTTAATTTAAAAAAAAAAATATTGGGAATGTTTTATAGCAGAAAGTAAAAAATATGGCTTTTTTATTTCAAAATTGTCAAGCTTATTTTGTTTATAGCGCAAAATCTAAAAACCACAGAGATGATCAAATACCATCAAAAGAAAGCTCTATTTGTGGGGGGAAAAAGGACATCAATTGTATTTGGGTAGAGCATCGCACGACCGCCCAACTTACCGTTAAAGTAACGCAGTGCCGAATCGCAAAAAATGGCCTGGTCATTAAGGGGGTAAAACCTTCCAGGGCTGAAGTGTTTAAGTGGTTGCTGAGACATCATCAAAACAGAGTTTTGTTAATTGTTCCTTTGGTGTACTAGTCATGACTTCTAAAAATAAGTAGTACCTACTGCAGTGTGAATTATAGGTCCAGGATCAGGTGGTGCCTGAGGGAGTGAACTACTCCATTATGTACTCTCTCAAAAAGGAGCTGGGAAAGGTTGATGCTCAGAGCAAGTTAAGAGTTGACAGAAAAAGAAACAGATACAGATACAGTGCTCATGTTTTGTCATGTTACAGCCAAAAATGTAAATGTATTTTATTGGGATTTTATGTGATAGACCAACACAAAGTGGCAAAAAATTGTGAAGTGGAAGGAAAAATGATAAAAGGTTTTCCAAATGTTTTTACACCTAAATATCTGAAAAGTGTGGCGTGCATTTGTATTCAGCCCCCTTTACTCTTGATACTCCTACTAAAATCTAGTTTAACCAATTACTTTCAGAAGTCACCTAATTAGTAAATAGAGTCCACCTGTGTATAATCGAATACCAGTATAAACACAGCTGTTCTGTGAAGCCCTCAGAGGTTTGTTAAAGAACCTTAGTGAACAAAAAGCATCATGAAGTCCAAGGAACACACCAGACAGGTAAGGGATAAAGTTGTAGAGAAGTTTAAAGCCGGGTTAGGTTTTACAAAATTATCCCAAGCTTTGAACATCCCACGAAGCACTGTTCAGTCCATCATCCGAAATGGGAAAGAGTATGGCACAACTGCAAACCTTCCAAGGCCCTCAACCTATACTGACAGGCTGGGCAACAAGAGGAATAATCAGAGAAGCAGCCAAGAGGCCCATGGCAACTCTGGAGGAGCTGCAGAAATCCACAGCTCAGGTGGTAGAATCTGTCCACAGGACAACTATTAGTCGTGCACTCCACAAATCTGGCCTTTATGGAACAGTGACAAGAAGAAAGCCATTGCTGAAAGAAAGCCATAAGAAGGCCTGATATTAGTTTGTGAGAAGTCATGTGGGGGACACAGCAAAGATGTGGAAGAAGGTGCTCTGGTCAGATGAGAACAAAATTGAACTTTGTCCTAAAAGCAAAATGCTACGTGGTGGAGGAAAACTAACACTGCACATCACCCTAAACACACCATCCCCACCGTGGACCATGGTGGTGGCAGCATGATGCTGTGGGGATGCAGGGACAGGGAAACTGGTCAGATTTGATGGGAAGATGGATGGAGCCAAATACAGCGCAATCTTAGAAGAAATCCTCTTAAGAGACTGCAAAAGACTGGAGCAGAGGTTCACATTCCAGCAGGACAAACGACCCTAAACATACAACCAGCGCTACAATTAAATGGCTTAGATCAAACCATATTCATGCGTTAGAATGGCCCAGACAAAGTGCAGACGTAAATCCAATTGAGCATCTGTGAGTAGACTTGAAAATTGCTGTTCACCGACACTCTTGATCCAATCTGACAGAGCTTGAGCTATTTTGCAAAGAAGAATGGGCAATAATTTCACTCTCGGTGTGCAAATCTGGTAGAGACATACCCCAAAAGACTTGTAGCTGTAATTGCAGCAAAAGGAGGTTCTACAAAGTATTGACTCAGGGGGGCTAAATACAAATGCAAGTCACACTTTTCAGATATTGATTGGTAAAAAATGTTTAAAACCATTTATTATTTTCCTTTCACTTCACAAGTATGTCACTTTGTGTCGGTCTATCACATAACATACCAATAAAATACAAAACATTTACTTTTTTGGTTGTAACATGACAATATGTGTAAAATTTCAAGGGGTATTAATACTTTTTTGAGGCACTGTATGTGTAACCAACACCACAATCAAAGGCAATGTATATTGGTTTTTACAACTAAAACTATTAAAATTATGCAGTGAGAATTAAAGAGAAGCAGCTTTACATCCGTATAAAAACACAAACTAAAACAACATTAAATTGACCCTTTAACTCTTGCAGATAGTACATCTCCATACTAGAAGGTTCCTGCCACCTAATAATGAAAAGAAAAATGTCAGCTTTTAGGCCTACATTCTTATTCAATGCCATTGCATATAAAAAAGAACCTACAACAAGCACGAGGAGGGAAAGTTAAGGTAGCTGGGAAAAAAAGGAAAGTATTAAGTCTACTAATCAGCCATAGTAAGGCACCGCCAGTTTGTTTTGGGTGGTGGTTAAAATATATATTTTGTAGAAGGCTATTTTGGAGGAACTAGGGGCTAGAGACCTCTCACCAAGTGCAATATTAAAGAAATATCTGTGTCTGCGGGTATGCAGCGGTTTGGCCTTGGATTCCTGCCTATAAGGTCCTATACTGTTTGTAGCGTAAAGAACATGCATACCCCTCCACCTGTCATATATAAGGTTTTACTGAAGAAAAACAGTATATTTCTTCACAAAAAAAACTAAAGTTTATCAGACTAAATTTTAAGTGCGGCTAACAAGGGGCACTTGTTAGTCGCACTTAAAATTTAGTCTGATAAACTTTTGTTTGGCCCCCTAAGGGGTAAATATATATATTTTGCAAAGTAATATGATATCAAGCTGCGTTCTGATAGTAATTAATATCTGCTCAAGGCTCTACCAAGTATATTTAATATGGGTCAAGCTGGTATTGGGTTTATTATTAAAAGTGACAGGCCTGTCATCTATCTTCAGAATTGAGTGGAAAAACCTGTCTGGCCTTCAAAAACACAAGGAAAGCCAATTACATAAAGGAAGCTTTCTATATTCGCCCTTTATCTGGCTGGGACAAAAAGGGATTAACAGTTGTGAGTACAACAACTAGCTAGACCATATGGGATTGATTTACAAAAGGCATATAAGCTGCTCACATTGCAAGGGGATTTCCCCCAGAGTTTAGTAAATGAGGTTAAGCTCTGTTGACTTCCATCATCCAATCATGTGCAAGCAAAAGTTTTTGGGTTTTTTTTTCCTTGCATGTGATTGGGTATTTTTTCCACCATATGCATTAAGATCTCAGGAATCTTCTCTTGTAAATTGAAATTTCTCTTGTAAAGTTAACAGCCTATTTGCTGCAAATAAACCCCCCTGCCTCAAGTAGCTTCAAGTTTTGCCTTCACTTTACCCTTAAAGGATGGGGTCAAATGGATATGCTGATCCAACACAAACTTCTTCGTGATTGATTTTCAAAGCCCTATATTTTTACAGTAAACCAGTAGTACTTAACCTCTTAATACACTTTCATTTTATTGTGAAGTTAACTCTGTGCCCAGCATGCATTATTTCAAAAACAAATTAACAGAGGACGTTTGATTAAATCTTGAAAATACAGCCTGTACACACATCACAGAATTAAAACCTTACCTATGCAACCCGTCCTCTACAAAAAGACTCTACAAGCTTCACAAAACTAAAATGTATGACAGGGCCATTTAGAAACCATGTACATCCAAGGCCAGCGTAAATTTGCACAACGTAATGTAAAGAGCACAAAACCAGGACCCCTACGTAGTGGGAATCTGATCAGAAGAGTTGTCACTCTCATTCATTTTATATTTCTGACAATTACATTTGGAAAAAGGCAACCTCTGATATGTTTAGGGGGGGGGGGGGGGACGATTAGCCCCCAAATGCAATTGTTTTTTTTTTTTGCTGCCTCAAGACTTTCAGAAGGTCTATGGACCCTATAGTATTCTCATCTTTTTATGGTTTTTAATAGTCTTTCATGAAGCTTAACTCCATGTTTTAGTTAACTTTAAATAGTTTATTGGACTGGCGCTACTCAACCATTCAAAGTGAGCTTTGTATTTTATGAATGAAGACAAAACTTCCTTTGATTGGCTGAAGTGAAAATCAAGACGTCATTCACCTGCCCCTCCACCTCAGCCAATCAGAGGAAGCCTTATACTTGAGGTTTAGCGGTTGCTATGGGTTAAACCGATTTTCATCTGGCTGGTTTGCTTGTTGTCCTCACTGTTCTGTCCAATATGCACCTGGCTTGGCGGTGTTAATACCAGATCTTAAACGGGAATCTCTCTGACAGTAACATCAGACTTGGTATGCATTTATAAACAACATGTAATGGCTGAGATTTGAACATTGTCATCTTATTATACAAGCCTTGTAAGTTTCATGTATTCATTTTTATCATTATAGCACATATCGGTTACTCCTGAAGAAGTGGATATATTCTGGGAAATGTGTTGAGAATACTCACCCATCCTTGACCATATACTTGCTGTGACTTTGGGCTAACTTTTTTAAGATAGGTTATGTAATCATAGCTATGTTGGTGTTAGGACTAGTTGGAGATAAGAGATTTTTTGGGTGATTACTTACTCTTAATTTTGTATATCTGATCTATATTTCTATTCAGGGCAATAAAAATTACGTTTTTATAAACATTTGCTTTCATTTATGTACCTTGAAAGTCTGATCACGTCCATGCTTGTTTACAAACAACCAAAGTCCGAATAAATCTGGTGAATCACATGTAACAGGATACAGAACAGAAATCACAATGGGCCTCATCTACACTGTTGCTGATAAACGGATGTTTAGGTGCAGTTAGGCATTTTTTTCAGCAGCCCCTGAACTCTCCTCTATGTTATCTTAGCTGTCCATGTATACAGTCATTTATAGTCGTTTAAAGGCAGTTGAGTTACTTTAGTGGCATTTTTTTTTTTTTAAAGCAAAAAAATGCGTTCAGATGGACGTTTATTGGCATTTGAAATGCCAAATGCTTGTAAAAGCGTGCAAACGCAACTAAACACGGGGAAACTCATTTATAATGTGTATAAAGAAAAAGTGCGCTGGATAAAGTAGGTGAAAAAAGCAGCAACCTTAGAGCCAATAGGTGATATGAAATGAAAAAAGAAAATCAGGTGCGCTAAATTCACATGTGTCACACATCAAAACTTGGGTGCGTCACTATAATAAGTAACCAACCAACCTCTGCAGTGTGTACCTTGGTTGATGTGCACTAAGAGGGTGTATGGTATTACCAGAAACCCTGGTGCTGACAAATAAAGGTGATGAATGAAGTAATAATTTTCAATGTGATAATAACAACATAATCAAATGGTGCTTCACAAATAATGCAAAATATAGTCCAAAACTTCAGTGTGAACCACCTAAAGTGTATATACACCCCTGGGGGGTACACAAGTCCCAAAATCCCACACAAATAAATAATACAGTCCACCGACGTGTATTGGATAAAACTGTGAAGGTGCAATGGTTCCACCACCTGGATAGGGATTGGCCTCTTACCATAAGAAAGAGGTCAAGGGCGGATAATTAACCCAGTAGTGTCCTAGGGGTCCCGGGGGTCACCTTGGGATGTGCAGACAAAATTGGCCTCTTACCAGATCGCTCCAAGTATGGGCAAGTTGTCTCACTTTTCGTATTATGTCCCAATCCCGGTCCTCTATCTTCCTGGGGGTTCTCTCTATTATCCCGGATGGAGGCTTCAGCTTGTGGCTCATGAAAATAAATTAGACCATAGTGCAGTACCTTGGGTGGTTTTATTAACAAAAGTAGATGCACTTACATTTAGACGGTCATCTCAAATCACAAAAAGAACCAATTCCAATAATAGAGGCCGAGACCACCTGCAGTGCGGTCCGGCAACCAATGATGACGGCGCGGCGCTCCTCTCTGACGCGTTTCCACTCAATAGTCGTCTACGGAGATAGGAGTATGCCTGCACCGTCATCTTCCGCCCTTAAAAAGCCAATGTGTGACGCACTTCCGGTGTCCGCAGTATCCTCCTTCCTGTGCGCGCACAGGAAGTGACCTCACACAAGAAGTCCGTCCCGATACTTCCTGTTATGGAAAATAAACATCCGGGTCAAAGTCCGTGACGCTACCATAATCAGCACGATCGCCACCCATATAATGGGGACCGATCCGGCCGCCACAGGAAGTGGGGATCTGGGCTAACTAGTACTGTACAGATGAAGGTCATATATGAAATGCCCAATACAATTCCATACGGTACAAAATAAAATAAAAAGCCGCAATGCTTCTCAGCTGATTCCAGCCATTATACAATAAAAAATATAAAATATAAAAATATTGAAATGTAAAACCCTGCCATCAATATAGGTAGGTGAATATATGGTAGCGTCACGGACTTTGACCCGGATGTTTATTTTCCACAACAGGAAGTATCGGGACGGACTTCTTGTGTGAGGTCACTTCCTGTGCGCGCACAGGAAGGAGGATACTGCGGACACCGGAAGTGCGTCACACATTGGCTTTTTAAGGGCGGAAGATGACGGTGCAGGCATACTCCTATCTCCGTAGACGACTATTGAGTGGAAACGCGTCAGAGAGGAGCGCCGCGCCGTCATCATTGGTTGCCGGACCGCACTGCAGGTGGTCTCGGCCTCTATTATTGGAATTGGTTCTTTTTGTGATTTGAGATGACCGTCTAAATGTAAGTGCATCTACTTTTGTTAATAAAACCACCCAAGGTACTGCACTATGGTCTAATTTATTTTCATGAGCCACAAGCTGAAGCCTCCATCCGGGATAATAGAGAGAACCCCCAGGAAGATAGAGGACCGGGATTGGGACATAATACGAAAAGTGAGACAACTTGCCCATACTTGGAGCGATCTGGTAAGAGGCCAATTTTGTCTGCACATCCCAAGGTGACCCCCGGGACCCCTAGGACACTACTGGGTTAATTATCCGCCCTTGACCTCTTTCTTATGGTAAGAGGCCAATCCCTATCCAGGTGGTGGAACCATTGCACCTTCACAGTTTTATCCAATACACGTCGGTGGACTGTATTATTTATTTGTGTGGGATTTTGGGACTTGTGTACCCCCCAGGGGTGTATATACACTTTAGGTGGTTCACACTGAAGTTTTGGACTATATTTTGCATTATTTGTGAAGCACCATTTGATTATGTTGTTATTATCACATTGAAAATTATTACTTCATTCATCACCTTTATTTGTCAGCACCAGGGTTTCTGGTAATACCATACACCCTCTTAGTGCACATCAACCAAGGTACACACTGCAGAGGTTGGTTGGTTACTTATTATAGTGACGCACCCAAGTTTTGATGTGTGACACATGTGAATTTAGCGCACCTGATTTTCTTTTTTCATTTCATATCACCTATTGGCTCTAAGGTTGCTGCTTTTTTCACCTACTTTATCCAGCGCACTTTTTCTTTATACACATCACGTTTACTTTTACATTAGTGCAGCGGACCCATCCCTATGGATATCTTTGAATACCATAGTACACGGAAATTAGCCGTAGAAGAGGTCTTTGACAAGACAAAAAATGATTTCACAGACATGAGAGGCATTTTCATGCGACTCAAAAATGTGCTAGTGGCAGAACTCCATGCTTCTTGGGACATCGTCTTTTTGGAAAAATATATGCAAGAAAAGATGGTCCCACGAAGCTTGCGTTGGAATATCAATCCTGACCAGGGTGATCCCGAAATCACGGATTGGTACCAATTTTTTAATGGAGCGGGGATGAGTCTCCTTAGCTTTCTCGTTGATAGAAAGAGGAAAAAAGTTATCCGATTAAACAAGGAGATTCAAGAAATTAAAGAGAAACTAACACCCCTTATGCAGGAACCAGCCTACAAAGTTTATAATCAAGAATTAAGAGAGATTATGACGATGGAGGAGGTTACGCAGAAAGCCAAAAAGAGGAAGAAGTATTTCCGTGATTTGGACGATTACTCCTCAGGGAGAGTTTTCAAATGGCAATTAAATCAAGGAGGAGAAGAACCTATGAGTGTCACCCCTTAGATCCAGGAGAAGGACCATCAGGAGAGTCAACTAGAAAAGTGGATTTTGTGGAACCTCCAGAGGTCCCTACCAGAAACCTCCCCGGAGAAAATCCTGGCGGAACGCCGACCCAAACTGGTGTCGTTACTGGTGGGCAATCCTATCACAGGAACTTCAGACCGTTAAGGGAGACACAACCACCCCCCCCACCCAAGGGTAAGGGGAAGGCTAAATGGGAAGATAAAAAGAGAAAAGAACATCCAAACACCGGATATAACAGAAGGGATCGATCGGATGAGAGGAATCGGAGACGATCAAGATCTAGATCCCCGTTTAGAGGACAGGTGGACCACACTGGGTATTATTCCCAATCATCCCATACACCTCAAGAGTCTAGGTATTCGATGCCTAACAGATACGAATCATTAAGTTATGATGATTCGGATGAGGATGAAAGGCACCCACCAAAAAGAGGCTTATTATCAACTCCCATCAATTCTAAACCAAAGGGTTTTTTAGGCCAGGGACCAAGCAAAGCCAAAAGAAAAAAACCAGTAGAGGCTGCAGGGGGGGCAGCGCACGGAAAAAAGAAAAAGTAGATACTCCTGGAATTTTCAATCTGAGTGGAGTGGTTTTAACAGAAAAAGAAAAACACACGCTTAATAAAGGACTGAAATATGCCCCGAAAAAACCACTCAATAAGTTCCAGACCTTTGTTGACGTGCACAAATTTATACGCAAATTGAATGTAAAACGACATTTTTTGTGCAACGCCAAAGAAAGGAATTATGTGTCATACAGTCAGACCGCATGTATACCCACCAACCTCAGGAATGCTTCCTTGTTCAATCCTGGAGGCAAGTCCAGTGATCATGTCAAAATTTTCAAGGAGGTTGTCCTGAGGGAATTGGAGGAGAAAGATATGAAAATCCAATCCCAAAGAGATTTATCTTTAGGGATCAAAGCTATATGTGACAATAAAAATCTGATTGTTCGACCGGCTGATAAAGGAGGGGGAACGGTACTCCTGAATAAAGAGGATTATCTAGAAGAGATGCAAAACCTCTTATCAGACCGAGACACTTATCAAATCCTTCGGAAGGACCCCACTGGGACTTATAAGAGGAGGCTCGAAAAGATTGTGAAAAGAGGCTTTGAAGATGGTATTATAAGTGAAAAGGAAAAAGAATTCCTGGTTCCACTGGCTCCACGTATACCAATCATCTATTATCTTCCAAAAGTTCACAAGAGCTTGACTAGACCTCCAGGAAGACCTATAGTGAGCGGAATAGATTCCGTAACATCTAGGATAGGCAAATATGTTGACTTCTTCCTGCAGCCTCTAGTTAGGGAAACTCCGGCCTATCTGAAGGACACTTCCCAGTGTATACAGGAGATCACCAATTTAGAAGTAGAGGGGAACATTCTACTAGTTACCGCGGATGTTACGTCCTTGTACACTGTCATCCCCCATGATATGGGGTACGAGGCAGCTAGTGTGTTCCTGGACCAGGCATATGAGATTCCAATACAACAAAGGCGGTTTATCCTGGAATTACTCACATTCGGCATGGAACACAACTACTTCTACTTTGGAAATCAGTTTTTTCTCCAAAAGAAAGGCGTGGCGATGGGGGCTAAATTTGCCCCCAGCCTCGCCAATCTTTTTATGGCACTCTGGGAAGATAGGAACATTTTTTCCGAGAGGATACAGGAATTGCTGTTCTGGCGACGTTATATAGACGATGCCATCTTTATTTGGAAAGGAAACGAGGAGAGTTTACACCAGTTTATGGTTCATATCAACCAAAATAGTTGGGGCATTAGGTTCACCTATTCCTGGAGTACTGTGTCAGTACATTACCTCGATCTAGTCATCTCAAGAAGAGGGAATGGATTCGTAACAAGTGCCTACCACAAACCCACAGATAAGAACGGGTTCATCTCACTCGATAGTTGCCATCATCCAGCATGGCTAAAGTCTATTCCCAGAGGGCAATTCAGGCGGATACGAAGGAATTGTACAGAACGTTCTGATTATTACACTCAAGCAGAAATTCTGAAACAACGCTTCACAGAGAAGGGCTATGATCCCATTACATTGGATAGAGAGATGAAGGAGTTAGAAGATTGCACACAAGTGGAACTGACCGTTCAACGAGATGAAGGAACAACTAAGAAAAGCTTTGACTTTGCTTTCATCACGCAGTTCTCGGGCAACTACAGATGGATGAACCATGTTTTTCGTAAACATTGGAACATATTGAGGCAGGATAAAGTATTAGGTCCAGTCCTCCCTACGGGTCCGCAGATGATCTTCAGGAAAGCCAAAAATCTGAAGGAGACGATAGCTCGGACATATGTAGAACCACCTGTAACCCCAATCCTCTTTCCCAATCTTAAGGGGTACTATCCATGTAAAAATTGCAATCTCTGTCGAAGTGCTAAGACCAAAAGGACTAATACCTTCACATCAACTGTCACTGGAGAAAGTTTTCCCATAAAAGACTTCATTACCTGCCATACTAAAGGGGTCATTTACCTTGTGACCTGCAGCTGCAAAAAACAATATGTAGGCAGGACCATCAGGACAGCAGGTATCCGCGTTTGTGAACACCTGGCAAACATAAGGAAAGGTTTTCCAGGTCACAGCCTATCCCAACATTGTGCTATATACCACCACAAGAAACATCACGATTTAGAGGTGGTAGTAATAGAGAAATACACTCCCCACTGGCGAGGTAGCGATTTGAGAAGGACTATATCCAGAAGGGAAACCTTCTGGATTTACCAGCTGAAGAGCTCCCGCCCCCTAGGACATAATGTAGATCTTGACATTAACTCATTCATTAACAATAGATGAATGGTTTAGAGATTCGCCAAATCTTGCTCCCTTCTCCTCTTTACACATAGTGACACATCTTGTTTGATAACAGGCAGGTCATTTACCTAATGGCTTTCTTTTTCTTCTTTTCTTATTGCCCAAATCATGTTTAATTTGAGGTAATATTTTATTGATTTTATCATTTTAACATGTAATTTAAATATTATTTAATATTGTGTAAAAATATTCACCTACCTATATTGATGGCAGGGTTTTACATTTCAATATTTTTATATTTTATATTTTTTATTGTATAATGGCTGGAATCAGCTGAGAAGCATTGCGGCTTTTTATTTTATTTTGTACCGTATGGAATTGTATTGGGCATTTCATATATGACCTTCATCTGTACAGTACTAGTTAGCCCAGATCCCCACTTCCTGTGGCGGCCGGATCGGTCCCCATTATATGGGTGGCGATCGTGCTGATTATGGTAGCGTCACGGACTTTGACCCGGATGTTTATTTTCCATAACAGGAAGTATCGGGACGGACTTCTTGTGTGAGGTCACTTCCTGTGCGCGCACAGGAAGGAGGATACTGCGGACACCGGAAGTGCGTCACACATTGGCTTTTTAAGGGCGGAAGATGACGGTGCAGGCATACTCCTATCTCCGTAGACGACTATTGAGTGGAAACGCGTCAGAGAGGAGCGCCGCGCCGTCATCATTGGTTGCCGGACCGCACTGCAGGTGGTCTCGGCCTCTATTATTGGAATTGGTTCTTTTTGTGATTTGAGATGACCGTCTAAATGTAAGTGCATCTACTTTTGTTAATAAAACCACCCAAGGTACTGCACTATGGTCTAATTTATTTTCATGAGCCACAAGCTGAAGCCTCCATCCGGGATAATAGAGAGAACCCCCAGGAAGATAGAGGACCGGGATTGGGACATAATACGAAAAGTGAGACAACTTGCCCATACTTGGAGCGATCTGGTAAGAGGCCAATTTTGTCTGCACATCCCAAGGTGACCCCCGGGACCCCTAGGACACTACTGGGTTAATTATCCGCCCTTGACCTCTTTCTTATGGTAAGAGGCCAATCCCTATCCAGGTGGTGGAACCATTGCACCTTCACAGTTTTATCCAATACACGTCGGTGGACTGTATTATTTATTTGTGTGGGATTTTGGGACTTGTGTACCCCCCAGGGGTGTATATACACTTTAGGTGGTTCACACTGAAGTTTTGGACTATATTTTGCATTATTTGTGAAGCACCATTTGATTATGTTGTTATTATCACATTGAAAATTATTACTTCATTCATCACCTTTATTTGTCAGCACCAGGGTTTCTGGTAATACCATACACCCTCTTAGTGCACATCAACCAAGGTACACACTGCAGAGGTTGGTTGGTTACTTATTATAGTGACGCACCCAAGTTTTGATGTGTGACACATGTGAATTTAGCGCACCTGATTTTCTTTTTTCAAACTCATTTATAAGCCTTTCATTTCTAGGGGTTTTCATTGGGCATACATTTATGACCATTTTACAATATAAAAACGCTTCAAAGCGTAAACATCGCAAAAACGCACATAAACACCGCATGTAAACATGGCAAAATGGACGTTTTTAACCGTCGGTTATTAGCTGTCAAGTTCCACAATTCAGGAAAGGTTTTCAAACGTCCCGTGTACATGAAGCCTTAGATATTTGACCAACTCACCTCTTTATATTCTAAATGCACGAGTGTCAAAATATGCAAGCATTACAGCAAATTAGTCTCAGGGCCTTGGATGCTCAGGTATGCACCTACACAACTACATGTAAACACTTGGTCTGGATGCTACCTGCATACTTGATGCCAGGGGAAGAAGTGCGGTGTTGATTTTATTTCATCACATATTTTTGAAGACCCTCCTTGTCAGAGTGCCAGGAAACCAGACCACACAAAGATGCAAGCAAAATAAAAGCAGTTTATTAGAGCAACAACAAACACACAGCAAGAGTGAGGAGCGAAATGAGGAGCGAAATCAGGAGCAGCCGGGGTCGAGTCCAGAGGCGGGTAGTCATCCAAGCCGGGGGTCAAGTCCAGAGGCGGGTAGTCATCCAAGCCGGGGTCGAGTCCAGAGGCGGGTAGTCATCCAAGCCGGGGTCGAGTCCAGAGGCGGGTAGTCATCCAAGCCGGGGTCGAGTCCAGAGGCGGGTAGTCATCCAAGCCGAGATCGAGTCCAGAGGCGGGTAGTCTTTCAAGCCGAGATAGAGTCCAGAGGCGGGTAGTCATCCAAGCAGGGGGTCAAGTCCAGAGGCGGGTAGTCATCCAAGCAGGGGGTCAAGTCCAGAGGCGGGTAGTCATCCAAGCAGGGGGTCAAGTCCAGAGGTGGGTAGTCATTCAAGACGGAGTCAAGTCCAGAGGCAGGTAGTCATCGAAGCCAGGGTCGATTCCAGGCGGGTAATCTGCTGATGGCGGGTAGTCTGCCGATGCGTGATTGAGAGCCAGGAAAGTCGTCAGCCAAGCCAGGTCATGCACGGAGAACAGAAGACTGCTAGCAGTGATGCACCTTGGAGCGCAAACACAAGGGCCAAGGACTGCAAGCCAACCAGTGATATATAAAGCCAGATTTGCAACATCATCACTGAGCAACGCCCAGGCAGCAGACAAGTGATGATGCAAACAGAGTTTATAAGAAACAGCAGTCTGCATATGTTCAAGATGGCTGCCAACAGGAAGGCAAGGTAAGACCTTGGCACTCCTACAATATAGAAAACAGACTCCAAAATTTGGAAATAAAGTAAAAAAGAAAAACATTTGGAGCAGCAACTCAATACAAGATTCATAGATTACATTTAGGAAGCTATTCCATTCTAGGGCCTGCTGCTCTTCTGCTGCCTAATGACTTCACTGGTATTAATGAATCCATGTTTTCCCTCCTTCTGATAGATCCAGTTTCATGGATTTCACTGTTGAGTTTTCCTTGGAGCCTGAACATCTGGCTTTAGTTTTTATAAAGCCCTTGAGAATCTGAAACTGAAATAGACCCTTGCTCTCTTTCCCACAAACTTAAAAGCATGGAAGAATGCAGTAATGCTGTTTTTTTGGTATGTGACTTACACTGTGCATGTGGTGAATTCCAGCACAGGAAGGGGTTAATGACCTTCTACATTTATACATTATAATGCAGTACTATGTAAGATGTTCAGACACTTGGAAATGTTAGTGCTTAGATTTAATTCACTACTTATATAGTGAACCTTATGTTTAGACAGAAGCAAGCTTGATTGATGTCCCGATTTTTTTTTCTATGGAAACTTTTTTTGTTTATAAACCATTTTATATTTTGTAGTTATTTGTATAAAATGGTATTTACATATAAACTTTTATTACAGTAGGCATACATGACTTTGCCTGAAAACTATTGTTTTTTTTTTTTTTTTATTTAGCAGGCTACGTTAAAGCATTAGTATAGAGTCTGGTAATAAGCCAAATTTACTATAAACCTCTCACCCCTTCCAGAGCATGTCCTAACATTACTTTTTTCTTTTACCTTCTTCCTGCAGTAAGAAACCGCTTTAATTACTCCCTGTGATGTCATCAGGAATGTAAAATTCTTTTAAGGGCAGCTGCTAGGAGCTCAGTTCCTATTGACAAAGACATGCCTCTCAGTAATACATTTCCTAAGAACCCTTTCCTTACACAGATTGCAGGCAACCTGCACCACTCTTCCAAGCCAAAAAATTGGAGCAGATCATCTTGCTACTAATTAACAAATGAGGCACAAAGAAAGTGGAAATCGGTTAACCCTGCAGGCTCAATATTAAGAAACTATCAGCGCAACTTCTGTGTAAAGAATAAATTAGGTGAAATAAATTCCGGCAGCTCCCACTCACTGTTTTCACTCCACAATTAAAATCAATAAACAAAAATTATAGTGCTGTGCCAGATATACAGTTCGCTCTCCTCCGTGATCAAATTCCAAATAAAAGATCATATATAAATTTCGAAAACGCAGGACCGCTTCATCAGGTATGTGAACACATGCCTGACGAAGGGGTCCTGCGTGGCTACAAAATTATGCACTGTTTCTGATGTGATCCTTTTTGCAATAAAGCTTTTGGACTGCTTTTGCAAGATCCATGGTGTGCTGGCGAATATGTATGTACATGTGATAGATCCAGTGTCCCGCTGGTGATCGCTTCAGCACCCAATGTATATGTGCCTATATCCAGGAAGGTGTGCAATATGAACTTTACTGTACAATAATGTGATCGTTAGTATACAGCTTTCTAATGCGCAGAAATTGTCTGAAGGGACAAACATAAAAAATGTTCTCGAACAAAAACAGATTGCAGGATTTTTTATTTAATCAGTACGGTTTTCATCCGAAAATACAATACAAATACACCACATCGCTTTAGAATTTTCATTCTGACGTACGAGAATTTTCGTACTTTAGTAACCCATTTATTTTCGATATAGAGACTAGCACACGGAAAAAAAAAAAAAAAACGATTATTCATCCGATAATATCATCGTGTGTTCTAGGCTTTTCAGTTCAATCCACCCCAAAGGAAATGACAAGGACACAACATTTCAGATAAGATCAATAGGTATTTTCTGTACTCGCTAAAAATGAATGTAACTAACACATCTGATGACTGGTATGCTGCATAATATTGCATTTTTATTCTTATGTTTAGATATATATATATATATATATATATTTATTTTTTGTCAATTCTTTATGTATACATTCTCAGAGTAACAATTAACAATTTATACCCGTCAGAGAAAGTACCTCCATAAGCATGCAAAATCAATCATTGAAGGCCTTGGTATTTTACATGTTCAACATACAAACAATTGCATAATAAGATAATAAGACAGTATTAGTCACCATATTTCTGTTTCTTTAAGGGAAGTACAGTAACATTTTCCAAATGAAAAATTTAGTGAAGGTTAATGAACAGGGGTAGGGAAAAGAAGATAGTCGCTCATGATGCTCTGTATATTAAGGGATTAGAAAATGGAAATCAGTTTCATGGATCCAACGAGTTGGGTGTAGGGGTAAATTAAACAAGAGTGGGGTAGAAAAAGGGTGAGAGGGAAGCTCAACAGCATGTGTGGGGACATCGTGGGACAATTATCAGAAATTAAAAAAAAAAAGGGAACAGACTTTCGATAAACCTTGATTGGGATAGTGGATTGATGTAGGAGGAAAAAAGGCTGGCTTATTTGGGACTGTGTAGTCACTGAATTTTTGGACAATAGTGTTAAGATTTTCACATCATTACTCTAACTTGCCAAGCTAAAATTCAGAAAAACTAGGAGCACAGAGGAGGGACCACACAGGTGAATTACATGATACCGAATGTTCGGGGTGTTTATTGGGGATGCGACATACAGTGCATCCGGAAAGTATTCACAGCACTTTACCTTTTCCACATTTTCTTATGTTACAGCCATATTCCAAAATTGATCAAGTTCATTATTTTCCTAAAAATACTACAAAACAATACTCCATAATGACAATGTGAAAGAAGTTTGTTTAAAATCTTTTCAAATTTATTAAAAATAAACGAAAAAAAATTGATCAGGGGAGACGGGCCTTAATCAGGGTGGTGACCAAGAACCCAATGGTCACTCTGACAGAGCTCCAGCATTTCTCTGTGGAGATAAGAGAACCTTTCAGAAGAACCACCATCTCTGCAGCACTCCACCATGTAGGCCTGTATGGTAGAGTGGCCAGATGGAAGCCACTCCTCAGTAAAAAGGCACATGACAGTCTGTCTGGAGTTTGGCAAAAGGCACCTGAAGGACTCTCAGGCCATAGGAAACAAAATTCTCTGGAAGAGGTGGGGGTCTGTGGTGACCTTGCCGCAGCATCAGGTTCACCAGGTAGCAGGGCAGCACACGGTAAACAATGTGAGGGTCAAATGGCATCAGGAGGAGACACCTGGGTCAAGAAAAGGCAGAATCTGGAGGCCCAGCCACAGGCTTGAGTCCTCACAGGTTCTGGCAGCAGCTGATTCCGGCAGAAAAGGGTCTGCACAGGGGGAAGAGGGGGGGGGGGTCTCAGGGTCTGGAAAGCAGCACAAACTATACAGAACTGAAAGTCCCAGTAAACCAGACAGCAGCACCACATTATGGCACTACCTGTCTAAGCATTTCTACACAACTTCTAGTACTAGAAGGCATGCGGCCATGAGTACCTTTGTATCCTCAATTAATTAAGTGCCAGTGTCTGGATTTACTCTGGTACAGGCTACAAAAGCAGCTGTGCTACCTGGTGAGGGGAGATTTATCTTAGACTCCCTGTGTGGGCACAAGAACTCATAGATCAATACTGCAGATAGGAGGATTTCTTAATGTGCAGTCTCTGGATTATAGGTTGTTGATTTTACAAAAAAAAAAAAAACTATTTATAACCTACATTACAAAAATAATTGAAAGTTTCAGTTTCACTAGCAAGAAAAAACAAAATGGGAATTTTAACTAACCGTAAAATCCAGTTCTCTGATGTTCATTGACGGACACAGCTCCTGATCTTCTTAACCACTGGGACGTCCCAAAGCAGTGTTAAACATGAGGGGTGGGAACAGCGAAAAAGAAACTCCCAAGGCTAACTATAGCCAACCAGGTAAACAGGAGCTCAACAAAAAACAACTGGAGATCAGCTGAAAAAACAATACACCCTCAAAGAGGACAAGTTCCTCTAGACAGCAGCCTGCAAAAACCTTGTGGTCAAAGTAAGCATCCACAGATGCCAACACATTCACTATATAGAACTTTGTGAAAGTGTGCACCGACAGCCAGGTAGCTGCCTTGCAAACCTGCGTCACTGACTCCTGATAACAGAAGGCCCAGGAGGTACTGAGCGCCAGAGTAGAATGGGCCTTGACAGGGAAAGGAGGCACTTGACCCTTGATGGAATAGACCTGAACCACAGTCTGTCTGATCCATCTGGAAATGGTCACAGAGGAAGCGGACAACCCTTTCTGAGGCTCATCCGTGAGCACAAATAGTGAGTCTGACTTCCTAAAAGACTCCATAGCTGCCAGGTACACCCTAATTGCCCAGACCACATCCAAGGCATGCAAAGCAATTTCCTTTGGATGTTTTGGCATGGAACACAGGGAAGACAACACTGAGAGGACGATACTGACCCCACGGTCCACCAGCGCATCTGTGGCGTCCACCAGAGGACCCCGTGACCGAGCAACACATCTCTGCACCTTTCGGTTGAGCTGAGACTCCAACAGACCCACCTCGTGGATGCCCCACTGGAGACACAACTAATGAAACACCTCCGAATGAAGGGGCCACTCCCCTTGGTCCAACACCTGCCGACAGAGGGACTCTTGTTTCCTGGCTCAGCTTGATTAGATTGTCCAGAGACTGCGGATTCTTGTCCCATTTGGCCAGAACTTCCCTTGCAGGGACCTCATATGGAACTGGGCAAACGGAACCACCTCGAAGGTAAACACCATCAGGCACAACACCCGCATGCCGCAGGGATGACAGTCTGCTGGACAGCAGGAGACAAATTGTAGCCTGCAATTTCTTGAGTTTGTGCAAAGGAGCCCTCTGGCTAAGGCCAAGTCCAGAGTCAGAGCCAGATAGTCCAGCTTTGTGGACGGAACCAGAGCAGACTTCTGAAAATTCAGAATCCAGCCAAACTTCCCTTGAAGTTTGTATGGGGATTGCCAGGTTTTCCAGAGTAGTAGGAGACTCCACTCCACACAGAAGGAGATCGTCCAAGTAGCCCAGTACAGCGAACCCCCCATTGGCATAACAATGCTAGCACTGGGGCCAACTTTTTCGTGAAGACCTGAGGCGTGGAGGAGAGACCAAAGGGTAACGCCACAAACTGATAATGCTCCTCCCCCACGACAAAGCGGAGAAAGCACTGGTGACCCACACATATTGAAATGTGAAGGTAAGCGTCCTTGACGTCGATGGAGGCAAGAAATCCCCCTGATGCAGGGAAGCCACCACCGTACTTATGGACTATTCTGAACTTCTGCACCCACAGAAAGCAATTCAGCGCCTTGAGGTCCAGAATTGGAAGCACCTTACCTTCCTTCCTGAGGACTGTAAACAGGTTTGAGTAAAAACCCCTGAAAATGTTGTGAACCATCGGAACCAGGACAATCACCCTTTGAAGTAAAAGGTCTTGCACCACCCCAAAAAGAGCCTGTAAGCAGACCAGGGACAGTTGCACGTTGGAAGGAAGAACCTTACAAGAGGGTAAGTACGAAACTCGATCTTGTAGCCAGACCGTATGACCTTGTGGACCCACTTGTCTTGTACCAGGGAAATCCATGCGTTTGGGAACCAGCGAAGGGTCCCCCCACCCCATATATATGGCTGAGGGCACACCTTCCTGCTTAAGGGGCCTTGCCCGCGGGTTTGGAGAAGCCCACTCTTGACTTGCAAGATCAAGTTCGCTTGGATACTCCAAAGGAGGCCCCGAAGGGCTTCGATCCCTTTTCAGTCGACCCTGAGGGACAAAAAACCTTACGAGTCCGAGAAGGAGGGCCCACATCTATGACGAGGGTCCTTGCCCTTAGTAGCCTGCGGAAGAACTCTTTCCCCCTGTAAGACCTTTAATGTCATCCAGGGTAGCACCAAACAAGCGATCTCCTTGCAAAGGGAAGATCATTCAAGGCCTTTTTAGAAGTCTGGTCCGCAGACCAGCATTTGAGCCAAAAGACACGCAGAAGGACCAATGCCTAAACAGTTTCTATTGCCTCCTATATTATTTTCCCCCCCACCCCACTTTTTTTTTTGGGCCAGGACATCAGTGGTTCAGACTGAATGATATTGCCTTGATTGCCTGGATGTTGTTCTTTTTGCCATTTTACGTGAACAAAATGACCCTTATGTCTTAGACTCAACCTCACAAATTGATGTTCCGTATGTCCTGTCTTATCCATGTTTTGTTACATTATTAGCAATAATGTAGGAAGCAATATTTTTACAAAGTGTACTGATATTTTATGTGTACACTTTGTCTCTATACTGCCTTATTTCTCTTGTTATATTGCAAAACTTTAAAATCTTTAAAAAAAAAAAAAAAACTGCTACCCTGATTTTTTTTGATTTTTTTATTTCAATTATTGCAACTTCAGTTTCCTACTTTTAAAGACTACATTTTTAACCTACCTTAAAGTGATTTTTACTATGCTGTAGCATAGTGCTTTCATTTTTTCATTTACCCCTTTGTATTTCCTACAATACTGGTTTGATCCTGACTGGTCCCGACTTCCCCCCTGAGAGCAGACCACGTTTATCATAGCTACTGAGCTAGGAGACCGTGGTCAGGATACGTGTCTGTCATGCGCTCTGTCCTGTGTCATCCTCCCCCCTCCCCTCCCTGCCTGTCAGGTGTGTGTCGCTATTAGGATTTATTTAAACATTTAAAAAGATTACTGCCTGCCCCTCTCTTTTATTGAGCTATAAGTGTATGTGGAAAACAAAGCTTCTAAATACCATTTTTGCAGATAGCTTCAGGCCAGTCACGTGACACCTGGCGGCTCTTCGCCCTTATCTAAGGGCTACAGCGGGAGGAGCCGAGCTGCCACGTGACCTCCCGGCTGACGTCAGCCGGAGATCTTGGCTTCTCCTGCTGTAGCCCTGGATCAGACTAAGAGGCCGGGAGTCACGTGACCAGCCTGAAGATATCTGCAAAAATTGTATTTAGAAGCTTAGTTTTTCACATACACTTACATAGTATGCTATAGGGGAATACAAGAGAGGGGCTGACAGCATATCACAACCCAAGGTTACAAACACTTTAAAGAACTTTAAATCTGTAAATGATGTCAGACAACATACAAATTAATTTGGGATATTTTACTATTTTTTTTTTAATAAACTTGGATTTCCTAAACCAGGGCTTGACAGGTTTTTTTTTTTTAATCTAGGAGGCCAATTTTCAGCACTGTTGTACTTTGAAAGGCAATAGCGCGGTCATGCAATACTGTACCCAAAATAAATTTTTTCTAATTTTGTTGACAGATAGGAGCTTTCTTCTGGTGGTTTTTGGTCACCATAAGGTTTTTTTATTTTTTGCTAAATACATGAGAAAATACCGAAAATTTTGAATAGAAAAAAAAAAAACCCTGATGAGGCTTCACTGATAGTGACACTGGTGAGGCTCCACTGATAGTGACACTGGTGAGGCTACACTGATAGTGACACTGGTGAGGCTACACTGATAGTGACACTGGTGAGGCTACACTGATAGTGACACTGGTGAGGCTACACTGATAGTGACACTGGTGAGGCTACACTGATAGTGACACTGGTGAGGCTACACTTATCGTGACACTGGTGAGGCTACACTTATCGTGACACTGGTGAGGCTACACTTATAGTGACACTGGTGAGGCTACACTTATAGTGACACTGGTGAGGCTACACTTATAGTGACACTGGTGAGGCTACACTTATAGTGACACTGATGAGGCTACACTTATAGTGACACTGATGAGGCTACACTTATAGTGACACTGATGAGGCTACACTTATAGTGACACTGATGAGGCTACACTTATAGTGACACTGATGAGGCTACACTTATAGTGACACTGATGAGGCTACACTTATAGTGACACTGATGAGGCTACACTTATAGTGACACTGATGAGGCAGAATTAATCAGGACTGAGTAGGCAGCACTGATGAGACTGCATTGATAAGACAGCATTGATGGGCACTGAGGCATCATTGATGAGGCACTGATAGGTGGCCACACCGGCTGTCCAGGGGGTAGGTTGCTCTCGGGCTGGCCGGACCTGACTCGGAGTCACAGTCTGAGCTCATCCAGGGAGGGAACCAGATCGCCCGGGGGATCCCTGAGGGGTAGTGTCGAGCTCTGGGCCATTGCGGAGCTCATTCAGTGCCTCTGGTTCCTGCTCTAGGGAGTCTCCCCTGACAGCTCAATCTAGACATGCACCCAGTGGGAGGGAGGGAGGCATGGAGGAGAGAGGCGCCCAGGTCACACTTCCTGCCAGGGGCTCCACTCTGCCCCTGTCAGTTCCGCTCCTCCTCCAACCCATCCTTCCTACTACTTTATAGCCCTTCGTCTGCTCTAACCTGCCCCTCATTCCCGTCCCTCTCCTTTAACCCAGCTTCACAGCGCTTCCCTTGCCCACCCCTGGCATCAGAAAACAAATGTTCCTGCTGGCCGCCCAGCAATGGTGCACCCGGCTGTTCCTCCTATGCCAGCCACTAGGGCTGACAGCAGCCCAGGTGCCAGTCCGCATTTTCTAGTTGCAATGGCGACCTGGCGTCTGGGAAATGTGGATCGCTGTCCTAAACATACAAGTGTATGCTCTTTGACAAGGCGTGCCTGGCTTCAACTGCTTCTGCATGGTTGCATCTTGTTCATGCACATTCCTGTGATATTGACACTTCTTTTCATCTGCAATCACACACTATGACTGGATTCTAGGACTATTTCCCCTCAATAGAGTTACTTGCTTTTGCATATGCTAATTTGATATTTTGGACTCCCTGGATCACTCCACTGCAGAGTCATTCTCAGCATTCACCTTCGGTATATTAGGACCCTAAAACCTGACTCTAGCTCAACTCTGGACAGTGTTTGGAAGGCATAGAACCCCATTAGATTTTCATTACAGTCTGTATACCCAATAGGGATTTCCTCTTACTTCCTGCCAATACAGGATGTTTTGGTATCTCTCTCTCCAGTATGGACACAGAATACAAGGAAAAAACCTCTGAAGGTAATTACTGCCTGTGTCTTCCTGTTCCGGCGATGACCACTGCCCTTGTTTCTTGCCCTGTCATACGCTCAGAAAAACAGGAAGCAAAATGAAAATTTGCTAACAGTCACCGACTGTTGTACAAATTTGACAGATTTATTTTTTCCAAATCTTCAACAAAACTAGAAAGAAAAAAAAAAAAAAAAAAAGTTTTGGTTGGAACTAGGGACAACTAAGTATAGCTTACCAAAATGAGGTCCACCAATCATGATGATAGTGACAAGAAAGGCTTTTATACCCAAGTATTACCAATCTGTTTTGTTACAATATAGCTGCCAATGTCCCAACCTTGGAGAGCTTCTCTTGCTTTCCTCTCATTAACAGTGGACAGCAGGAGAGTGGAAGAAAAACGTCTGCTACAATAGCCAGGATGGGTATTGTTCATATTTCTCATAGGGGACAGAGACAGCAACAAAAGCAAACAGATTATTTAAATCTGTCCCACTCTATCCAAACTTAAAATGAACCTAAAGTGATGTAAACCCACCTTTATAAACTTAGGTAAAGACTATAATAAGGCTTACCTATAGGTACTGTAAAAATCTCCTAAACTTGTACCGTTTTAGGAGATATTTACATTGCATGCAGCCTATGCATCGGCGCATGTGCTCTGAAGAAACGGCTGCCCGTGCAGTTTCTTCAGAGCACTGTGCCGTAAACAGCAGCACCCGTGCGCATGCGCGAGAGTGACATCACGCGGCTCCAACCAGTAATACAGCCAGAGTCCGCAGACCCGGAAGGAAGATGGGCGAAGATGAGTGCGCCACCAGCGGGGTCGACGCGAGCTTTGTTTGCAGGTAAGTGTCACATAATGTGGTTGTATGCAATGCATACTAGCAAATTATGGATTTACTTTGCAGGGAAGGAAAAAAAAAAAAGAAAAAAAAAAAAAAAGAAAAAAAAAAAAAAACAAAAAAAACAAACTGAAGACGTTACTTCCTCTTTAAATGAGGTTTAACTTGAAATTGTCCAATTGCAGGAACTTGAAAATCTGACAAAACGATTTACCTTATGCCATACTGATAAGACCAGTCTGATCAACGAATATCAACACTGAATATGAATAAAGCACCAAAAAAGTGACATTCAGAATGTTAATTGATGTAAACTGGTAATACCCAGCAAAGAGCTGTGATAATGTGGAATAGACTCCCTCCAGAGGTGGTTCTGGCTAGCGCACTAGATTGCTTTAAAAAAAAAGGCCTGGATTCTTTCCTAGGTGTACATAATATAAATAGGTACGAATATTTATAGGTAAAGTTGATCCAGGGAATATCCGGTTGCCTCTCGGGGGATCAGGAAGGAATTTTTCCCCTGCTGTAGCAAATTGGATCATGCTTTGCTGGGGTTTTTTCGCCTTCTTCTGGATCAACTGCGGGTATAGGATTGTGTATGTGGGATTGTATGGTTGGGTTTTCTTTACTGTTTTTTGTTTTTTATTGGTTGAGCCAGATGGACTTGTGTCTTTTTTCAACTTAACTATGTAAAGAGCTGTAGATTTCTTCCTGTAATTACAGCTACAATAAATTTAGCTTTCATGGGACAAAGCTGGTGCCTCATACTGAGACACTGTAGGAAGAAGTGAATATGCTAAAATACATTCTGTCAAAAATAAAAGTCACATTCGGTCATTGGTTACATAACCCAGCGTGTGCGTCTCTAGGCCACTGTCCAAAAAGTCAATGCTCTCCTCAAATGCTGCAACAACTAAATGTCAGTTGCCTAAATTCCAAAAATCAATGGACTGCATAAGAGGCAGCACATCTTTTTAAAATTCTTCAATAATTTCCATGTGGAATAAAAAGCTGTAAGATACAAACCCAAAAAAGGTCAAACCAGAATTCTTTGTATACAAGCAGCACCCCCTCCCTTTTTTTTCTTCTTCATACTTTATCCTCCTTACACCATCTCGATTTCCTTTTCTCCCATTTTCTATACTGTCTCTTCACTTAGAAGTTATATGACCCAACATAAAGAGGTATAACACAGTGGCATGTCTGGTTGTCGAGATGTGGAAGATCTATTGGCCTGCTTGTCATTTGTGCTGACTGATCCATTCTACTTTTCAATGAGTATATATTAAAGGGTTACTAAACCCACAACAGTAAAATCAGTCTGTATATGCAGTAAAGCATGCTCGTTATACTCCCCATAGAACCTAAGGGGTTAATCCTCTGCATCGTGTAAAAAGGCTGTTTGATCCTGTCTTCTCTGAACCTCCCCTTCTTTCAATGTCCCCAATCTATCGGCTATTACAGAGCCTTGAGGGGCACTCTTCACACGCTCAGTTTGGTGCGTATTGCTAGAGGGTTTTTTTTTTTTTTACTTGTGAGGGTGCATATGATCAGCACAGGGCCAATCAGCACTGTCCAGACAGAGGGTCAGGGGCCCCGCAGCCTCACAGGACAGTCAGGAGAGAATGAAAACTTCTGCAAGCTTTAACCAGACACTGACAGAAGTCACAAGATTGCTATATACCAATGATGAGAAAAGGTATTAAGCAGTTTAAATTTACTACAATAAATTGCATTTCCATGTTCTGTGTATACTGAAAGCAGGGTCCTGGGTTTAGTAACACTTTATTCTATGTATTGTGAAAGCATAAGTCAAATGCTACAGCCAGTATTTGTATTTAAACCCTGTCTCTGCTCAAACATGGATTTGAAAAAAAAAAAAAAAAAAAAAAAGGTGTACAATGTAGTTTGATATATACACACACATTCACCTCCTACTTTATTGGCTACACCTGTTCAATTTCTTGGTAACACAAATTGCTATCACATGGCAGCAACTCAATGCATTTAGGCATCTAGACGTGGTGAAGAAGATTTGCTGAAGTTCAAACCGTGCATTTAAGGGACTATGAAATTGGCATGGTTGTTGGTGCCAGACAGGCTGGTCTGAGTATTTTAAAAATTGCTGATCTACTAGGATTTCCCTGTACAACTATCTCTAGGGTTTACAGCAGTGGCGGCTGGTGTATTGAGGGCGCAGGGGCGCCGCCCCCCCCATACATGCGTCCGGCCTCCTAATCTACATGCAGGGCGCCGGACGCATGGAGCTAAATTTTTTTTTTAATCACCTGATTAGAGCCAGAGGTTCTAATAGGGTGATGCAAAGGGTGGAGCCGGGGCGCAGAGCAGTGCGCCCAGAGCCCACCCATTGTGTGACAATAGCGAATGAAAATTCGCTATTGTCACACCGATCCTCCTCCTGGCCAATCAGGAAGCCAGTCTAATGCCATTGGCCGAGGAGGCGGGAGCGGGAGGACCAGAGAAGACGCGCCGCCGGAGTGAGAAGAAGCCGCCCACCGGGAGTCCGTGACTGAAGACAAGAGAAGCCGTCGCCGCCTGGCTGCTCCAGGGCTCCAGGTAAGTGCACTGGTCTTGGGGGGGGGGGGGCATTGAAGGGGGCACGCACACTGAAATCTGCATTGAAGGGGGCACGGCACAATGTTTATTGCATTGAAGGGGGCACGCACGCTGAACTCTGCATTGATGGGGGCACGGCACAATGTTCATTGCATTGAAGGGGACACGCACGCTGATCTCTGCATTGATGGGGGCACACACGCTGATCTCTGCATTGAAGGTGGCATGTACGCTGGTCACTGTGCATTGAAAGGGGGCACGCTGGTCACTGTGCATTGAAAGGGGGCACACTATACCTTAATTACTAAAGGCCCCTTTCACACTTTTGTGACCTCAAAGTCACGCAATTTTTTACAGCGTTTTTTGCCGCAAAGCAATGCCTATTACATTTTTCTGTTTGCGCCCCCTCCCCCACAAAATTTGAGCACCAGCCACCACTGGTTTACAGAGAATGGTCTGAAAAAGAAAATATCCAGGGAGTGGCAGTTGGGTGGAGGAAAATGTCTTGATGAAGTCAGGAGGTCAGAGAAGAATGGGCAGACTGGTTCTAGATAATAGAAAACGACACAGTAACTCATATAACCACTCATTACAACCAAGGTATGCAGAATACCATTCTCCGAATGCACAACACATCGAACCTTGAAGATGAGCTACCGCAGCAGGACACACTGGGTGCCACTCCTGTCAGCTAGGAACAGGAAACTGAGGCTACAATTCGCACAGACTCACCAAAATTAGACAATAGAAGATTGTCTCAAAACAAACAATGAGTTCACTGTACTTCAATGGCCTCCATAGTCACCAGATCTCAATCCAATAGAGCACTTTTGGGATGTGGTGGAAGGGAAGATTTGCATTATGGATGTGCAGCCGACAAATCTGCAGAAACAACGTGATGCTATCATGTCGATATGGACCAAAATTTCTGAGGAAGGTTTCCAACATCTTGTTGAATCTATGCCACGTAGAATTAGGGCAGTTCTTAAGCCAAAACTGGTCCAATCCAAATATTTATGCACCAATTTATAGATTGGTAGCGCTGTGCTTTTAGTGCTATATATTTAATATTAGGTGAGGTAATGCTAGTAGTATAGTGGGCTGCTATCATCATTATATATATATATATATATATATATATATATATATATATATATATATATATATATATATATATATATATATATATATATACACACACACACACACATATATACACATATAGACACACACACTATATACAGTTGTGTTCAAAATGATTCAACCCCCAATGCTGTAAAGGGTTTTAGGGAATTTAGTGTACATTTGTAATTGTATTCAGAATGAAATCCTACAAGGACTTCTTAAAGAACCATATGCAACTAAAATGACAATTGGTTTTGTAATACAGTAGTAAATGTTTCTTTTGTGAATTCTTCATTGACAATTATTCAACCCCTTAAAGACTACCACTCTGAAGAACAGAGGTTCATTGAAGTGTTTTCAATCAGGTATTGAAAACACCTGTGGATGTCAGGGAGCAGCAATAAAGCCTAATAAGCACCAATTAGGCAGCTTTAAAATGACTGATACTCGGCTCCTTCTAGACATTTACTGGTGTGGTTACAAACATGGTAAAGTCAAGAGAATGGTCCAGGAAGACAAGAGAAGAAGAGGTGATTACTCTTCACAGGAAGGGAAATGGCTATAAGAAGATTGCAAAGATGTTAAACATACCAAGAGACACCATAGGAAGCATCATTCGCAAATTCAAGGCTAAGGGCACTGTTAAAACGCTACCTGGTCGTGGCAGAAAGAAGATGCTGACTTCGACTGCTGTGCGCTACCTGAAGCGTAGAGTAGAGAAAAGTCCCTGTGTGACTGCTGAGGAACTGAGAAAAGATTTGTCACATGTGGGTACTAAAGTTTCTGCTCAGACAATACGGCGCACACTGCGTAATGAAGGCCTCCATGCAAGAACTAACAGGCACACCCCCTTGCTGTCTCCAAAGAATAAGAAGAGTCGACTGCAGTATGCCAAAAGTCATGTGGAGAAACCACAGAAGTTTTGGGATAGTGTTCTGTGGACTGATGAAACAAAATTAGAACTGTTTGGGCCCATGGATCAACGCTGTTTGGAGGAGGAAGAACAAGGCCTATGAAGAAAAGAACACCTTGCCTACTGTGAAGCATGGTGGGGGGTCAATCATGCTTTGGGGCTGTTTTGCTTCTGCAGGTACAGGGAAGCTTCAGTGTGTGCAAGGTACCATAAATTCTCTTCAGTACCAGGAGATATTGTGATGCAGTCCGTCACAAACCTGAGGCTTGGGAGACGTTGGACGTTTCAACAGGTCAATGATCCCAAGCATACCTCCAAGTCCACTAGAGCATGGTTGCAGATTAAAGGCTGGAAGATTTTGGAGTGGCCATCAGTCACCAGACTTAAATCCGATTGAGAACCTCTGGTGGGACTTAAAAGCAGTTGCAGTGCACAAGCCTAAGAATGTGACTGAACTGGAGGCTTTTGCCCATGACGAATGGGCGAAGATACCCGTAGATCGCTGCAAGACACTTGTGTCAAGCTATGCTTCACGTTTAAAAGCTGTTATAACTGTAAAAGGATGTTGTACTAAGTACTAAGTTTGAATGTCACTTGGGGGTTGAATAAAACTGATAATGATGTGAGCACAGAAAAGACATTTGTGGTTATTTCATTATAAATGTTATGTTATATTTGTCTGACCTACACGTGCCTCTTTGATTTAATTGTAAGCAGGAGGACTGAATGATCAAAATCAATGTCAAACTGGCCAAAACAATCAATTTCAGTGGGGGTTGAATAATTTTGAACACAACTGTATATTATATATACATATATACACACACACTTTTTTTTTTTGCATATTTCAAATTAATCCATTTAGATCAGATTTGTGGGGTTGTGTTATAGTTTTGTACATTCACGATATGTGCATATAAAATTATTTGACTGTCTGAACATAAAAGGTGTATATAGGTTGCTTATCAGACATTTAACAATCTCGAGCAATGAATCTTAGTATGGTTTCTATACATTTACATGAAAATAGTGCAAAGCTTTAAGTGACTGTGTTGTATTCATTGAGCGTTGCAGTGGCAGATCTCATGAAAAAGAACGTTTGCATTTTCTTCAGTCAGCATTATCGGGAAGGAAAGTTATGACAAACAGTGACAGCTATTCCTTGTGACTGTCAGCCCATGTCTAGAAACTGTGAAAGCAGTCTCTCTGTCGATTGCTTTCTTTGTCCTCTACGGGGAAATGCATACAAATGGCGGCATTGTTTCTTTTTTTTTTTTTTTTTTTCTACCGTTGCAACGCTGTAGCGTGAATGTGGTGATAGAAAAATAGGGGCACATGTTTTTAATGTTCCAATATACTAAGAACCACATTAGAAACAAAGAGGGGTATAGAGCTCCAAGATGGAGAGAGGAAGACAGGATATGTGTGCGAGTGTGATGTACTCAGAGACTGGTGGTATACGGAGGAGATACAGAGAAAGAATTTCAAAGAAAAATGCATCTCCCAGAGGCCCCTTGTAAACAACCTTCCAGCTGTTTGTGATGCTTGGCAGACTATTAAAACACAATTTTTCTCATAAAGAACTACTGTATGTGCAACAACTTTACTAACAGCTGTCTTACATGTGAAATCTAAAAATAGAACTTAAAGTCCTGGCAAAACCCAGGAAAAACAAATGGGGGTGGTAAAGGAAGGGGGTCCATCACATTACTACATGTAAAAGTTAAACAAAAAACGGGGATTTCCAATTTTCCCAAGAAAATATTTTGAAGACGTTTGCTTTCATTTTCAAATCTGAAACAAAGACAGCTGGAATGTGTTTGCTTGTTATGGCAACCCAGACATACATTGGTACATACACTATATTACTAAAAGTATTGGGACGCCTGCCTTTACACGCACATGAACTTTATTGGCATCACAGTCTTAGTTTGTAGGGTTCAATATTGAGTTGGCCCACCCATTGCAGCTAGAGCAGCTTCAACTCTTCTGGAGAGGCTGTCCACAAGGTTTAGGAGTGTCTATGGGAATGTTTGACTGCTTCCAGAAGCGCATTTTTTAGTTCAGGCACTGATGTGGACAAGAAGGCCCGGCTCCCAGTCTCCACTCTAATTCATTCTAATTCATTCCAATGTTGTTCTTTCGGGTCGAGGTCAGGACTCTGCAGACCAGTCAAGTTCCTCCTTCCCAAACTCACCCATCCATGTCTTTATGGACCTTGCTTTGTGCACTGGTCTGAATCATTTAGTGGAGGGGGATTATGGTGTGGGGTTGTTTTTCAGGGGTTAGGCTTTGCCCCTTAGTTCCAGTGAAGGGAACTTTTAAGGCATCAGCATACCAAGACATTTTGGACAATTTCATGCTCCCAACTATGTGGAAAGAGTTTGGGGATGGCCCCTTCCTGTTCCAACATGACTGCGCACCAGTGCACAAAGCAAGGTCCATAAAAACATGGAAAAGTGAGTTTGGTCGGAGTCCTGACCTCAATCAGACTGAACACCTTTGGGATGAATTAGACCAGAAACTGCGAGCCAGGCCTTTTCTCCAACATCAGTGCCTGACCTCACAAATACGCTTCTGGAACAATGGTCAAACATTCCCATAGACACACTCCTAAACCTTTTGGACGGCCTTCCCAGAAGAGTTGAAGCTGTTATAGCAGCAAAGTGTGGGCCAACTCAATAGTGAACCCTACAGACTAAGACGCCATTAAAGTTCATGTGCGTGTAAAGGCAGGCGTTGCAATACTTTTGGTAATATAGTGTACATGTTAGCCTTAAATAAAGGCACATCTATGATTAAAGTGCATTTATTTAGGAGTAGGACAATGAGGCGCTTACATAACCCTTAGTATAAAAGCTACTTCCAGCTGTAATTTTTTTCATGTAGGCTACACAAGTAAAGAAAGAATCTTGCTGGCTTCTATATGCAGCACCATCACTTTTCTTTGAGAACAAGTGTTGACAAGTCTCGACCAGGTCACAATCAAAGAACATACATATATGACATACAAATCGACCCTTAAAGTGGAGTTCCACCCTATTTTTATACTTACCTCCATCTTCTCGCTCCGGGTCACCTGAAAAAGAAATGGATAATCGCATATTTTTTTTTTTTTTTACTTACCTCGTAGCGAAGAAAAAATACTTACCTTACTTCCTCCTTCCTCGGCCGCGGCCGCGGCCCGTCGTCACTTCCTGGATCTGCAATGATTCCTGGGAGCTGAACGTCATAGCTCCCAGGAATCCTTGCGCCTGCACCGGCCCCGACGTCAGTTCCGGGTCGCGCGCGTCATCCCCTTCTAAACAGCTTCTGGGCATGCCCAGAAGCTGTAGAGGGATGACGCGCGCGACCCGGAAGTGACGTCGGGGCCGGCGCAGAGCATCGTGGGACCAAAGAAGGCGGAAGAAGACGCCGAAGGGGATCTCGCTGGCTTCAAGCTGCCCACATCTGAGATGGCAGCGCTGGACAAGACGTTTGCAAGGTAAGTATTTGTCCTAACAGGTAAGTGCAACCTGGGACAGATCAGAGGCTAGCCATTGTGGAATGTACTAGCCCTGACTGTCCCGGGGGTATTAAAAAAAAAAAAAAAAAAATCCAGGGTGGAACTCCGCTTTAATTATCAAATCAAAATTCCATGTGAATACAGGCATTACAATCATCTCTACCAAACTGCATTGTACCATTTTTGGAGTCCATGCCTTTTCACTTCTGCTGTTTCACCAGTTTCTCATGTATATGTGAAATGTTCTTTAATAATGATTGTCACCAGCTTTTGTTCATTCTACTTCTGTTTGTTGTGTTATAAATTTTAGGCACTTTATTTTGATACAACTAGAATATCAATAGTACATCTGATCTATATAGGTCTTTATTATTTAATATTGTACATTGCAGTAACGCATTTTGTTGGACATACAGTGCCTTGCGAAAGTATTCGGCCCCCTTGAACTTTGCAAAATTTTGCCACATTTCAGGCTTCAAACATAAAAAAAAAATGTAATTTTTTGTGAAGAATCAACAACAAGTGGGACACAATCATGAAGTGGAACAAAATTAAGTCCCCGTTCACACTAAGGCGACCTGTGAGGCGACCTGGTCGCCTCACAGGTCGCTGTAGGTCGCCTTCCATAGGGAAGCTGCGGACCAGTTCTAATAGGAGCGACACAAGTCGCTCCGACTTAGAAAAAGGGTCCGGAGCTTCTTTGGGGCGACCCGGAGGCGACCTCCATAGACTTCAATGTTATGAAGTCCGTGGCGGCCGCTCCGAGGTCGCGGCGCGCTGCTCGCACCGCGATCTCGGAGGTCGCCCCCTCGAGTCGGATCGCCCCTATGTGAACGGGGCCTTATTGGATGTTTCAAACTTTGTTAAATAAAAAAACTGAAAATTGGGCGTGCAAAATTATTTAACAAATATACAATTATCAACAAATATACAGTTGTGCTCATAAGTTTACATACCCTGGCAGAATTTATGATTTCTTGGCCATTTTTCAGAGAATATGAATGATAGCACAAAAACTTTTTTTTTCACTCTTGTTTAGTGTGTAGCTGAAGACATCAACTGCGTTTACTCTCTTTAAATCATAATGACAACAGAAACAAACCAAATGACCCTGATCAAAAGTTTACATACCCCAGTTAATTTTGTGTATTGCCCCCTTTAGCATCAATGACAGCTTGAAGTCTTTTGTGGTATTTGTGGATGAGGCTCTATCTTCTCAGATGGTAAAGCTGTCCATTCTTCCTGGCAAAAAGCCTCCAGTTCCTGTAAATTCCTGGGCTGTCTTGCATGAATTGTACGTTTGAGATCTCCCAAGAGTGGCTCAATGATATTGAGGTCAGGAGACTGAGATGGCCACTCCACAACCTTCACTTTACTCTGCTGTAGCCAATGACAGGTCGACTTGGCCTTGTGTTTAGGATCATTGTCATGTTGGAATGTCCAAGTACGTCCCATGCGCAGCTTCCGGGCTGATGAATGCAAAATTTTGCAGTATGTTATCAAATTATTGTTTGATAACATACTGCATTCATCTTGCCATCAATTCTGACCAAATTTCCTGTGCCTTTGTAGCTCACACATCCCCAAATCATCAGTGATCCACCTCCTTTAGTACTCCCTTTTGTTGCCAGCAGTTTAAACATTAATGGCTGTGTGTTGAGTTATTTTGAGGGGACAGCAAATTTACACTGTTATACAAGCTGTACACTCACTACTTTACATTGTAGCAAAGTGTCATTTCTTCAGTGTTGTCACATGAAAAGTTATAATAAAATATTTTACAAAAATGTGAGTGGTGTACTCACTTTTGTGAGATACTGTATAGGAATTCAAATTTGGCCGGTTTAGCCATAGCGTCCGAGTTTCGATCCATATATGGCCGTTCTCCTTCAAGAGGAGTTGATCAGGTGATCAACTCTTCGCGAATGGGATTGCCGGTATACTGTGCAGATTGGCTGCAGCGATGATCAGAGTATTCTGGCAGAGGAGGAGTCTCGCTGCCAGAAAACAATAGCGCAATGGGGGGGGGGGGGGGGGGAGATACCATTATTCACTTCAATATGTGTGGATGGGGGATTTTTTTTTTTTTTTTTTTTGATCAGTTGGCTGACCAGTTTTAGGTAAGTAACCACTGACAGCATTGATCTTTTAGCCATCTGTAAGAGGAGGTATTCTTGCCAATGACCACAATTGTAAACAGCAACATTCCCAGTGACCACTGCACTAATGCAGCGTGATCTGTAGATGCAGTAATTATTAGCAGGAGTTCTCAGTGACTGGAAAGTTATTTTAAGGGATCCTCCCTGGTTAAAGGCTGTCCTAGTGAGTCCTACTTATTAATGCGGTTTTTACCTTGTTCCTTGTTTTTGAGTATAAACCTCTGTATTCTTTTATATCAATTTGTGGTTGGTGATCATGGGAGTATTGGAACATAGTCTTGTATTTGCTGGTTCATTCAAGTTTGATAAAATAATTTTGTATTACATAAGGAATTACATCTTACCTAAATCACTGTTGTCCGCTAATAGAAATAATCAAGATGGCATTTGATGACTAAATGTGTGTTTCCCTAAATTCTTACAAAAGGCTCAAAGCCTTTACCCAGCCAGAAAATCTAGCCAACTCATGTCAGCCATTCAGCTGTAGAAATATTGCCTGAAAAATGTTTTACAGATAAAACAGTTGTTTGCCAGATATAAGCAGAGTTTCCTCACACTGAAGTATGTCAAATGTCTAAGTACCCAACACACATATGTTGCTCGATTTTTCTAAGCCTGCCTTTGTCAACCTTTTTAACAAGGAGGAACCCTTGAGAATGTGCTGGTCTCATAGAAGCATTGCCAAATAGTGTGATGGTCAGTGGGAAGAATGTGCCTCAAAATTGTGGTCCATGGGATGAATGCCCCTCTTACAGAAAGCTAAAAAGATCATCAATACCAGTAGTAACTTATCTGAGAAGCAGACAAAGCTCTTAGCTTTAAGGAATCCCTAGCATCCTCCGGAGGAACCCCAGGATTTACTTGAAACCCTAGTTGAGAAAGGCTTAACTATAACGCATACCAATTATTTTTCGTCATGTGACCTATTTTGAACTCTCATTGGCTGTCACTGCTAATTATAATCACTATATGAAGTCTGAGTATCCGGACAAATTAAATGACTGGAGATAAACTGGTTGTCTCTCTCAAACAAAAATTTGGCTTGGATGAAATATAGGGTGCACTCACACTGAGCAAGGAAACCATTCCCAAGTCCGAATGACCCCCCCTCCTCCGCTTGGTCTTTATTAAAACTGTGTTTTAAAATAAGTGTTCCTGGACACACTTAAATTAACAACACAGTGAACTTCTGTGCTCAGTGATTTTTTTTTCAGTTCTGCCTAAAAGCCAATAGATTCCTTCAGCCACATAAAAGAGGTGGATAGCGGAATCCTCATATTCTGAGAGCGGCACCCTCTGCTGTCAGAATACACTATTCACTGGCTGCAGCTGCAAATCGAGGACATTTTTCCAGCATGTTCCTTAAACAGAAGTCAATCAAATGATCCACTTCTGTCAAGCGGGGATAGCCACACACGGATCAAAATTCATCCACTTCCTGCTGAACTGGCCAAATTTCAATCAGTGCATGGCCAGCTTAACACCTACCTACAAGCAGAAACCTCAGAATGCATTACACAAAACTCAATGATGAGTATCCTCTAAGACCACCACACCACCTTGACAGTGCACTTTGAAAAGAGCAGGTCTTTATGACCTGTAGTTTCAACATCAGCTCAGCACAGATAAAACGAACAAAGACGCTGGTTATAAACAAAGAAAAGTAACTTTTTAAAATATGAAATGGAATAAAAATAAACTCACATGTGTGGACTAAGTTCATAGAAGTTTCGGTTTCGATATTCCTCCACTTTGTCAGGAGTAAAAATTGGCAGAGATCTGTATGGATTTACCGATATAACCACACTGCCGATGTAGGTCTGAAAGTAGAAAGAAACATATTGTATTACTTTTAGGACAAATGGTGCAAAGCATTTAGTATAATTATTGCTTAATGCCTAGCTGTAAGCAGTTAACAATAATGGCCTAAACCAGGGATCTTCAAACTATGGCCCTCCAGCTGTTGCGGAACTACACGTCCCATGAGGCATTGTTAAACACTGACTTTCACAGACATGACTAGGCATGATGGGAATTGTAGTTACTGAACAAAGTAAACAATGGCAGTCTTCAAAATTATATAGATAGATAGAGAGAGAGCTATATATATATATATATATATATATATATATATATATATATATATATATATATATAAATAAAAATAAGCTACTATTTATGGTAGATTAAAACTACCAAACAATAGCATATTTGCAGTCTGAGTTTTCTTAAAGTGTTAATAAGCCTTTTTTTTTTTTTTTTAATTAAAATAATAAACATTTATTTTACTTACCTGCTCTGTGAAATGCTTTTGTACAGAGCAGCCCCCATCCTCTTCTTTTGTGGTCCCAGGCCCAGGCCCCTCCTGTGCTCCAGACCCCTCTTTGTCAGTCGGCCGCTTTCCACGGGGGGCACTCATGCGTGCTAGCTCCTGAGCCGCCCTGTCTGCATCTATTGACACAGAGCAGGTGGCTCAGCCCTGCCCCCTGCATCACAGCCAATGGTTCCCGCTGCTATCAATCTGCCCACAGAAGAGGGAGATAGCAGGGAGAGCTGCTGCTCTCATGCACATCACTGCATCGGATCGGGCTCATATAAGAAAAAAGGGAGGGGGGGAGCTCTGGGGGAGATGCAGCACGGTGATTTTTCCCCTTAAGGCTTTAGAACTAGAGCTTTAAAATGATGATTGGCTACATTTACTATGCCACCGCAGTTGTTCCTGCCAAGAGGGCTGCCTTTGCAGGACTAGAGGCATGGCAGCCTCTGAGGTCACAGATTGCCTATGAGACTGCAGGCATGCCATGCATTAGTATGGTGACCTGTAGAGCCCATTGAAGAAATGGAACACAACCTAAGCACACTACTATAGATCTGCTTTGGTGGTTAACATGGTCAAGAACAGGAAACCCTGTATCCTCGAGGGGACTTGCAGGATGACAGGGTATTTAGTCAGATTTGCTCATCATACACACATACAAGAACACCACAGAATCCCTGTCTGCAGCAATTGAATAATTCTGAGGGTCCATTCAAACCTAACACAGTGGGATCTATATTTGACTGCACTCCAACTACATAGACAGTCCAAAAGCAAGGTATTCCTATGGACATCGTTGACACTATTGCAGTGCAGTCAAAAAAAGTAGAGCATGCTGCATTTTTTTGCACCACAAACGCACTGCAACGCATCACAGTGCACGCAGAAGCTCAGTGAAAGAAGGAAGTGAACTCGCAGGACAATTGCAGATAAAAAAAAAAAACTCACCAACCGCAAGTAAATGCGCTTAAAACTTACATAAAATGCATGCAGAAAAAAAAACACGCAGTAGATTTTGTGAAAAAGCCCTGCTCCTGTCTTCAGAGGATCATGTTGCCTGCACAAAAACTTCAAAGTTAGATCAAGCAACATAAGGACCTAGATAGATGGGCTTGGGGTGTTTACTGTCAATTTATCAGTTTGAGACGCTTCATTCAGAGTTCACTGACAGGGGCAAGGGACAAAAATACTGAGCAATTGAGAAGTATCTGAAGATAGTCCCAAATCTTTGGTAAGACGGGAAGAAAAAAAGTCTTCTGCAGCGGTCCCGGATTATACCATACACAAGGGAATGTACTACATCTGAACAAAAGACAAACAAGATAAAAAAAAAACACGGTTACGAGCACACCTTGTGCAGTTAAACCTCCAATGATTCAAGTATTAAAATCAACATTGGTTCCACTTACATATTTCATGAACTAAAAGCACCTTGAAAGCAGTCCCATCTTGCAGAAGTTGTAGCACCCCTCACATTTTGGCCAGTAATGTGCAGTGATTAATCAAGATGAAGTCTGAGCCTAGGTTTACACGGATGCGTGCAAAACACCACATGTGATTCGCACAGAATCGCACCGCATTACATGCGATCTCTGTGCGTGTGGTGCGACTTAAGCCATACATTTCGTATGGCTCAAAACTCATCTGCACCAAATGGTGCAGGACCCTTATTTCCCCCCTCCTGAATCGCATCATATGGGTGTTCACACCTATGAGATACAATTCTGGCAATCGCACTGCATTTTGTTATCGGTTTTGGGGTGTCGTTAATCGAACTTTGACACCCGTATAGAAACATTGACACCGTGTGATTGCCTTGCAGTGCGATGCAGGGAAAACGCCCATCTTTCCCTCCGCCTCACAGGAAGGGATGTCGGGCTGACAGGAAGTAGGAAGTGGAGCCCCACAGAGTCCTCCACTACCACAGCACCACCAGACCGGCTGCCAGAAAACAGCCTCCACCATAGGCGTGCGCACAGGGTGTGCCAGGTGTGTCTGGGCACACCTAAATCACCCCTTGTGGTGCAGATTCCCCCTATTTTAGACCCCTGATATTTCACCAAAGCTCCCTAACTGGGCTAACAAAAAAAATTATATTGTAAAAAAGAATAAAAAAAATAACAATAAAATTACAGACACCGATCTCTAACCTACTGACACCATACGTATATACACACGGATATGTGTGTTTGAGCTTTGGGGTGCACACCCTAATGCAATAGGCTGCGCACACCTATGGCCTCCACGCACCACCAGCACCCCTCCTTTCTGCAACGGTAACCAGGACAAGAAGATGGATGATCCCATTCACCTACCGTACCGGCCTTTACTTACCTAAGAGTAAGTCACTATGTGTTTTTTGTATTAATAATCCTTATGCTTCCCTAAGCTGGCGCTGCTTTCTTTCTGTTTATTCTCCTCAGAGCCTCTCCTTCTGGCAGCCGCTTTTTGTGGGCCCCCCTCCCCCCTTCCACCTCATCCTTTTTTATATTTTTCTACCCATTTTTTACTTTCTATATTTTTACCTCTTTACCTCATGGTATGCCACCCACCAACATCAGAGAGTGACATGTAATCATTGACTTGATGCAGGGAAAAGCTTGTGCTTGTTTGTGTGCTAGTGTTGGGCCACATTCATCCACATTCATAGTCGTGTTGGGCCGCAGGTTGAAAACCCTGGGTTTAACTGCACAAGGTGTGCCCTTCCCTGCTTTTTTCTTGTTTATTTTTTTGCTCATTTAACAACTCCGGGGAAATAATTTAGGCATATAGTCACACTACATTCCATATATGATCTATACAGAGAAAGAAAAACATAACCTGGAAAAGTGGGACTTCAAGGAGTGATTCCTCAAAAAATAACCAAAGAAAATTATATAAAATACAATCTTTATTAAATATAAATTGCTAAAACCGCCAATGGTGGGCAATACAAGACAACGCATATGAATAGAGAGAGAAATGTACAATGCCCAAAAGGAGGTAACATTAAGAACCAGTGATAATAATGTAACAATTATGTAGATATTTGAATATACGTCATGATGGGAGTATTGTTGGTATCTTTATGTAGACAACCTCCTAGCCTTAACATGCTTCGCTAAACAGCTTCATCAGGAAATGGGTGATTCTGGTGTATAACCAATTCAATTTAAAGCAGAAGAACCACAAATGCATCCTGGCTATGTGCGTAGGCCTCATGCACACCACAGGGCGTTTTTACCGCTACTTTAAGGAGCCCCAGGCGTTTTTTTTTGGTTTTTTTTGCAGCTTAAAAATGTCCCTACATGTTATTCTATGGCCTCATGCACTAACAGGCTTTTAGGAGCTGTAAGTGGCATAGGCGTTTTTAACCACTTGCCGACCGCCGCACGACTATTTACGTCGGTGGTCAGCTACTCACAGGCAGAGCGACGTAGGGCTACGTCGCTAGCCTGTGAGGGCCTAGGGAGCGAGCGCGCGCCGCTGGAGGCGCGCTCCCGCGTGGTCACGGTCCACCCTGCGCGGGTGACCGGCGGACCCGATGTCCGCCAGTCACTCGCGATCGTCGGGTGGAGAGGGAGAAAGGCAGGCGGTTAATGTAAACAAGCCGCCTGTCATTCTCCCCTGTGTAGGAATGGTGATCACTGTTCCTACACCTCAAGCCACAGCCAATCACAGTTAGAATCACGCCCCTAGGGACACAAATAACCCCTCCCTCTCAAAAAAAGTTAACCTCTTCACTGCCAGTGTAATTTTACAGTAACAGTGCATATGTATAGCACTGATTACTGTAGAAATGTCACTGGTAACCCCAAAAGTGTCAAAAAAGTCAGTCAAGGGTCCGATCTGTCCGCCGCAATGTCGCAGTCCCGCAAAAAAAAAAAAAAAAAAAAAAAAAAAAAAAATCGCAGATCGCTGCCATTACGCGTTAAAAAAAAAAACAACAAAAATGACAAAAATCTTTCCCTTTGTTCGTAAACGCAATAACTTTTGCGCAAACCAATCAAAATACGCTTTGCGATTTTCTTTACCAAACATATGGTAAAAAAAATTGGCCCAAAATGTTAAAAAAAATTTAGATTTTTACTTTTTTTTGGGGGGAATTTAATATAAAAAAATGTGAAAAATAGTTTTATTTTTGCAAAATTGACGCTGTTTTTTTGTTTTTAGCGCAAAAAGTAAAAATCGCACAGGTGATCAAATACCACCAAAAGAAAACTCTGTTTGTGGGAAAAAAAGGACGTCAAATTCATTTAGGTACAGCGTTACACGACTGCGCAATTGTCCGTTAAAGTCACGCAGTGCCGAATCGCAAAATAGGCCCTGGTCAGGAAGGGGGTAAAATCTTCCGGGGCTTAAGTGGCTAAGCTGTAAAAAAAAACCCCAGGGCCAGCGCTTTCTGGAGCAGCAGCGTTGAGCTTTAAAAACGTCTGACCCTTCTAAAGGCTACATACAGCGTTAGGCCACGCCAGACGTTTCTAAGCTGTAGTAGGTTGATTTGAAGTTGGAAAATACCTCAAGGAGGTTAGAGAAAGGCTGCTAAACCCCAATAACCGTAATGTAAGAGGCAGATCTATTATGACTTGACAGATACAAAAATCTTACAGCTCCTGGAACACCGGGGCTGGAGCCAGGGGTAGGTCAGAGCCAATGCCAGATAGGCGATACAGGTAGTTTAGCTTACATAAACGAAGGGGTTGAAAATAGATTAACCACCTGCTGGCCAGGGCAATCTTTAATATTTTTCATACATACGGTAAAATCCGCGTTTTTTTGCTAGAATATTACTTTGAGTCAATATTACATAATTTCTTAAAGCAGAGGCCCTGGAGAACAAAATGGTGGCTTTTTCAATTTTGTTACGTTATTTTTTTGTTAGGTTAATTTGTGTAGCCATTTATCAAATACTATTTTTCAAGAAAAAATACACAAATGCATTTTAGTGCACACAAACAATTTTTTGGTGAAATATAAAAGACGATGTTGTGTTGAGTAAATAGATACCAAACCTGTCAAGACTCAAAACTGCTTGTGACCATATCATGCTACCTACATTTTATTTATAGACGAGGCTTTAAAAGCATTTACAAAAGTATCATTGTAGAATTAATTACAAATGATGACCCTAGAATTATTGCTTTCACTCTGACATTTGTAGGGATACCTCACATGCGTGGTGCAACCACTGTTTACACAAATACTTACAAGACCAATTTGCATTTTTGCACTTGCATGTATGTGCATCAATTTTTTCTTTCCCAATTTAACCTTATTGGTATTCCAAGGGGGGCTAATAACAAGTCCCCTATGTGATAGCTTTGGGAAGGGAACAGGTACTCTTAATGCTGATATCAGAGGACTATTAGACCCCCTATGTCTCCCCTGCCTTCCAGTACATCTAAATCAAACACAAATTCTACTTGACTAGTTGCTTCCCTAGCTGTAGCAGCCAGGGAATGACAACTCTGAAATCGGAAGGGATTCAATTATTGGGGCTTCCAACTTCATTAGTTACAGTGAAAATCTGGGATAGGATCTCCTCTGTAAAAACTGCCAAGATCACATTTACTGAACAGTTGATCGCGGGCTGTAAAAAGATCATGGCTGTAGTTGCAAGTAGGATGTTTAATAAAAGGTCTAGCTAAAAAAATACCAGGGAAAAAATATTCACAAACTGCAATGAGATATGCAAATGGTAGGGATAAATTAATGGGAATGTAGAGTGGGGGAAATCAGCTGAAACTTATCAACAGTGTTTTCTTTTAAATGGTGATCTGGCCAGTAGTTTAACCCCACTCTGGATGAAGGAGCACAGGGGGTACCTTTGGACAGCAGCATTGTAAGTCTGAGGGGAGTGTTAGATGTACTAGCAGGTTTAGAACAACAAATTAAAGCCAAACTCCAGCACACACTTTTTAAGCAGTTAAAGCAACAGTTTTTGTTTTCCTTTTGGGGAAAAAAAGGTTTTAATAAGTAAATAAAAGCTGATCATTTTAAAGCAGAGTTCCGGCCACATACAACTTTTTTAGATAAAAAAATACCCCCTAATCCTAATCTATCCCTAATTACCCCAACACTAACCCCACATTACAGGTCATTACAGTAAACATATAAAGATAAATACTTACCTTTAAAATTGATTGCAGAGCGCGGACATCTCCGTTGTGGGCGTCTGAAGCCGCTGTGTCCTTCTTCATGGAACTTGCTACCCAGAATGCCAATTGCAATCTCGCGCATGGGCTGTAGATTGCGATCGGCATTCTGAATAGCAGCTGGGCCGTTCTCATTGCATCCTGGGATTGATGACGCTCATCTCCCAGGAAGCAATGCGAAGAAGGAAGGGACGTCGGCGGCCGTGTCCGCAGAGGGAGAAAGAGGAAGGAAGGTAAGTATATTTGCATTAAAAACAAGGTAAGTGAAAAGAAAAATAAATTGGCATTATCCAATTCTTTTTCAGGTACTTTAAAGCAAGGGCACAAGCAAAAAATCATTTTTAGGGTGGTTCTCCACTTTAAGCACCCCTGTCAGTGTTAAATGGTTTGTCTAAACCCTCTATATACACCCTCCAGTAGTCTGGAAGTCGTGTTAGGCTAACTAGCCAGATACAAACCCTGCCTCACCATCTTAGGGCTCATTCACACTAGCTCCGCTAGGCTGCATTGGCCTCACTATCCCAACGCACTGGCAAGGCAATCTGCTTTGTGTCTGGTTTCGGTTAACACCAATACACTGCGCATTGGTGTGTGCTGAAAAACATAGGATCTGTTGCATTTTTCCACAATGCATTCGGATAAACTATAAGACAAAGCAACATGCTGCTGTGCATAGAATTGCGGTATAAAGTTATTTTTTAAGGGAAGAAAAAAAAACTGCAAAGTTTTGATAACATAGAGCAGCAAACAAGCCCGCTGGCATGAATGGGCCCCAACTTCTGATTAGGTGTTCTCTGCTATTGGAAGTATATATAAAGTGATAATAAAGGCTTAAAAAAAAAAAAAACACATGTCCTACTCCCCTGCTCTGTGTAGTGTTTTTGCACAGAGCAGCCCCAATCCTCCTCTTCTCTGGTCCCTCACTGGTGCTCTTGGCCCCTCCCTACCTACCGAATGTACCCAAAGCAAGCAGCTTGCAGTGGGGGCACCCAAGCAGGCTTGTTCCTGACCGTTCCACACACTGTGTCCTAATGGCTCCTACTGTTGTCTCAGCCAATGAGGAGGGAGAGCCCCCGGATAACCGAGGCTCTCGTGCACATCACTGGATCGAGATGGGGCTCAGGTAAGTATTAGGGGGGCTGGGGGGACTGCTGCACACGTTTTTATTTTTACCTTTAGGCATAGAATGTCTGAAGGTAAAAAAAACATTGAGCCTTTAGAACCACTTTAAGGTTCAAGGGATTTAAACACTGAATTTTACCCACTACAGGCAAGGGAAGTTAACTAAGGCTTTTATATAAAATATAAAGTATTGATTTGGCAGAACACCATTTATCAATTTACCTAAAAATATCATGCTGGTATTTGAATATAGCATCTTACGATTACCATATTTAATCGGCGTATAACATGCACTTTTTCCCCTGAAAATAGGGGGCAAATCGGGTGTGCGTGTTATACGCTGATATTCAAACTGGCTGCCTCGGAAGGTAAGGGGCGCCGCATTACACAGAGTTGGGATCTCCTGTGTACTCAGCGCTCGTAGTCACACACAGTCCCGCCTCTTGGACTGGCTCTTAGGATAGACGTCATATGTCCCAGCATTGGACCAGTGTTCGGTCTATCATAAGAGGCAGGACCGTGTGTGACTGAGCGCCGAGTACACAGGAGATCCCTCTGTGTAATCCGGCACAGATCAGGCTGCAAGTATGGGCAATGGCAAGGCTGCAATAAGGGAAGTAATGGGGCATCTGTCCAATAGGGACAAAAACAGAAGCACAATATTAGTTGAGGGAGAACTTCTGCCATTCTTTTTACTGACATCTTTTGCCTTCCTGTCCCATTTACACTCATACCTCCCATTTTTTGTATGGGAATCACAGACCGTCAGCACTGAATAATCTCCTTAAGAGTTATAGAACTAAAAACCTGACAGATTTTGTACTAATTCCCACTCAATGCAAAAATTAAAAAATACAACTGACTGGAGTTAGGCTTTAAGGGTATATTTAACAACTTGCAGATATTGGGCAATTAAACACCCTGAAAAGCTTGAATAAAGCACACAGCATGGACAAGGTGCTCCCTTATCCCTATGCCACTGCTGATGGATCTTAAAGTAAAACACTAATCAGAATGTCCCTTCAAAAATAAATTTTTACACAAGTTATTTGTTTTGTTCATCTGCAGTTCCAAGGGATAACTTTTGATCTGCATATGTTGTCAGTTAAAGCACCTCTACTAGCTAAAAAATAATATATAGTGTAATTAAGTATAAAATAATGAATAAAATGTGTTCCTATTTAACCCCCTTTATTAACCCTCAACTTAAACCAGCCCTAAATAAACACTTTTTTTTTTAATAGTCGTAGTTTTAACCATTACTATTGAATAGGTTTCCATTTTCATTCTTTTTTTTTTTTGTTCTGTTTTCATGTTTTATTTTTAAAAAATGTGCAGAATTTAAAGAAATATTGATAAATTCACAGTGCTTTGTATCAGAATTCTAATTTTAGTGTCAAATGTGGACAATTACAGAATGAAATGTATACTTTTTATCCACAGTAAGCGTTTTAAAACTTGAAAATAAAAAATGCACAATTTCTAGTTTTGTTGCTCATTGACTGCATAGAACAGGCATGTCCAACCTGCTGCCCGGAGCCGCAGGCAATGCAGCCCACTGCCCCCAGACAATTTTTTATTTTTTTTTGCTGGGGAGGAAGGAAGTTTAGTCAGGGGCACGGCCACGGCGGCTTCCAACTAAGTGTAGGCAGAGGCTGCCTCGGAGGGGATCATCCACTAGTTGTGTTAAATTAGTGCAGGGGGGGGAGGCGCGGCAGCTCAGGAAGGGCGCATCGCCGTTTTATTACTTATATACCATAACTATAGTATATATTTTATATGCAGCCCGAGAAAATTTCTCTACACTCAATGTAGCCCAGAGAAGCCAAAAGGTTGGACACCCATGGCATAGAACATTGTAATGCAAAACGTAGACATCAAAAAGGTGTGAGGAATGAACATGTTATGGGTTCTACAGAAAATTCCTAAGGCCTCATGCATACTGGACATTATAAAATTGCCAGTAGCGTTCGCTGTAGAATGAGCTTTGCAGTGTTTTTCAGCTGTATCATTTTTTAGCAAAACTATACTCAAGAGTTTATGGCTCAAAATCGCTGATAAACCCCATTTTTCAGCTTTTATTAGAGTTAGTGTTTTTACAGTTGAAAAACTACTCTCAAACCCACTATTTTTTATTTTTTTTTCCAGCCAGAAAATGCCCCCGCCAAAAAAACGCTGATAACAGCCTATGGGTGCATGGACACATGATAGCATGCTGAGGAGTAGTGATCGACTGATATCGGATTTTCGTTGCCGATACTAATTATTTGGCCATTGGATATCGATATTGGCCGATATTTTTGTACATTTAAAAGATTTTCTTTTTTTATTTTTATACTTGACAGGGTACTGTTGTGGAGGGATCTGGGGGTCTAAAAGACCCCAAACCCCTCATCTGCACTTAAAAGGATTCAAAACAGCCAAGTTTGGCTGTTTTGAATACAGTCATTTTTTTTAATCTGGTGCCCAATACTCTGAAGTGATGTCATGACATCACTTCCGGGTTTTTACATGGAGACCCATCAGAGCCGAATGCGTATTTGATCGGGTTTTCTCTTCGGCGGCCATGCAGGCTGGTTGCCCAGGTCTCCCGGTGGGACGTGGAAGGCGGGAGGGGGGGGTGAACCGTCCCCTCCCGCTCCTTGTAATGACAGCCGAGCGGGTTCTCAGCCGCATCGGTTGTCATTACAAGACAGCCGGCCGTCGGCTATGGACGCCGGTACCAGGGTGATGCCTCTAGCTGCAGGCATCACTCCGGTACAGCACTTTCCCGAAATATCGGCAATATCGGTAACCTCAGGGGCCGATTCCGATATATATTGGGGAAAGTGCAGATCAGCCCTCGATATATCGGTCGATCCCTACTGAGGAGTTTACTGGCTGCAGACAAAAATGTCTGAAGCCAAAAACAGCAGCTGTAAAAACGTCAAATGTGCATGAGGCCTAAAAGTGATTTGTAAGGCTCTAAACAGATATGAGAGAGCAGTTGCACAAGCATGCAGGACAAGACCACTTTCTACTCTCTACTCTCTACCATCTTAAATGCAAACAAAACAGCTTGTTAAGTTTGTGTGTAAAATGGACGGGAATTCATTGGCTGAGTGAAGTTATTTCTAAACTATCACTTCTAATCTCTGGCTCGTTACCAATGGATTTGGAGTATATCCTTATCTTGAATATGCAGTTTATTTTGAGCATCAGTTCACAAAAAATTGAATGCCATGGAACTAAAGAGCGTTGAGAAAAGGGCAGCTAAATTTAAAAGACTTATGGAGGACCTTGATTATGAGAAAATGTAACTAAAATTTCCTAATTTGATCTCTTCTGGTATGTTAGAAATAGCATTAAAAAAATATATGTTTTATCTGCTTAAATACCATTAAAAGAGTTGGGTTATATCTGTTCAGTGAAGTGAAAAAATACCTGTGGCTCCTGCCGGAAAACTTATCAGCAGAAAACTTCCTGCGTGCTTTGCCTTTGCAGCATTTTTAGTTAGCATAGTTTCCAGCCTAATACAAGGACTACAGAACACATCCCTGCAAGGTTATGGAGATGTAGCACCCTACAAGGTAGGTGCTAGGTAAAGTGTAGTAGGCCTTGGCTGCTTATCAGCAGGGCCATGATTTTCAGCTAGGTTGTCATGGTTCCCAGGTGTGGCTATTGGGACTGGGGAGTCTCCCCACGGTACTCAATGAGGGCTCTCATTGGGCAGTGGAGGAAACCCAGCCAATGGCTCACCCAGGCTTGTATCTACCCCAGAAAGGCAGATTCTGCCGCACAGAATTCTGGGAGTGGGTATAAGTTTGAGGGAATCGTCTTTGGCGGGAAACAGAGTCCCAGGAGGGAGAGTGCGGCTGTCTGTCCTCCTGTCAAGATGAATCAGGTGTCCCGGGCAGCTTGCCTGAGGGGACAGAGGGCTGAGCTGAGCTGCAGAGAGGATCCGGTGTGCTGAGGACCAGCGGAGCGGAGAGGGGTCAAGTTTCAGGAAAGCATTCCCAGTCGTGAGTACTGCAAACTGCCCCTGGGGGTCTGCCTAGTGAGAGGGGACCACTCCGAAGAAGGTCAGAGGGATCCGGGAGCTAGCTAGCCGGTGCAGGTGTTGACCCTGAAGAGTAAAGGGGATGCCAGTGGTTGGGCCCTATTCAGTGTACAGTGGAAGTGTACAGTGTGTAGTGTACAGTGTTGAGAGTTGCAGCATTACAAGAGGCTACTTCAGTACTCCTGTCAGAAGGACAGGAGGGAGCTGTCAAGGACTTCTGAGCTAACCAGAGTGTCAGAAGTCAGTCTTCAGTACAGCAAGTCAGTGATTTCAAGAGCAAGCAAGAGTTAGTTGGCATTCAGCCGGCATCAAGTCAGCGCTGAAAGGCATTTTTTTCTCAAGTGTCCCAGTTTGTACCTAGTTGAGCCAGAGGAGTATCCCACTCATTCCCTTCTCCCATCACCATATAAAATAAGCAAAACAAAGATGCCGGATTGTTCCTTGATTTAGATCTCACACTTGGGCAATCAGTTTAAATGTGCTGTTGGTGTTACCGGTGACCAAGGCAGACCCACATTAGGCCCAATGCCTGGAAATCCTGCTACAGAGAAAAGGAGGATGGAGGGTTTGTAGTCCTGTCCTATGGCGACATACCTATGTTTTTCCATAGATATAGTACAATAAATGAGCACGGTCACCCTAGGGCAGGAAGTGTATTACTGGTAGAAACAAGGAATAAAAATCTAATCCAGCCTCCACATTTAAGGATTTGTAAACTGCAATATATTTTTTTGTTCTTAGGTTTAGATATGCTTTCACTTATTCACCCTTAAAAGAAGCAATCAAGGAGAAATACACTCACCACAAAACATATGGGAGTTCTCTTTGCAAATTACCAACTCTCTGTATGAAGAAAGTGTTATTTACAGTAATCGCAGTGAATATGTGGATTTTGTTTTTCCACAGGAACTGGTTCTACCACTAATAAAAATATTAAAGGGGTTGGAAACAATCCTAAAAAGGCACAAAATATAAACTGCTTCTTATATATAAAAAAAAAAAATGGAACAACAACGCATAGTAAACTGTTTTACGAGTGCCTTTAGGCATCAGGAAGGTTTTTTTATCCTGTTAAAGCAAACTGGACCATACTTCATAATACTTCTTGCCCTCCGATGTTAATGGACATGCGTTAAATTTTTTTTTTTTTTGTAACCATGCGACTGAAATGGTAAATAATTTGAATGACAAATCTTGCCAGTTTCAACTTATTTTCTACAGATGGGCAGTATGAAAAAAGAGAATAGTTCAGATAGCAGCACAAATACTAAAGTATGCAATAGATGTAAAAAAGGTAAAGAAACTAACCAAGTATGAAATTAAATATAATTTTCAGTTAGCTAGCACAGTGTCTAAAAAAAAAAAAAATATCTTCTGAAATGCTAGCATACATTAGATCATCACAAAGACACATGGCAAATAATTACTAGTTATTGCCAGATGTATGTTGGCTGGCAGGATTCTTCCCACTAAATTACTACCAGCTTTATTTATTCTTAAGCGGACATGTTGCACCGAAGTTAATGGACAGGGGACATTTATGAAGTAAGTATTTCTTAGGAGGATAGGAAGAAAGAAGTATAGAATATGCATTAAAAACTACTGTAGAGTGAGCATCAGGATCTCTTCCTCAGTCGCGTATTGAATAAGCGCTCGGGCTTTTCAGAAGGCCAGTTAATTCTGGGTGGCGACTTTATAGTACCATTAGAACCCGCTATTGACACATCGTCGGACTGCTCCTCCATCCCTTATGGCTCTTGTAGGTGTATATTTTAAGCATTTCACTGAGCTCAGCTAGTAGATGTATGGGGATTACAAAATTTGGGCGAAAGGGATTATACATTCTACTCTTCCCCTCATAAATCATACTCACGGATTGATTACTTTTTCATTCGCCAATTACACGCTGTAAGGAACTCTGCCATCGGCTCCATTCCATTTTCGGACCATGCACCCATCATCTTGATGCTTGCACTCTCCGAAGTCCCATCCTTTAGAACATGATTTTAGAAACTAAATGAGAGTCTACTTCAGACTCCTGAGGTTTTAGAGGAGGTCTCAAAGAGTTGACCTCGTACTTCCAAACGAACGACCTTCCAGACTGTGACCCAGGTATACTTTGGGAAGCACAAAAAACTGTAATGAGGGGAATCCTCAAACATGGATCGCGCCTTAAAAAAATACAAGAGAGACTAAACTCTCTCGACAAATATCCATAATCTGGAATCTCAACAGAAACAAACATTGGATGTGTCCTTAGAATGGGACCTCATGGACCTTCGGAGACCAGTCATGGACTTACAACAAAGCAAAAGCAGTCCTACAGACATGTCATAAAATACACTATATATCAGGAAACAATTATGGAAAACTTTTAGCTAAGTCAATAAGGGACCAGAGATTAGCAAATGAAATCCCCCAACTTTTATCCTCGACAGGGCAAAAAGTTGCAAATGTTGCCTTTGCTAAGCAAATTGCCAAGGAATTCAGGGATTTTTATTCTTCCCTGTATAACCTATCAGACCTGTCCACTACACAGGTACAGATTGATGAGTATATCACCTCATCCTAGCTCCCTAAACTCTCTTCTGAAATTCGAGAAATAGAGGAACCCTTTACAAATCGAGGAACTCCAGCTCCTTTAAAATAAGTAAAGCCCCGGGCCTTGATGGCTTCACCTTACAATACTACAAAACTTTTCCTCCCACTCTAGGGCCACACATGGTGAATTTATTCAATGAACTTGGATCGGGAACATCCTTTCCCAGAGACACTTTGAAAGCTCATGTCTCCTTCATTCACAAGGAAGGCAAAGGCACAACCACATGTGGTAGTTACAGGCCTATATCCTTACTAAACATTGACCTTAAACTATTCACTAAGATTCTAGCCACACTACTTGCACACCACTTGTAGCAAATTGTCCACTGCGATCAAGTAGGGTTCATTCTATCGTGGGAAGCACGCGACAACACGGTTAAAGTGCTAAATGTGATTCATGTAGCTAATACAACCCACACCCCCTGTGTAAATTCCTTAGGCTGGATACACACTAAACAACTTTTGTTGTTTGATTTCCTTTAGATTTACCTTCAACTATGTAGAGCAAGGGCCTGCCTGATTGCAAACATGTTGAAAGTGTTTAGGTTTGACCTCATATTACATGGTTTTTGGTAAATCTAAAAAGGAAAAAATCTAAACAGATATGTATAGTGTGTATCCAGCTTTAGTACAGATGCCGAGAAAGCATTTAATCAAGTGAATTGGAAATTTATGTTCTCAGTGTTACGCCAATTAGGTTTGGGAGACAATATGATACATTGGATTATCCGAATATACTCCACTCCGACAGCCCAGTTCAAAGCAAATAGTCTTATCAGACTCATTCCTTATACCTAATGGAACTAGACAAGGGTGTCCCCTTTCCCCCCTTCTTTTTGCTCTGTGCTTGGAACCATCCCTTTGCAAAATTTGCCTTAATCCGGATATCAAGGGTGTAACCATCGGAGATCTATTATGTAAGGTCTCAGCATATGCAGATGGCCTGCTTTTTTTCCCCTTACTAACCCAGCAGTGTTATTTCCAAACCTTCTCCGAGAATTCAAACTATATGGCCGATACCCCAATTTGAAAATCAACTTTGGCAAATCGGAAGCCATGGGAGTAGGAGTTCTTTTACCTCTTCTACAGATCTAAATCATTTCAATTCAAATGGACGGACTTGGCCCTACAATGCTTGGAAACATACATGGTGCTGTAGGCCTGAACTTTAATGTAACAAATATACCTTTTTTTTTTTTTTTTTTTTTTTTAAAAAGAAGACTTGACAACAGACTTGCTGGATTGATTGGCCGCGGCCATTTATTAAAATATAAATACAATATATACTTAAAATGGTTCAGCTCAAGAGCTCGAACCAACCAAACTCCACACACAAATGTAATGCAGCTTAGCCAAAGAGCTCAAACTGCATATCCAATAACTTAAAATAAAAAACCATTCCAATTTAGGAATTTACAAAAACAAAATGACCGCGACAATTGGGGGCGGGAGGGAGGGAAAAAACCTTCTTCCTCTGCTCCCGCTGACTGAGCCAGGGCTCACTTAAACTTCTTCTTTTATAGGCAACTGATTAACATAACGGTATTCAAATTTGACCAATTACCTTTTAGTGACCAGTATTTTACCAATCTATTTCATCCCTTTAACTGACCAATTGTATTTCTATGTTTAATGACCAATAACCTTAATACTTTAAAAAACTGACAATTTTTCCTTAACTATTGTCAAGCCACAGCCCCATATATGCTGATTGGGTACTTTTGGACCCCATCTGCATATTCATGGTGCTGTAGGCCTGAACTTTAATGTAACAAAACATACCTTTTTTTTTTTTTTTTTTTTAAAAAGAAGACTTGACAACAGACTTGCTGGATTGATTGGCCGCGGCCATTTATTAAAATATAAATACAATATATACTTAAAATGGTTCAGCTCAAGAGCTCGAACCAACCAAACTCCACACACAAATGTAATGCAGCTTAGCCAAAGAGCTCAAACTGCATATCCAATAACTTAAAATAAAAAACCATTCCACCGGCCAAACACATAATTCATGTGTTTGGCACCACCACCACGCCAGCGGCCTTCTCAACACAAGTCTGTATATCAAGATTTAAAATATCATTAGCTATGTCAGATAAATGTATCATATCAGACCTATAAAATCCTAAAAGCCCACCTTCAAGATCAGAGTGTCGAAAAGAAAAACCCGAAATTGAAGGTAGAAATTTGGAAACCGCTCTATTAATCCGTTTCCTACTTGTACTCCATAAGGACGAAGCTCAGCACGTTTGTAGGCCCAATAAATGTACGAGTGGCCAATCAACCACACTACTTTAGGAGTACCTGAAATTTAAATGCATGCGTTAGGCCTGATGTATGATCTAAATGCTTCAGATTGCCATCTGCCAATAGCTTTAATGGTATCTGAAGAAAAGCCAAATTTAGCCGCAGTAGTAGCAGCACCCATCCTGAAAGAGTGTGCAGATATTGGCAGGTGGCTTAAGTGCAAAAACGACAGACAACGTTTCAAAACATAATTAAACTGATAAACTGTCAAAGGGGAACCCCGAAATATGCACAAAAAATTGGGGGAAAGGCAAAGGCCGAACCCTAACATATGCAATAGACCATAACACCGGACAAATATTTCCAGAAGAACACTTGCGAAGAGACACCCAATTGCCTTTCCCCAACCTATCAGTTTTACTATGCCTCAGAAAAATACGCAATTTGCCATCTAAAATAGACACATCCGAAAAAAACAAGCCATTTGCAGCATGCTTAGCAGTAGCCAACAGCTCCGAAATTCGGAATGCGCCGAAATAACAGACACAAAATGCGCATTTGAACAACAAACTTTCATATGCGGAAGAACAAACTGTGTCAACCGCTGTGCAAAGTTGACCCAAAAGAGACAGAGATATAGCAAACCTCCGATCATGTGTGACCACCGACCTGCGATACCCCTTCAACGCGGTCCTTACTGAAAAAAAGTCCATAAAAGAAGGACTTCCATTCAGTTTAGCAAAAAATGAAACACCAGATAAGGATTTCAAAATATGAGAGTAGGAATAATTCTTTTGCATCAAATAATTCAAAAATTGTAGCACCACATTTTCATGAAAAGAATTAGGGGCAAATTTCATTTCACGCAGAAAAGAAAGCCACAATTCCCAAGAAGAATGGTAAGCACGCCAGGTAGAAGGTGCCAATGCATTACAAATAGCTGAATCAACTGCGCTCATACCAGGCTCCAAAGGTGAGGAGGGCAAGGTAGGCCAACAACATCCGCTCCTGGCGCCAAAGCATGGAAACGGTCCATCTGCTGACGAGAAAGGGCATCAGCGACATCATTAGACAACCCAGGAACATATTTAGCCTTAAGCCAAATATTAAATCTCAAGCACAACAAAACTATATGTCGCAACACTGAAATCACTGGGAGAGAACGAGAAGCCAAACAATTCACTGCAAACACTACACCTTTATTGTCTGAATGTAAACGAATGCGCTTGTTACGAAATTCAGGGGCCCACAATTCCAATGCAACAACAACCGGAAATAGTTCCAACAATACAATACTAGAGGTAAGTCCCCTAGAAATCCAGGTAGGATGCCACTTACAAGCAGACCAACGTCCGTCCCAGAATGCACCATATCCATGGGAACCAGCAGCATCGGTAAACAAATTAAGAGCAACTGACGAACAAAAACAGTCCTGCCACAAGGAAGAACCATTAAATTCATCCAAGAACCGTAACCAAATCACCAGATCTTCTCTAATCTCAGAAACAACCCTTATAAAACGATGAGGCCCTACTAAACCAGAAATGGCCCTATACAATCTTTTAGAAAAAACTCTACCCATAGGCAATACTCTGCAAGCAAAGTTCAACATACCAAGAAGAGACTGGACTGTCTTAAGTCTCACTTTAGGTTTGCTCAAAACATAATGCAAAAGAAACTTTAACCTTGAAATTTTTTCTAAAGGCAAACGAAATTCCATATTAACAGTATCAATAACAATGCCTAAGAATTCAAGGCAAGTCGTAGGAGCAACAGACTTACCTTCGGCCAACGGAACATTGAATTCAGCACAAACCGCCTGAAATTCCTTAAACATACGCAACCAATCAGATGTACCAGCAGAACCCATAAAGAGGAAATCATCCAAATAGTGCAAAATTGCACAGGAATTGCACCGATAAGATACCACCCACTCCAAAAAAGGTAGAAAATTTTTCGAAATAAGCGCAGGATAGGGAGCACCCCATCGGCAGACACCTGTCAAAGTAGTAAAAACCCTCAAAAAAGAAACCTAGAGAGCTAAAAGCACTGGGATGTATAGGCAACAGCCTAAAGGCCGACTTCACATCCGCCTTAGCTAACAAAGCCGAAGACCCCACTATCCTAATCTTATCTAACGCTTCATCAAAAGTTGCATATGTAACCGAACATAAGTAAGGGCTGATCTCATCATTTAGGGACATACCATCTGGATATGATAAATGATGTATCACCCTAAATTCCCCAGGCTCCTTTTTAGCTATAATGCCTAACGGGGATATACGAAAATTCTCAAAAGGTGGATCCGCAAATGGTCCAGACACCCTACCCAGCTCAATTTCTTTAGCAATTTTTAGACGAACTATTTCACTAAAGGAAGCAATGGAAGGCAGGTTAGCTTGGATAATGCAACCTGAACCTGTAAAAGCAGGTAGAAAAAAACCAGAATCAAAACCTTGAAAAAGCAAAAAGGCATTTTCACTGTCTGGGTAGAGATGTAGCCATGGTAACATTTTTACCAAGCTCATCCGAGTTTCCGCTTTTGAGAAAAAGACTTTCTCTAGGATTTTGAGCCACCATACCTGAGGCCTTCTTAAAACATTTAGTAGCAGGATGTGACCCAGCACAAAAAGAGCATTCATGCCTAAATCTGCAATTATTAGGCCATTTACATTGGCTGTCATTAAAACCGAAACATACACCTTTACGGTGCTGTCCCAAAGTCCCTGACTTAGGAAAAACGACAGGCTTTTGTGGTAACAAAAGATTAATCCACAGCCCAACGTACCCGCTACACAGCTCAGGTCTCTTTTCCCCCAAAACACTCGCAAAGATGCAGAAACCCTGTAACCAATTGTTAAATGAACGTGGAGGAGATCTAAGCTTGTCCTCATGTACTTTGTCACCGTCAAATTTAGAAGGTCTAAAGTTAGGTAACAAGGATAAAACATCCACATAATCCCCATTCCAAATTTTTTCTTTCACACCATCTTTAAGATGAAACCCCAATGGGGAAACAGCACACGGCAATGCCTCCTTAAAATGGTGAGTAGGAATAGCAACAGAAGGTAGGGGGGGAGAAACACTGGCCATAACACCACTACCACTAGCCATCTCACCAGTAGGAATAAAAACATCATTACAATCACCCCATACCTCATGTAAATTAGGGACTACATTACCAGCAACATCGGATAAACAAGCAGGGTTAACAACATTACATTTAGGCATTAACTTGTCACAAAAAGACTGAAACATGTCAAAAAATTTTTGCATCACAGCATTAGACTGAGGCTCACCTTCAATACCTGCGCCACTAGTGACCGCAGGACCAGGAGAAGGCGACCGTTGAACCCTCGGAATCACCGTCGATGAAGGATCAGGGACGACCGACCTTGTACTCGTAGCAACTGCCGCTCTCTGACCATCCACCGGAGCTTCATCCCTCCCCCTCTTCGCTGCCCCTCTCGCAGCAGAAACGGGAACCGGACCGAACCTCCGTGGACGTTTTGACAGCCGTAGAGATCTCCTAGAGACTCCTCCATCTTCGGCCGACGAGCGGATATGACGACCGCGGAAGTCGTCACCTAGGTCAGGTCCTCCAACATTACCGATTTGCCGGCTTGAAGATGCGTCATTTCCTAGGTCAACGGGGGCCGGAAGAACGTCATTAGCAGGCGACGAAGATGGCGGATCCGATGTCCCGGCAACGACCGATTCAGGCTGCATCGACAGGCACCTCCGCAACCAGGCTTCTCCATCAGCGCTGCTCGCTCTATCCACCAACTGCTGCAAAAGCGACTCCATCACAGGCAAGTCACAGGCAAAAAACCTTCTTCCTCTGCTCCCGCTGACTGAGCCAGGGCTCACTTAAACTTCTTCTTTTATAGGCAACTGATTAACATAACGGTATTCAAATTTGACCAATTACCTTTTAGTGACCAGTATTTTACCAATCTATTTCATCCCTTTAACTGACCAATTGTATTTCTATGTTTAATGACCAATAACCTTAATACTTTAAAAAACTGACAATTTTTCCTTAACTATTGTGAAGCCACAGCCCCATATATGCTGATTGGGTACTTTTGGACCCCATCTGCATATTCATTCCCTCCAGATTATCTTAAACTTTCAAGCTCAATTTCCCTCCTCCGTTGACCAAAATACGCACGCTTTTAGAGACATGGCACCAGGGTTTTCACTCATGGTTAGGTAGATGCAATCTCCTCAAAATGTGCATACTTCCCAAATTTCTCTATCTTTTTCAGGCACTGCCGATACCGATACCACCCTCCACCCCCCCACACCCCCACTTTTTTAAGCAAGCCCACTCGTAATTTATCAAATTCATATGGGCACACAATCATTCCTGCATTCCCCATAGCCAACTTACTCTACCCAAACTTCTCGGAGGATTGGCAGTTCCTGATATCCTGAAATACTATCAAGCAACTCATCCGGGCTGAGTGATTGACTGGCGTAGGCACTCTCACAACAAGCTTTGGGCGCAAATTGAACAAGCCCAATCTGACATCCCCTTAACTGGCTTCCCGTAGTGCTATAAAGCCCTACCTCGCTCCTTAAAAACACATCCCTTATTGGGACTCACTTGCATAACCTCAAATATCTTTAAACAAACTTCCCTTTTCACAATGGACTCCCCTTTATTCCCAATACTGGGTAACCAGAATTTCCTTTCAGTCCTCCAGGTCCAGATGTTTCAGATTCTCTGCAAAAATGGGCATTTCCAAGCATCTCACTTCTTAATTGCAGACCATTGGCCCTCCATTGATAAGCTTATGGAAAACCAAGGGCTCTTTCAAATTACTTTCTGGAGAGCTCTTCAACTACACCACTACCTACACTCTGTATCTAACCCAAGGGCTTTCAGTTGCAACTTGACCATCTTGAAGGAATATTGCTCAGATGAAGGAAACCTGCTGCGGGTCCTCTCAAATACCTACAATCTCCTCATCACTCCCACTGAACGACCCCACCAACCTTGCTTAAGGAAATGGGAAACAGACTTAAATTGCACTTTACATCTGAACAAAAACATTATCACACTCTCATTATCATCATCCATGTGTACAAAGATCCAAAAACCAACAAAACTCTGACAAGATGGTACCATACTCCCCACATGCTACACAAATTCCATGCAAGTACATCTGACTGCAGCTGGAGATGCCAGAGGGATGAAGGAACAATACTCCATATCTTCTGGTCTTGCCCTAAGCTCACCCACTTGTGGAGTGAGGTTCAGAAAATCCTCAGAGTTTATCGATTACGAGATCCCTGATGATCTAGCCATTTTTCTACTTCAGGTTTCAAACATCCCGGTGCAAAAATACAAAAAATCCATAATACGTCACCTTCTGAATGCTGCCAAATTTTGTATTCCCTTGAATTGGAAAAAACAGCACCCTCTATCTAGTAGTGATTGGTTACACAAAGTAGAGGAAATCAATAAAATGGAGGACTTAATACTTATAACACAACATAAAAGGGAAAAATACTCCAAAACTTGGAGAATATGGAACAGTTTTGTCCTTTCCGAAAGAGGGCAAATCCATATGGGACAAACTACACAGAAATTTCTACTCCTTGGAGAATTGGTCTGAGCGCTTGAATGACATCCATGACCTTCCCTACATGCTCCCCCCTTTCTTCTCCTGGGGGTGTTTTTTTTTTCCTTTCCCGCTTTTCTTTGCCCCCCTTTTGGCTTTCCATACTATTACCTTACTATCTGCTTACCTCCTTAAGGGTTAAAAAAAAAAAAAAAAAAACTGGAGAATAGGCAGTTCAGTTTTCCGTATTGTAAGATTTACTTCCATGGTTCAACTTCAAACAAGACAAATCTCTGTTGGAATTAACTTCTATCTCAATACTTTACCTTCTCTGTGATAAAACTACAAAGTTAATATTGGTTATAAAATATTGTGAGATGTATCACTGCACGAGCAAAATTATATTTGTTTATATTGTATCCTTTTGAACTCACCTGTTCATGCCTTTAAATAAATAAAATATTTGAAAAAGAAAAAAAAAAGAAAAAGAAGGTAGAGTCACCCAAGTATTAACCCAAGTCAATCAATCATCTTTCACTAGGGTTGCTATAGTCTACTGAACCTTGTATATCATTCTATTCCACATGGCCTTGAATATAAGCCCATACACAAGAGCCAATCTATAAAGTCTTAAAAAAAAAAATAGCATTTGCCCCACCTAATGCAGCTAAGAGCCTAATTGGAGACCACTGTGGAAAAAGACACTTCTTCCAACCTTTGAGAAATGGGACAAAAAATGAGTCTTAAGGAGGCAGAACATTGGTTCCACACACAAAAGGATAATTGAGATGTTTTATAGAACATGAACTTCTTGGATATACATAAATAACTAGAGCCCCACTCCCCAACCCATAGCTGCCAAAGGAACGGTAACCAGATAAAACTATAGATTAAACTCCAACACGTCTGTCTACAATTTCATTCTTCCTGGTTTATGAAACTTATTATTATTACAGTAGACGAAGTGCATGGCTTAGTACTCAACTTGTCTTTCTACCCTGTTGGGGGTAGAAGTCGCAGTTTAAGGATAGTTTCACCTTCGGTTGTAGAACAACATGGCTTACGACGGTAGATTGTTGATGTTTGTAGACAGTCTATGAAGCAATTCGACCATGCATCTTTTGATGTTATTTACTCTCCTTTACACCCTTTTGGGTGTGGACGGAACAGGAAGGGGTGGGGCCAGCTCCCATTTAATCCCTGGCCTTTCTGGAGTGTGACCCAGCAGCAATTTCTCTGGCTCTGAGGAAGGGGGCTCACCCCTGAAACGCGTCAGCCCAGCCATAGCAGCCCCATGCGGCACACTGCATGCCATTCAGCTTTGTGTGGGACTTTGGCTACCTTGGAGATTTTATGTGCAATATTGATGTGTGTATTATCACACCTGCCTTGTGAGTATACTGTATACTTTTTAATATTTTAATAAATGCTTTTAGTGGTGATGCACTAGGTCGGTGCGCCCCTTTTCTTTTGTTTTTTTCCCAGTTTGTTCTGGACACCCTTGATCATGAGGGGGCAGCAAGACCACAGGCTTCTTCCTATTTGTGTCTGAAGTATCCCCTTTTTTTCTCCGTCATACTCGATTTGAGCGCAGGAGATTTGCTTTACTACTCTCCTTTACACCCTCACCCCCATTTTCCTATTCCTATTTACACTACCCCTTCACTCCATACTCCATCCCACCCCCCTTCCTGTTTCTATCATTCTCATTATGTTGTTGCTAATGTAAAAGCACTGTGAGTGTACCATCATTTAATCAAGCCAAATTTAATGTCCCCTATTGCAACACTAATATGAACATGTAATAAAAAAAATGTATAAAAAAAGCCCATAAGTTGTTATTGAAAGTTGCCGTGTAACAATACAAAGTACATATTTAACTTGCTAGCGAGTGAACATGCAAAAGTCAGTTATCAATGGAGTTTGTTTTGCAAATGAGCTAACACATCTAGGCTGCTTCCCGTTTTACGACAAATACACAATCTATATTTAAACACCTGCATAATAATCATTGGTTGAACATTAAAAATGAAGAAAAAGAAGCCTGTAAGAGGGCACGGACATGGTTATTAAAACACTGATAAAATATGATTTTTACACTTTCTCCCATTATGCAGTTTATGGCAGCCAAGGGCTTGGCCCAAAAAAAAAAAAAAAAGTCCACTATGAATTAAAGATGAAATCTTAATATGGTATAAAAAAAAAAAAACTCCTCCAAGTGAAAAAAAAAAAACCAACACACTGTGCTTACCAGAACAGTATGACCCCCACAATGAAAATGTCATAGCGACTGAAATGGATTAGCTCATATCCTGGATATTTGAGGTCACCTCAATCCACCATATATCGACAGCCAATCAGAAAAATTAATAGTAACCAATACTAAAAAAAACAAAATGCCATCACATGTATAAAAAACTGTGCAAGTCAAAATCCACAAGAGAATACGCAGATTGCTTCTGGATTTGGTGATGATGCCACAAGCATGTTTTGTGGAAAAGGACATGTATGCTATGTAGAGAGTTTTCATTTTTCATGCACATTTTCCTGAGTGGCTGTCGATATACTGTACATGGTGGACTAAAGTGGAGACATCAAACATCAAGAATTTGAGCTAATCACTTTCAAGCGCTATAGGATTTCTCATTGCGAGGGTCCTACCATTCTGGTAAGGCTTTGATTGGGGCACTGGTGTGGGAATACAGAGTGTGTTGGTTTTTTTTTTTTTTTTAAACCATACGAAGATTATTTCATCTTCAATTCACAGTGGACTTTGCATGGAAATTCCTTCATAAACACACACTTTGGACTTAAGAGTTTTATTTTTGTATTAAGAACTTAGCTTATTGAATATAATTTTGTATCCAATGCTGTGCTAGCTGCTATTTTAGGGATTTTACCTTCTTATCGCAATTTTTTATGTAGCAGAATTCCCAGCATAGGTGCTGGCTGTGGGCCCCCCTGGGTCCCCGGGTGCAACAAAAGTACCTTTGAGCATGTTTCTCCAAGTGTCAGCACTGAGACAAGAACCAGTCCAGTATCTTTGGGTTTTTAGGTTTATTTAGGAACTTGGATGGGAGAAGGGATGAGTGAGATACTCCTGCGATTGAACTATACACAGCTTGACGGGGACTCTGGATAAATGCTGCTTGACGCTGATTAGCGCTGGCTTGATGCTGGTTAAAGCTGGCCAGATGCCGTTTAATGCCGACTTGATGCTGTAACCTCCCTTTCTACTGCGGAAGTCCCTTTTTAGCTCCCTAAGGTACTCTCGCCTGAGGTAGCTACTTGTACACCTTTGCTGCACTGCCGAACACTTCAGGGCCCACACTGGAGCTTTACTGCACTGCCGAACACTTCAGGGCCCACACTGGAGCTTTACTGCACTGCCGAACACTTCAGGGCCCACACTGGAGCTTTACTGCACTGCCGAACACTTCAGGGCCCACACTGGAGCTTTACTGCACTGCCGAACACTTCAGGGCCCACACTGGAGCTTTACTGCACTGCCGAACACTTCAGGGCCCACACTGGAGCTTTATTGCACTGCCGAACACTTCAGGGCCCACACTGGAGCTTTACTGCACTGCCGAACACTTCAGGGCCCACACTTGCACCCCCTTTCACTTCCCTATCTTCAGGGCTTTGAACACTTGGCACCCCCTTTCACTGCCAATACTACTGGTTAGCTGGCTCCTGGATCCCCTTGACCTTCTGGAGTGTATAAAAAAAAAAATGGACACGACACACTGTTTCATATTGAATCAATACAGGAATATGAATTTTAGTTTGAAATCTGGGACAATCCTGTATCATACAGGATAGGTGGCAACTGTGGCAATCTAGTGGGTCCTCAAGAGCTGTAAAGAGAAGGAATTGACAGGAAAAAAACAGCCCTGCACAGTCCCATATACAGTACACAGCTTGTGAAAGTAAAGTGACCAAGCTCTCCTCCCATTACAACATTTTTTCCCTGCATTAAATTATATGTAAAACCTTACCTTGTTAAACAACCCATTTAGTTTAAAATAGAAATCAAAAGCAAACAAACACACACACTATATGTATAAAAAAAAAAAAAAAGTATTAAATGTGTTTTTTTTTATCACAAACAATCTGTTCTCATTTGCAGAAGAAGCTCAGAGAACTAGGGGAGGAGAAAAATGGCTGGGTGGGGGAGGGGTGCTGGGGGCGTGTCAGGACAAGTCTGATCATCATTGGAGGAGAAAAGGCTACGTTTTCAACACAGCTAAAAAAAAACTGACCACGCTGTGCTCTCCTGCTTAGTGTGGTCAGATTTTAATAGGAAAGCAAAGGAACTGGAAGGGACACCAGGGATTTCACACAAAAGGAAACAATACAAAGAACAGTATACTTTTTCATACAAGTACATGGTAGAGCAGGCACATATCGGTAATAAATGTTGGGTTTAGCTATGCTTTAATGCTCCTTGCAAACTTCTGACTCACTCTACCCCAAAGTTTTTAAAAGGAGAAGTAGGACCAAACCTATTTTAGCCTTAGTTTTCCTTTGGATCACAGGAGTGCAGTTTGTTTTGCACTCCTACAACCCATTTTCAGCCAACACTGTGCTAAAGCTTGCGGTCCACCGAGGTCACTCAGGAGATACAGGCTCTGGATTGATGCTGACTTTATAAAAATTGGGCTCTATCCAGGTGCCTGGACTGGCAGCTGGCTCAGCCTCTCAGAGAGCCGCTGGGAGACTGAGCCAGACACTACCGCCTCCTTCATAGCCTAGCGTTTCAGTGAGCGCTGGGAGGGGCAGATCAGGGAGCAGGTGACTGACAGTCATCACCCCTCTGCTCAGAGCAGAGGGGAGAACAGAGTGATCAGTGGCATTTGATGCTCAGTTGTTCTCACTGCAGAGGCAGCGGGGGGGACAGATGCAGCATCAGACCAATATTTTTTTAGCCCAATCCCAAACTTCTCTTAAATGCAGGCTGTGGTTTGGAGTAATACATTAGTGTACTGAAGGTCACAATATCCACTATTTAAACAGGCATGATCAGATGAATACCTTTTTTGGGAATCTTTGAATGGCTGCACCCACAATTGTTTTTAATGATTTTAATAATCAAAATATGACACTATTGTATTCCAATATCCAACTCTCTGGTTCTCCTGAGGACATAGACCAGTGATGGCGAACCTTGGCACCCCAGATGTTTTGGAACTACATTTCCCATGATGCTCATGCACTCTGCAGCGTAGTTGAGCATCATGGGAAATGAAGTTCCAAAACATCTGGGGTGCCAAGGTTCGCCATCACTGACATAGACCTTTGGTCTAAGAAAATATATGCGAACAGTACAGAGGCAAAACACTGAATAATCAGGGAAACAGGGCTGTGCAGAGACCGTCGGAGGGGCAGGTGCTCAAAGAATAAGAGGCAATATCAATACAGCAATGTCTCGTGATTCCTTCCTGCGTTTCGACGTGGAGGATTCTGTATTGATAGGGCAAAAAAATGTAGGAGTCAAACACTGCACATGCTGGGATATTTACAATTATGTTCTGGGGGGGTAGTTGTACCAGTAGCACATGTGACTTAGACAGCCAGAAAATGTCATGTCCTTGTTAATGCATGGGAGAACAAGGACATGACGTTTTATTATGACAGAACACAACAAGGAATTAAAAACATATTGCAACAATTTACACACACTAATGCACGGACTGATCGTGTGACAGGGGCCTAAGGCTGCTTTCACACAGATGCACCGCGGCCCAAATACGGGAGACTTAAGATGTCTGACTTAACAAAAGGGCACTTTGGGCATCAAGAGGCAGGTTATTGCTGAAAATTCACCCTATGCGTCCTGTTTACAGTCATCACCGAGAGTGAAAGTGAAATTCCCCAATTTCTTCCAATGGTGACACTAGTTCTGGTGACAACCAGAGATACCCTCACTTTGGATGCATTTCCTCTCACTTCCTCTTGGGGCTATGGGCCAGGAAGTAAAGAGAAATCTCCCCTGTAGGACAAAGATGGCAAAAAAAAAAAAAAAATATTATATATATATATATATATATATATATATATATATTATATTATATATATAAACCCCTGTCCTTTACTCTATCCAAAATGAAAAAAAGTTTTGCCTTTAGTTCTACTTTAAACAGTCAAATTTTCAAATGAAAATCCCAGATGTCATGGTGAGAACTTATCAGGCAACGTTGTCCTTGTGTGCCAGGTTTCAGTTTAATTTTTTATGCAAGTCATGAAATAACATGCTTCACCTGGCATAGATTTTTAAAATAAAAAACACAGCCACTGACTGCCCTACAGGCATGAAAGAAAACAATTCCAGAACACAGGGACAATATGACCTAGGCAATAATACTAACTGTCACCTGCTGGCACCCAGGCCTATTAATAGACTTCTGAAAGTACATTATTTAACACTATAGAACTACAGAATTTAAGAAAAAAAATGTAGGAACAAAAAAACAATCTCAAACTTTTCTTACAACTATGCTACACTTTTGAAAGAAGTATGTAACTAAAGTAACTACCATAGATATAAGCAGATTATACAATCACTACGACAGGAAATGTTTATCAAGACCTTGGACCGGCTTTACACAAGGACCAGTTAGAACAGTTCAATTTTCTTGGTGTTCATTGTATTGTTTACACAAGAGTGAAAATGAGGTCTCACGGTGTTAGATTTCAATCGGTGCTATACAGGATTAGCTTCTCACACATCACTAAGAATTTAGGGAGAATACAAAAGCAGCAGTATCACAAAGGTTTAGGCAAATTATACATTTAAAGTAATTTCTACTTTTGCTTGCTTTAAATTAGTTTTACATTCCCATACAAGTTTAGTCTAAAGCAGTGGTTCTCAAATCCGGTCCTCGGGACCCACTAACAGGCCAGATTTTAAGTATTACCTTGGGGGATGCAGACTAGAATACTGCAATCACTGAGAAGCAAATGAGATCACCTGTGATGTAATTTAGTTATCTTGCAAACCTGGCCTGTTGGTGGGTCCCGAGGACCGGATTTGAGAACCACTGGTCTATAGGAGGGCAAATTATACTCCGGGCCAAAAGGAGGTCAACTGCACCTGTCAAAAGGGATACTAAAAGGCTTTTTTTGGGGTTTAAAAATATCAAACATGTTACACTTACTTGCTCTGTGCAGTGGTTTTGCACAGAGCAGCCCAGATCCACCTCTTCACGGGTCCTTCTTTGGTGCTCCTGGCCCAACCCCCCTGCTGAGCACCCCCACAGCAAGCAGCTTTCTATGGGGGCACCCGAGCCGAGCCGCAGCTCCATGTGTCCATTCAGACATGGAGCTGCGGCAAGGCCCCATCCCCTCATTGGCTCACTGACTTTGACAGCAGCTCCACTGCTGTCTGAGCCAATGAGGAGGGAGAGTCACGGGCAGCCAATTCTCTCCTGCAACATAGCTGGATTGACATGGACTCAGGTAAGTATTAGAGGGGCTGCTGCACACAGGTTTTTATCTTACTGCATAGAATGCAGTAAGAAAAAATCATCAGCCTTTACAACCACTACTTTAATTCTCAATGATCAAGACCTTGGACCGGCTTTACACAAAGACCAGTTAGAACAGTTAAATTCTGTTGGTGTTCATTGTACTATTTACACAAGAGTAAAAATGAGGTCTCACGGTGTAGTGTCCCAAATAGATATCAAAGTGATGCCAATAACCCAAGTCTGAAGCCTATTGTCACAGGCCCAAAATACTGGAATTCTGACCTGGCGCACTAAACGCATATGCAATAGTGGATTTCTAAAGTATACGTTGGCAGAAGGTCTTCTAACCTTTTGCTCAGAAGGGTGTTGACTCCCTTCCTCTTACTGTAAAATCTTTTTCTCTGAGGTTTACTGACGGACACAGCTCCATGACTTCTTAGACCCTTGGGCTTATGCTGCTCTCTCTTCAGGAGTAAGACTAGGCGGAAACAATTTTGGCTACGCCCATGAGGCAGTCCCAGGGGGTATACCATCACTTCCTGCTATAGGACTTCAGTTTGTAACCAGCAGTGTCAGAAGAATACATAACGCAACCCAACAGAGGGGCGGGTGCTGTGTCCATCAGTGAACCTCAGAGAAAAGGATTTTACGCTAAGACGAAAATCCAGTTCTCATTCGTTCAGTGACGGACACAGCTCCATGTCTTCTTAGACCCTTGGGAGGTCCCAAAGCAGTGTCAATATGAGAGGTGGGAAAAACACAGCAATACATATAATTCCAAACATAGTTCCTAAACATAGCCAACAAGGTAAAACAGGAGCTCAACCAGGAACAAATATACCCTCAAGAAGCAGGAGCCTCTGCAACCGCAGCCTCCAAAACTTTGCGGCTGAATGTAGCATCCAAAAGATGAAAGTACATCCACCTTATAAAACTTTGTGAATGTGTGTACAGACGACCACGTGGCCGCCCTGCACACCTGAACCACTGACGCCTGATGATGGAAGGCCCAGGAAGCACTAAGCACCCTCAAAGAATGCGCTTTGACAGGGAAAGGAGGAACCTGACCCTTAATGGAATAGGCCTGCACCACCGTCTGCCTGGTCCATCTGGAAATGGTCGCAGCAGATGCAGCCTGCCCCTTACAAGGTCCATCCATAAGAACAAACAGAATGGGATTTCCAAATCGACTCAGTCACTGCCAGGTACACCCTTTTTGCCCGAACTACATCCAGGGAGTGTAGAGCAATTTCTTTAGAGCGTTTCGGCTTTGGACATAAGGTTGGTATATCTTCATTCAAATTAAGTTCGGAGACAACCTTAGGAAGGAATGCCTGACTGGGTCGTAAAACCATTTCATTCCTATGAACCACCAGGTAAGGCGACCCAACAGGACAAAGCAGCCAACTCCGACACCCTACGCGCAGAAGTAATAGCGACCAAAAGGCCACCTTCTGCGACAGAGTCAGCAGAGGAAGTTCATAAATATTTTCAAAAGGAGGCTTTTGAAGTACCGAGAGTACCAAATTGAGATCCCACGGAGGTACCAGGGATCGCACCGGAGGAGCCAGATGGCGAACCCCCTGCACAGTGTGAACCAAGGAATTTTCCGCCAATGGCCTTTGGAAAAATATCGCCAAGACGGAAATCTGGCCCATGATGGTGCCCAGAGGCAAACATTGATCTACACCAACGGCCTTTGAAAAAATATCGCCAAGGCAGAAATCTGGCCCATGATGGTGCCCAGAGACAAACGTTGATCTACACCTAGTTGCAGAAGCTCCAAATAGGTGAGACACAGAAAAGGAAGCACCACAAGTATCAGCGCACCCGTGGCACTATATATAGCAGAGGAAGGATCGTATACCTACAGAGACCACCCCAGAGCTGGAGAACGCCAAACAGCCTGCCACACTGCGATCAAAGAGGAAGAGCCAACACGGACACTAGAGGCCCCGCTGCACGTCACTGCACTACAAGAAAATGGCCACCACTATAGATTACAAAGGGAAACCCAAAACATGGCCGCAGGACTACACAAACATGGCCACCGAGGCTAGAGAAAACCCTCCACAGTAAAATGGCGGTACCACGCAGCACCGTGAGGAACCCGGGACACAAGGGAAGTAATAGTGCACCAGGGGGGAGCCCCCCAGGGACCCCCCCCCTGCAGTGCAAAAAGTGCAGGCACCCATAATGGGGGGCCGCCAGCCCCCCACTCCAAAAAAACAACCGTGCACCCCAAAAGGGGACTAGGGGAGGAGACAGGGGGCAGGTGAGGATGACCAATGCAGGAGAAACCCTGCTAGGGAAAGGGGGAGAAAAGGTGAGGGGGGCCTACCATCACCAGTGAGGGCCTACCACCACCCCAGCAATTCTCAGAGAAAAGAGGGGGGGACACTACTCACCACACCTTGGCATTAGGCAGGCACCACTCCCAGCAGTCCACCATCTTGGAGGAGGTATGCTGCAACTCTGATCGTGACTGCAGTCGTGACCAGCATTATGCGACCTTGCAAGGTGTTTCACTCGCGGCCAGCCCCCCCATCCAACGGGGCTATGTCGCGGCCAGCCCCCCCCCCATCCAATCGGGGCTATGTCGCGACCAACCTAGCGCAGAGCTAATAGTTGGGTCGCGCTCTCAGGCCAGACTGGGAAGACCATAGGGATCTAGGATATTGAGTGCGTCGCCCAGTCCAGCTGTTGATTGCAGTTCACACAGAAACAGGTTGATTGTTATTTTCTGTCCACAGCGAACTACAAAGAAAAAAAAGAAAAGAAAAAATTCCATTTAAACAGGGAAAAAATGCCAGGACCGCAGATTCCAGCAGGGAGCCAGGTCCTTACTCCTGACTATGCAGAAAAAAAGTCCTATAGCAGGAAGTGATGGTATACCCCCTGGGACTGCCTCAGGGGTGTAGCCAAAATGGTTTGCGCCTAGTCCTACTTCTGAAGAGAGGACAGCATAAGCCCAAGGGTCTAAGAAGACATGGAGCTGTGTCCGTCAGTGAACGAAAGAGAAATTAGATTTTTTATATTTTATTTTTCATTAGATCGGTTTTATAGCAGAAAGTAAAAAATATTTCTTTTTTTCAAAATGGTCAGCCTTTTTTTGTTTGTAGCACAAAAGATAAAAACCGCAGAGGTGACCAAATACTACCAAAAGAACGCTCTATTTGTGGAAACAAAGACCTTCAATCTTGTTTAGGTGCAGCGTTGCCTGACCACGCAATTGTCAAGTAATGCAGTGCTGTATTGCAAACCCTCCAGAGCTGAAGAGGTTAACTACAGTTCTATGGGGACAATAAATCCTAACTCTGAAAGTCAGACACTGAAGACTGGCATGAATAGGAGCCAAAATGTTCTTTTGTGGTTGGTAAGGAACAGCTTACTGAAACAGATGTTACAGTATTATTGCCTGGCCTACAAATCGAAAGGGAACGGGTTAACACACCTATACAAAGGAGAGTGAGATAGAGTTGAATAAATTCTCTGTTGTGAAGGTTAGTAAGAATGTATAAAAAAAAAAAAAAAAAAGGAAAATATAAAATAAAAATTGGAGGTACATGCAAGAGTAAATGAGAAGTGCAGATGAGCAGAGAAACAGACTACTTGAAAGGTCAAGTATGTCAGATGTCAATGTCGTCAAAGGTCAATGTCGTCACCAGCACCTCCACCCCTTGGTGTACGTCAGCTGCAGAGTAGGGAGTCCCCCTCCCGCAGCTCACTGGCCCAGGAATGTCATATGACTTACAGATTCAGGATTCATACCCATTTGGAACACAAGCTCATCCCTAGTTTTCACACCTGCTGTGACCTTTTTTTTTCTTCATTTTATATTATATAAATTTAAACAAAAGAATATATAAAATACTCACATAGATTTCATTGTGATCAAAGCGTTTTTTCAGATTGTCGATAAAAGATTCTTCATTGAGAGGTTCTAAAAGCACCATATCCCCCACACCTATCATGTTGTCTAGAAGTGACGTTTTACCCTCCATTTTGGTCATGGTACCCTAGAAGAAAACAAAGAGTAAAAGTTAAGTACTAGGTCTTACTGCAGTAAACATGCAGTTAATGTTAATTACTTTTTTTTTTAATCAACTTTTTTTTGTATATCATACAGGGCAACCTGAACACTATAAATGTACAAATAGCAAGAAAGGTCTGGTTGGCCGCATATCCAGTTAAAACCACCTTTATTAGAACATATCCATAAAAGCAACTCCACATCACAAATAAAGGGGTGGAGGCACTGCTTCACCAGCTAACACGACTCACGCTCCCTCACAGTGAGCTGTGGTTAGGCGCTAAGGGAGCATGAACCGCGTCAGCTGGTACAGCTGTACCCCAATAATTGTGATTTGGCGTTGCTTTTATGGATATGTTCTAATAAAGATGATTTTAACCGGGTGTGTGGCCAACCAGACCCTACTTGCTACATGAAACATCACAATGATATATGTAGTAAATATCTAGCAAATAATATTTAATATATATTTTCTATATTGGTAACTCATTAAAAAAAAAAAAAAATGTCTGGAGATGCACTTTAGGGATAGAGTTAGGAAGGGTTAGCCCCTCTGTTGGATTTTATTACCATCTATGTCCCTACCGAGGAGAAATTTCCTCAATTGTACACAAATGCAAAAAATAAACTTGCAGGGGTTTGAACCCTTCCACACTCTATCCAAAGGTTTAAAAAAATGGCTTTACATGGAGTCACTTGTACATGTAGCACCTTGCTGAAAAACAGCCTGTATCTGTTTAAGGTTACAAAAGGTCTAGAGCCCATTCACATTAGCGCGACTTGTCAGGCGACTTGACAGCCTGACAAGTTGCGCTCGGTCGCGGTCCATTGATTAGCACAGGAGCCGTTCTAATAGGAGCAACGCAAGTCGCTCAGACTTAGAAAAAGGGTCCTGTACTACTTTGGGGCGACCTCGGAGCGACTTGCATAGACTTCCATTATGTGAAGTCCCTGCAAGTCGCGCCGAAGTCGCGGTGCACGTCATAGTCGTGTCGCGCTAGTCTGAATGGGCAATTGCATCTCCTATGAATTGCTAGTTGGTCCTATGTCCCTGAGCAGAGACTGCACGTCATTTATGCGGTGGCCACACTTCCAAAGATACTAGAACTTTATTTCCCAGAAGCTCAGCAACCGAAAGATGGGAAGGCAGTCACTTCTCATCCTAGAAGCTAATAGGACAGGAGTTTGCAATTTTTCCACTAGCTATGCAGAAGAAAAGAGATAGCACAAAGTGGCTGTATCTGAGCCAGTATTGCCCATAAGGTTGCCAACTGGAGCCATGCAGCCTGAAGCAGGACACCCATGGTAACATCTGAACGTACATCACTGTCCTCACAATATGCAAAACTTGCAAACTTTCCCACTTTCCTATGATACTAGGATTTCTCAATTCCCAGAACTAAATTAGGCCTCATGCACACTGGACCTTTGGACATTTCTCCTATACGCCGGTCCTCTTGGCAGCAGCGTTTTGGCAGAAAAAAGGACTAGCACTTTTAAATAGGTGTAACTCGTTTAGGTGTGGCAAGCGCTTGGGCGTAAATTTATTTCACCGGCCTGAATAATAATTTTAAGCCATTGAAATGAATTCATGTTCAAGCACTAAACGCCCCTAACGTTAGTAAGCAATTACACGGGTCAAGCAATTTTCCTGCCAAAACACTTCTGCTCCTGAACGCACTGGCAGTGGGTTTTTAATTCTGCCTCTATAGAAATGTAAGGTGACGACTAACTTTTAAATACAATGAAAACCCCCAAGGCTTAAACTGGGTCAAAGCACCCAATTCTGAACAAGATTTACAGTCGTTCTACCATGATGATGATTGTATTCGTCATTTGCATTACAGAAACTTTGCATTGCACATGCTATTTGCATTCCAACTGCCTGTTCTCAATGTACGTTAACCTTTCTTCTTCAGTTTTACCCTAGATCCCAAGAACTAAACCTAGGCTTCGCAATGCCACACTGAGGCCTTGTGTATTCACCGGCGATTTTTGCACTGGATGCCAGCAGAATCAGGTAGGAACTTAAACTATATATTCATCAAATGTTTAACAGTTGGTGTGCTACTTAAATAACTTCATATCAGGGTCCCCACCAGAAGCAGAGACCAACTGATCAGAATGCTGAGTCTAAGAATAGGTCACTAATCCTAGCTGTGGGCAAGGGACAAAAAAATCCTATAATGGGCCAGATGTGGCCTGTAGTACCCTGATCTATCTATCTATATCAGATTTGTATATATATATATATATATATATATATATATATATATATATATATATATATATATATATATATATATATATATATATATATATATAAGATTTTGGCTATATATATATATATATATATATATATATATATATATATATATATATATATATATATATATATATATATATATATATATATATGTAAATCAGATTTTGGCTATGTATATATAAATCAGATTTTGGCTATATTAATATATATATATATATATATATATATATATATATAAAGTAAAGGCATAAAGCTATAGAAAACAAGATAATATATCTGTGTGCAAACAGTATTTCGATGCTATGACTATTTAAATTTATAGATCAGTCTAAATCATTTATATTCAGGTACTTTATTGGCATTGAGGGATTAAAATTAAGATTAAATCCAAAATGTATAATCTTATATACACATGGCACATAAACATGTAAAAAATATGAAGTGCGATTAAAGATGGAGCATGCCGTGGGTTTCATTCATTATCCAATAGTAAGCCTTTACAGTCAGGTAGATGCTAATCTAACCAGTGTATGATTTGGTCACAGGTGGAGTGAGATCAATACACTCCGCCTGTAAAGAGACCGAGAAATACAGGGAGCATTGGCTCTGCATGCTTCCTCCAGCACCGCTCCTCACACTCTCGGCCAGCATTTCCCGCCAGCAGTAAGTCTCATGTGCTAGGGGTGCAACTAGCCCCCAGCAAATAATTGTAAATATCCCAGCATGTGCAGGGTTTCTGACTCCTACCACCATGACCACTTCAAATTACTGGTGGTTAGAGTGTTTCTTTAATCTCTCTCAGAAGAAGCAAACCTCTGTATACTGAGTTTTTGCAAGTTGGGATGTCTGTTGTCCCCATACGGCTCCCGCCCGTGGGTGCGTGAACTAAGATGCCGTGCCAGCTAAAATTTAGGTTGCGGCTTTGCGGCCTGCTGTAGGGAGACGCTTACATCGGGGAACTGGCACTCTCTTGTAGTGGCCCGGGCTGCAAGAAACAGTCACTGGCGGCGCTGAGGGCTTCCCCTGCCTGTTCTCATTGCTCACAGAAGAGGTTAAGGATGTTGAGGGCTTGATCTAGTGCCCTTTTCTTACCGGTGAGTGGACAAGGAGTGTGAGCAGCTGGAGGGAACAGCCTCAGTTCCATTTATAACCCCATAAAGATGGAAAGAGTTTAATTTTTTTTCTCCATTAAAATTTTTTTTTTTTTTTTTTATTCTCTTCCTGTCATGCGACACAGCCGAATGCCCCTTTCACTCGGCTGTCTGATCAGGTCGGCCTATCAGTTTTTTTAAGGTGGACCTGATTGGACCCTCCAGTCTCCTCTATGGAGTGGCGGATGTTCACTGACAACCTTTTAACTTTTTTAGCTGGCTCTTAGATTTCAAGAAAATTTGTCAAGCCCTGTTTTAGGGGGCACAAAAATGAAATAAAATCACCCAATGTTTTTCAAATTTTTTTGTCAAATATTAAAGCCGAGGTTGCACCAAGTATATAGATACCCAAGCATGTCAAACATATCAGTATCCCAGGGCTTGACAAATCGCCAGGTGGCCATGGCGACCAGAAACCACGTCCTGGCGCCTGGACTGCCCACTGACATGGGAGGGGAGGGGAGGAGAGGGGGGGGGGGGTCGGTCTCCTCTCGTCAGGCGGCCACTGTCCCCTCCTCCTCCTCCTCCCCAATGCATGAACGAGGTCTGAGGATGAACAGCTTCTCTCGGAGAGCTGTGTTGGATCTCTTTTGCTGCCCATGCTGCATCGCCACCAAGCTGGCCTTCCTCCCCCTCGAACCCAGAGGCCACCTACATGGTGCGGGATGACATCAGGTCTCGGTGGTGGACGACCCGGCAGATTTTGTAACCTCCAGCTGACATAGTGGGCAGACTAAGTACTCTTAGCGGGAGGTTTTCTGGTGGAGGATGGAGCACAGGAGCTGCCTGGGCTGTGTGTTCCAGTGCCCGCACTGTAACATGCTGAGCCGGCAATCCTTGGAAAGTTTACTGTGTGCTGTGAGGTGGAGTAGGGGAGAAGAAGAGGCAGGTAGATTTGCTTTAGAAGAGTCCTATGTCCTCTGATAAAGCCCTGTGTACCAGCAACAATTACCTCTCTACTGTATGAACACAGCTGGACTCCGGTACTTCATGGTGACCAGAAACCCACCAAATCAATGAATAGAGTCACCCCAGGGTACACACATGAAGGCAGGAAGTGGCTGTAAAGAGGCAGCAGAAGATGAGCAGCACTGGGATACTGCTTTCATCCTTTTTGTATTTATTAAAGTGTCACTAAGGCTTCGTTTAGATGTGCGGTTGGGTGGTAAAAATGTGCAGTAGACATGTTTTTGCCACCCACCAACGGCCACCCTTAAGCTGCAATAGGCAGCAGATGGGGGTGTGTACATGCCACAGTCACGATGCATTTGGCATAATAAGGAGTTTCCCCTCTATAACAGGTTTTAAGTGTCATTCTTTCTGACCAGTCCATAACCCTGACATAATGGCATTATGTTGGCGTTTTTGCCTGGCCACTGTGCCGTAAGTTAGGGTTTATGGGGCGCAAATAACTTACCTTACCCTGGGCACTCACAACCCACGCTATGCTAAAAAAAACTGGCTCCAAACTTTTTTTATATGGCTCCTAGATTCAAAGCAAAATTTGTCAAGCCCTGATGTAAACACTGTGACCATTCACAGGATCAAAATGGTGCAAAAGCGGTCATGAATAAAAGCCATTCATGACAGTTACTAACTTGTAAACATGTGAACGCTGTGATTGGTCACAGCGATCACATGGTACCTGGGCAGCAGCATCAATCGCTCTGTTACGCTGTACCTGGTGGACGAAGCTGTAACAGATTGTGCCACTGTGCATATGGGTGGATGACATATGACATTCACCTAAGATAAGACAGCTCCCGCACGGCCTATTGCAAAATGCTTAAAATATTGATGAGTGATTATTCAAGGATTAGTCAAACCTGTTTAAAAGAGTAAAATGATTGCGGAAAAAAAATAATCAGAATCATAATTACAGATGCCATAAGATCACTTTTACATTGACACATTCAATAAAATCAATAGTACCGAAAACCTGAAGAGAAAAGACGCAGACAGTCATTACACTCAAAAAGACATACGTGCTATTCTTACCAGCTCCGAAAGGAAATCTTTCCTGTCTGCCCATGAGAATTTTAAATTCATTCACCAACATAAAATTATATGACAGTATCACAAAAGGCCCTCTACGAGCATTTTGTAACAGTTATGCCCTAAAAGGCACAAAATCATCTCATGCTGAATATGATCTGAATAAATAAACCAAAAATATTTACTGAAACATGTAGAACAAAAAAGAATTACAATTGGATTATAGCTAGCTCGGCTCTCACGCATGTGTACTCTTTTGAACGAGAGCAATTTTTTTTTTTAATTTTAGTTATAGGCCTATCGATCAACAAATCACCATTCTTAATGTATTGCATCACATTGAAATACATATTATATTTAATTGTTTCAGTAATTAAATATGCAATATTGTCTTGAATTTTTTTTTTATTTACTATGCAACTAATAGACAGAAGTAGTCTGTTTTGCCCGTGTTTTAAAAATGCTTTCCTACCCATCCCTACTCCTAATAAAAAAAAAAAAAAAAAATTTGGCTGGACATACACTTTTAATAGAGCTCAATGAAAAGGAGAAACTAGATCAGAAAAATGTATCCATTTAGCAACAGACTATAAGGGAACAGAAAATTAGGTTTAATAATATGTATGCCTAAACATATCGCTGATACATCATAATACTCATGCAACCATTTGTCAGTTTCAAGATATAAAAGCCTAATCCGTATAACAATTTTAAACCAATGTTTTAAAAATATCAAGAAATTTACTAACCTAGAATAAAAAGAGGATTCATGTCCATGTCCACACTCTTCAAAGATTTCTATATACTGGCAACAGGCTTCTGCTAATCAGTTCAATAACTGTCCTTCAGGTCACTCACCTGCCCTGCCCATGAACCTCAGGTCAATGCTAAAGCTGATTTGCAGGTACCTGGCAAAACCCACAACATGGTGCAGCAGTTTGTATAGTGAAAAGGCTGTACACTACAAAAAATCCCTTGAAAACCAAATACTAGATCTGTCTGCCCTATGGTCCTTTCAGTGCTTATGTATTTTTTACTTTGATATTTTAAAATTAATCTACACTAGATATAAAATGGTCTACACACAAACGTCAATCATTTCTGAATTTTTAAAGCAGTAAAAGTATTAAAAAAAAAAAAAAAAATCCGGTGCCCCTGCAAGTTAATGGCATAATCTGCTAGTGTGCATCGCATACTAGCACGTGATGAATAGACTTGCCAGAAAAACAAAGTCCTCCAAGCAGTGCAGACTTTACTATCACTTTAATGTGACCTATAAAATGTGCAATTCAATTAAAAGCAAATTTAAATCTTTAAAAAAGGGGGGAAATATGTTGCACTATATTTTCTTTATTAGTTGATGACTGTCTTTACTGTGACGCATGGCATATGTATAGGCTTGTAAACTTTTTGTACTCTTCTCCTGACTGATCTTTTCCAACAATGAGATCCCTTTGATGTTTTGTAAGCTCTTTGACCATGACTTTTGCTGTACAAGGCCCTTGATTAATGTGGAGTATAAGTAAACTAAAATGTGCACAAGTACTGTAAAAGGTGCACAAGCGTATAGATAAGTAAAATTCTTTATTGCCAGTGTTGTAATATACTCATTTATACTCGCATAAACATGCGTATAAATTACTGCACTCAAATAAAATATTTTCCATTTTCCTTTTACGGCTCTGTACTCAACACTGTACTACTGATCTTTACTCAGCTACATTGATCAATAGGCAACAATGCATCTAATTTCAAATCAGTAAAAAAACATAGCTTTCATTAATGCTGTGTGCAAGAGGCCTAAACCCCTTTTCATACCGGTGAGGCTTTGAAATTGCGCTACTTCAGCGTGGTTTCAAAGCCGCACATTAGTGTTCTTTGCACTGCCGATTTCATTGCAGCTTGTGACTTCATACAACAAAAGTCTATGCAAGTCGCAATGAAATCGTCAAAAAGTAGTGCAGGAACCTTCTTCCAAGTTTCTGCGACATGAGACGCAGCAATTTGAACGGGTGCGCCTTGGAACTATCAAATCGTATCACAAACCACACCAGTGTGAATGGAGGCTAAATGTCAGAACAATCCTACTAAAAGAGTCAAACATTATATGGGCCTAATCAGTTACTTTTATTGATGGTAGGTGTATACGGACACTATTTAAACATCCGTTTGAAAGCAATTAGTAATTTCTAAAAATTAAAAAAAACAATTTAAAGCGTCCCATCCTACTGTGCTCTCGCACAGAAACATATGCATATGCAAGTCGGGCATGATATGTAACTAGAATTCGCACCACACGTGCAGTTTCACAAACTTTAGAATGAGAGCAATAATTCTAGCGCTAGACAACCTCTTAACTCTAAACAGGAAACCTGAAAATGCGTTTAAAGCGATGCCTATAGAGATTTTTTAAGTACCGTAGTACCATTCCACGAGTATGCACAGTTTCAAAGTGTGACACGTTGGGTATCTATTTACTTGGCGTAACAGATTTCATATTATACAAAGCAATTGGGGTACATATATTGCGTTTTAATTGTTTTTTTAATTAAAAAATGTATTTTTTCATACAATGTCTACTTAGACTAAACGCATCGGGTCTACTGCAAAAGCCGTTTTTTATCTAAGCGTTCTACCATCAAGTCTGTGTAAGTGTGTTTCTTCTTTTTACCATTAAATGTCTTAAAAGATACACACTATGTGAGCTTTTTATTTTTTTAGCGTCCAGAAGAGGATTTCTTGCTGCTCTTACTGCTAGTGGCTATAGCATTCCTTATGAGTGGATGATGTTGGAGGATTGAGCCATTGATCTTTGGATATTATATTGGTATCAAGTCCATCTATTTCTTAGAAGCATTAAATGACCCAAAAGGTGTATACTTTATTGGGTCCACTACATCTGGTAATCCTTCATTACAGTTGCCCTGTTGGTGATGGTCATGCACCTGAATTCACAATAGAAGACTTATCAGCACCTTTGCACGTCTATGGTGGAATCTGTGGACTTTTTGCTATGATGAGCATTTTGCATTAACAGCATCAGCCACTTTATCAGCTATTCACTTACATAAATGTTTATATATTTTTTTTTTTTTTTTTTTATTTATTTATTTATGATTTTGTTATCCATATATAATTTTGCACTTTATTGCTTAGTACTGCAGTAATTTTGAGTTCCATATTCAACATTGCACTATGTGTATTGAAGTACTTTATAAGTTGCACATTTTAGCACTATTATGCGATTTTGCACATTTTAGCACTGTTATGTGATTTTGCACATAGTTTATGCACTTTATTTTTGGCTGACATATATTTATATGCACAAGCACTATTGCACTTTATAACACGATCCAACAGCGCTGCAAATTTTTGCTTTCTCATTGTTTTCACAAATTGTAATTTGTTGTTGCTGGCTGCTGTCTATTTAAGGTTGGCGCAGTATATATTACAACCAAAATTTTCAAATTGCCCAAAATAGGCATTGATCACTAGCAGTATCATCATGTAACATGTCCACAGTCTGACTATCTCTTGCAGTCTGTCTTTATTGTCCTACCACTGTAGTCTAAGTTTTTATTAATTTATTGACAAAGAGTAAATGTGCAAAAAAGAGCTTGAAACTGGCCATACGCTGATCTAAAGTTGTAAGGTTTAGCAGGGACCATGTTGGGACAGGAAGGGCCCATCCCCAAACTTTTCCCACAAAGTTGGGAGCATGAAATTGTCCAAAATGTATTGGTATGCTGACTCCTTAAGTCGTTCCCTTCACTGGAACTAAGGGGCCAAGGCCCACCCCTGAAAAACAACCCCACACCATAAACCCCCTCTACCAAATGATTTTGATCAATGCACAAAGCAAGGTCCATAAAGAGATGGATGAGCGAGTTTGGGGTGGAGGAACTTGACTGGTCTGCCCTCAACCCGATATAACAATGTCAGAGACTCAATACCCTGCACAACGCTTCCTGAGCACACTGATGTGCTGTCATGAGTCTGCAACCTAAAGGGTTAACCGAAGGCAGACCAATTGCAATAATTGGCAAACAGGCTGCCTTATTTAAACAGCCCAGCAGCACTGCACTTTGCTGTGTTGTCTTCAGCTCTCTTGTATCCTGTGCCTGTTATATCTGCTGTTCCTGTTTATCTGACCCGGCTTGTCTTTGGATTCCGATTGTTCCTGTTTACCTGACCCGGCTTGTCTTTGGATTCTGATTACCTGCTGCCCGCCCTGACCTTGGCTTGTCCTGACTATCCTCCTGTCTCGTCCTGATCTGTTTACCTGCTACCGGCTATTTGTCCTGGACCTGTTCCTGGCTCTCCCAGGGAATCCGGGGGACCGCGACCTGGTGTTAGCAAGCAGCCAAATCCATCCCCACCATCTGGGGCCCTGGTGAAAACCGGCTAACACTTAGACTCCGCGCCTCTGGTGACCCTGTGCCACGCCAGTTACCCGGTAAGCCACTCCTCTTACGTCAGGCTCTGCCACGTTACCCCGTGACAAACAACTTTGAGAGGAATTACAGCGGAGACTGCGAGCCAGACCTTCTCATCAAACATCAGTGCCTGACCTCACAAATGCACTTCTGAAAGAATGGTCAAACATTTCCATAGACACACTCCTAAACCTTGTGGAATGCCTTCCCAGAAGAATTAAAGGGGATACAGCTGCAAAGGTTAGGCCAACTCAATATTGAACCCTACGGACTAAGACCTGGATGCCATTAAAGTTCATGTGCGTGGAAAGGCAGGTGTCCCAATACTTTTGACAATATAGTGTAAGTTGATGTGCCGTAGCCGCTGATCAGTGTATTCTGACAGCAGCAGGAGCTGTCAGAATACAATGTCCCATGGGGGAAGAATTCCTACATCCACCTCATTTGTGGTTCATGCGGCCCAATGCATCATCAGTGTAAAGATCTGCTTGCTGTTTGGACAGAATAATATGTAGTAATGTGAGGTCTTTATAATAATTTGCATGATTTCATTGGTTTAAGACTCCGTTCACACTGAGGCGACCTGGTCGCCTGACAGGTCGCCTGCCATAGAGTAGCTGTGGGCCTGTTCTAATAGGAGCGACACAAGTCGCTCCGACTTAGAAAAAGGGTCCGGAGCTTCTTTGGGGCGACCTGGAGCGACCTGCATTGACTTCAATGATATGAAGTCCGTGCTGGCCGCTCCGAGGTCGCGGTGCGAGCTGCGCACCGCGACCTGTGAGGTCCCCCCGGCAAGTAGCGTCGCCCCAGTGTGAACGGGGTCTTAGTCTTTAGAATTAAGGAAATATATACAAAACCAGTATACTATACATTCTGTTTAAAAGTTCAAGTGATTGCAAAAACATCCTTTTTGAATTGGGCTGATGAATATATGAATACATTCCTGACATGTCACAATGTACAGCACCAGTATAAAAAAAGACTAACTACCACTTCTTATTATAAAGCAGTCTTAGAATGCCTGTCATCTGACTGTGCCTAGGCCTGAGGGGTACTGTCTGGGAGAATTATGTCATTTCCTTAACCTTCCCCAGCCCGACAGCACATTGTAAACGATCTGTGCAAGACTTTTGTACACAGACAAGAATATAAAAGCTACTAAAAGACATCAGGTTTCCATAATCAGGTCATGTGTTAACCAACATCTTAGCCAAAGGAAGTAGATGCTGACCTTAGAAATAGAATCTGCCTTCTGGAAAGAAAGGAAGATAAAAGTTATCAGGAAGTCTACTGTCATAACCAATTGTCTAGTTTGCTCGGATGTTCTCAAAATTGTTGTAGACATTCCAATATTGCCATGCTTTGACTTGTTAGCAGCTGTACAATCAATCAAATTAAAATGAGCTTCAATAATCTGAACTGTACTAAATTAAGTAAAACTCGGTTAAGGTGGACTATATGAAGTCATTTTGTTTAGGTTGATATATATTATATTTGATGGGTAATAGATTAAAGCCCAACCCCAGGAACTTGGAGGATCTATCACTCACCTTACCCCCTGATCCAGTGCTCTCCTCCGTCTGAGACTCCAGTCTGTGGGCAGCATAAAGTACAAAACAGGGACTTTAACATTGTGGTATACATTAAGGAAAAGGGAGTGTGACCACAGCCAGTCACAGCTTTCAGAGCAAACTGCAGGGGACTGGTCACAGGGTGGAGGGACCCTGCTGGAGCCAGGATTAAGGTAATTACTGCCTTTCTGTGCACACCCAGGCATAAAGAGCATTTCATTCTTGCAATGTATGGGGAGCCCACCATTTTTTTGAAATTCTGGAGTTCTGCTTTAATCACACAAAACTACATTTTCTACATACCCATTTACATCTATGAATTATTCCTAACCCTACCTATCCATACACACACAGAAGGGTGTATATCTAAAAAATGATTAAGGCAAACCTTTGTTCACTTAAGCGTGCCATACATGGATCGAAATTCAGCCAGTTCAGCAGGGAGCGGCCAAACTTCGATCCATGTATGGGGCAGGCTGATTGTACATAAGTCAATCTATTGCCTGACTTGTATACAACAAGCCTGTCAGCTTTTTTTCCCCCCGAATGATCAGTGCTGCTGGCTGTAGCTGGCAACACTGGTTATTGTCTGAATACAATACCACAGCAGGAAGGATTCCTTCATCCACCTCGAATGAGGAAATCTGATACGTTTTTGATCAATGTATAGGTTGCCTTAGACGACCAAATCATATGTGAGCAACTTTAGTAAAGAATTCGTATTTCTTGTGCCTGGAGATAGGCTTTAATACTTTATGTGACGAGACCAATCTTGCCCCATTGCATTGGAGGAGCCTGGTTGCCCGCCTGCTGCCTTTGGACTATGGACCAGGCTTTAAAAGACTTTGTTCCCCTATGTTTTAGCTGCTACACTCCAAATTCCTTTAAAGAGGTTGTCACTATGTCTGCAAATTCAATGTGTATTAGCTGCAGATTGAGGGGGGGGGATTGTTTCCAGCAGCCCCCTCCTAAAGAATGTCTACTGAACAGAACCCCTACATTCAACCCATCCCCAGATAGCCTGGATCTGAGCGCTCAACATATCCAAACAGCGCTCAGATGCCACAAACACAGTCAAATTGCCATGGGGTTTACGTTTAGCATGGGCTGATGAGAGGGTCCATAGTCACATTGCAGGAGACGAGCAACCAGGCTTCTCCAACGCCCAGTGGCGAGATTGGTCTCATCACACTTTATCCAAGTGCTAAAGTTCTTTGAAGGCCAATTACTTAACAGCATTTTACTAGAGTGCAATATTTGGCAGACCAGGTTTACATCCTATTCAATTAGATTAAGTATAAGGATTTTGAGTTTGCTCGGATGGGCACTGATATCAGAAGAGCTTGAGCTTTTTTTTTTTTTTTTCTCCTCTGGGGTGGAGTTCTGTCCATGTTTGAAATATATTCTGGTGGGGTGGCCCAATGGAGCAAAGAAGGAAGTTTACAGCTAGATTAAGGCCCATATTCATCTGTATATTTTCCTCGCTTTATGACACTACCTTGTCTGTGAAGGCTTGGTATACTCAATGGGACCAGGTGCTTGGCCATAGTCGGAACTGCCTACATAGTATTCTGTTGGAGTATCTCTCTGAACAAGCATCACACAAGGCTCGTAGTTTTGTCATATTGCCATAGCAGTGTGCTTGGGTGAATTGTTTTTTTACAGTTGGTTAAGCATGTGATTCTGATGACGCCCATCTACAAGTAGGAAAGACAGCAACTGGAGCAGGTAATTGGCAAAGATTGCTAGCTTGAAAGTTAGTTGATTATAGCAGGAACAAAACAGCCATGTATTTTTTTTAAGGATCAAATTATTTTGTGGGAATTTTTTGCGGTAATCCCCATCTAAGAGACAACATTAGACAAACACAATGTGCCTAAATCTTTTTTTTTTTTTTAAACAAACCTGTAATGGAATTGTACAGAGCAGCCCTGAACCAACTTCTTCACGAGTCCCCCTCTGAAAGTGCCCCCATAGCAAGCTGCTTCCTTACACTAACTTGCAGTGTTTCAAAATGGTATAACCTATATAGCTATGCAGGTGAAAAACACAATTTGACACATTTTAAGATTAAATGAAGCAAAAAAAAAAAAAAATACCCTTGCCTTAAAGTTTCAATAAAAACTATCAAATGGTGTATTACATGCTATTCATAGTCACTCAGTCACTATAGGATTCGTTTTTTGTAATCTTTAAAAAAAGTGGTTGATCCTCCTGATTTTTTGTCTTACCCCTACTGTCCATGTCCCCACTGCAGTTTGGGGATTTTGCAGAGCAGTGTTGACAGCTAGTGCAAATGTTCAGTTTTCAGTGTATTAGAATTCTACCCTGAGCATTTGCTCCCTAGCACATCAGAGTAGCCAATTTGACTATAGTCACACATGTGGGCGTATACACAGTGGTAAATGACAGCTCTCTCCCTTCCTCCCTCCTCCTCCATGCCCAGACAATAAAAAAAAAAAAACACAATGGGGGCAAAATATTACTTCTTGCTTGATTAACCTCCCTGTTATTCTAGGGGCCTGTGACCAGCAGAAATCTGACCACACCATGTTATTGCCAAAATATAATAAAGTTTTCATTTCAAATATATATGTTATTTGTATGACAATTTAAATAAGTTTGACATTTAGTTTTTTTTTTTTTTTTTTTTTACTCTGCAGCCCAAAGGCTGTTTTTTTTTTTTCCTATCTCGAACATGTGACCAGCAGCAGAGGGCTTAGAAGCTCCTCTTGATACCCTTTCCCTGCAGACAGGCTAGGAAAGATCCGGGTCATGTGACAGCTGTATAATGAGGGGGAAAAAAAATGTGATTTTTGTATTTATCGTGAAATCCATTTCTCTGAGTTCGACGAACACAGCACTCCATAAATCATAACTAGTGGGTTATATTGCCTCCTCCAAGGCTACGTCCATGGGCCATCCTCAGCTGGTATATAAACCCCTCTCTGCTCTAGGTAATCTGTGTTCATTAGCAAGCAGTATTAGAAGTATAATAACTCCATAGAGGGGTGAGTGCTGTATCCGTCAATTAACTCAGAGAAATTGGATTTTACGGCAAGTACAAAAATCCCAATTTCTCTTTCGTTCATCGACGGACACAGCGCTCCATAAATCATAACTAGTGGGACATCCAAAGGCAGTGCTAAAAGGAAAAAGGAGATGTGGAGAAAATAACCCAAGGCTAAACATAAGAGCCCTTAACCAGGACACAGGAGCCCCGTCTGAAAAATAAAGGTTTAAAAGAAAAAAAAGAAAAAAAAGAAAAAAACACCCCTCAAGAGGGAACAGCCCCTCTTAAACAGCAGCCTGCAAAACTTTGCGGCCAAAAGAAGCATCCGCAGATGCCAAAGTATCTACCTTTAAAACTTTTTATAACCTTTTTGAATTTTGTGAAGGTATGCAGGGACGATTAAGTGGCCGCCTTGCAAACCTGCGATATTGAAGCCTGATGATGCAAAGCCCCAGAAGCACTCAGCGCCCGAGTAGAATGCGCCGTGACCAGGAAAGATGGAACCTGACCTTTAAGGGAATAGGCCTGAGTCACCTACCTGATACATCTGGAGATGGTACCTGAAAAAGCGGCCAGACCTTTTCTTGGTCTGTCGGTAACCACAAAAAGCAAGTCTGAACTCCGAAAAGACTAAGTAGCTGCCAGATACACCCGAATTGCACAAACCACATAAAAAAGGTATGCAAAGCAATATCTTTGGGATGAGCCGGCTTGGGACACAAGGCAGGCAACACAATGTCCTCATTCAAATGGAAGTCAAAGTCAGCTTTGGGCAGGAATAATGGACAGGGACGAAGAATCACTGTATCCCTATGGACCACTAAATGGGAACTGTGACAGGATAGTGCCGCCTGTTCCGATACCATGTGGGCCGAGGTAAGAGCCACCAAGAACATCATCTTCTGGGATAACGTAGGCAAGGGAATCTCCTGAATATTCTCAAATGGAGGTTTCTGGAGAACCAAAAGTACTAAATTTAAATACCATGGCGGCAAAAGAGACCGTACTGGTGGAGTCACATGTCGAACCCCCTGAATGAAGGTACAAACTAAGAGTGCGTGGCTAGGGGGTCGCTGAAAGCAGATTGCCAGGGCAGACACCTGGCCCTTGATGGTACTCAAGGCCAACTTCTGATCAATGCCCTGTTGAAGAAAGGTTAACATCCGAGCAATAGAAAAGGATCGAGGATAAGCGCCAATCCACTCACACCAAGAAATGTACGCATTCCACATTCAAATGGTATAGCTTGCTGGAAGACAACTTCCTCACCTGCACCATAGTTGGGATCACTGATCCAGACAGACCTCTATCCCTAAGTACCTGGCTTTCAAAAGCGAAGCGATTAAAACCAGTGACTGTAAAGCAGGATGGTAGATCAGCCCTTGGGATAACTGGTTTTCTCTGAGAGGAAGCCTCCAAGGGACGTTTTACAGCCACCAGGATGATTGGAAGATCCTCGCTCTTGATTCCTTGCAGCACTGCGGAAGAAGCCTTAGCCAAGGATGATACTGGCTTTACCGTGGCCCTTGGGACGACTGTGGCGTCTGTCACAGGACCCCGTGACCTCGTCACATATTTTAGTTTCCTCCTGTGGAGCCGAACCTGCTAAAAGGATCTGCATGTAATACCGTGCAAACAGAACTGTCTTGAAGGTGGATACCACCAGTCACAGAACCTGTATACAAAATGGGAGAGAGAATTATTTGTATGACAGCAGCCAGCGAATAACGGCCTGTGGTTCCAGAAATTTGTCCAGAGGATGGACCATCCTGGTCAGAATAAAAATTCAATCCCAAGACAGGGATGGGGAGACCTTAGGTAGTTCAGACATCACTTGAACCTTTGCAGAAATAAATCCGCACAAGGAGACTCAGGATCTAAAAAACCTGAAAAGGACAAGCTTTGTGCCCCTTTCTGGGTACCCCCAAAAGAAAAAAAAGTTTCATGGATCGCCTTGACGCTCATCAAAGAAGTCCACGGGGCTGTAAAACAGCAAAGATGTCCCCCACCCCAATAATGGGTGAACGCAGACCTCCATGCTGAAGGAGTTTTGTCTGCTGGTCCGGGGAAGCAAGCTCTAGGCTTACCAGACCAAGGTTGCTTGGAACCTCCCAGGGAAGATTTATAAGATCCATTTCCCTTATGCTCTCTCCCAGAAGCACAAAATAGTTTTCTATGGGCTGATAAGAAGGGCCCCCATCTGAGGAGAGGCTCCTTCCTTTTCCTTGACTTTGGCAAGAAGGTACTCTTCTCCCCTGTGATACCCTTAATGATGTTACCCAGGGTAGTCCCAAACAAGCGATCGCCTTGAAAGGGCAGATCAATGAGTGCTTTCTTAGAGGCTTGGTTTGCGAACCAATTCTTAAGCCACAGCACGCACCTAATCACCACCGCTGAAATAAAGTTTGGACAGCACAGGAGCTGTATCCAAAGCTGCAACACAAATAAACTGCAGCCATGGACCAACTGGTGCACTAAATTAACATAAGCAGCAGGGATCTGCACACCCCCCCCCCCCCCCAAGGCCCTGGTGCAAAAGCTTGGCCCATTCAGTTAGGGTCTGAGACAAAGACTGGCTGCAATGCTGAACCAGCCATAGTAAACATGCTGCGTGCCACAGCCCGTTTTTTGGTCAGCCGTCTCCTTTTTTTTTTTTTTTTTTTTTAAGGACTCCTCAAAAGGGTAATGTACAGCAAAATGTTTTTGAGAACCACAAAGGGTAATTTTGGCTGTTCCCATTCCTTACAGGAAAGCATGTCAAAATAAGGCACACATAAGAAAAACACCTTTGGAGCACGATGCGACTTGAGCATACCAAACGACACAGCCACATCCGTGGCTACATCAGCCGCATCCTTCATTTTTAAAGTCTCACGCACTGCAGTGATGAGTGCGTCTACCAGCGCTTTTTCATTCGCTGCTGCGACCATGAAGGAATCATCCTCACTACTGGATGGATCCACGGCGGCATCAGGCTCAGAATCAAAAGGAGACAGCCTGAGCAGGCAAAGGCGGGGGATGCTTTCTTCTGGGCCTTGGCCCACACACCACTTCCACCCCGACACTAAGGAATGCAGGACCACGGTCAGTGCAAGCATGGGTTGCTGGGGTTCAGAGGGACCTGCCACCTCCATGAGGGGGGTCAGTGGGGGAGATGTGACCCTGAGGCTGCATAAGGAAAGTAAGACCTTGCAGTACTAAAATGATCTTTTGGCACCACTAAAGGATCCCCACAAGGCTCAGGGTACCTATCAGTAGAGCGAGAGAGATATAACAGAGACCCCCAAAGACTCACCCTACCGACCGGAGGAGCGCCGAGAATTTCAAACCCAGCATCATAATGGACGCTATCCTTGTTCATATAACCCGGGTACAGGAAGAGGAAACTAAGGAAGAGGAGGCGCTTCGGTATCCCCATGAGGCTTCAGTTGTTTGACATCCTCCGGCTACACAAACATCCGCCAACTGGAAAGCAGCCAGACTAAGGGAAAATTGCCACCATCCGCTACAAACACTGAAGCATGCTGCCAGGATATTTCCTGCACCCTCTGCAAAGGGACCCCCCCTGAAGGTAAGACACGCATTAAGGGGAGACTCTGCTGTGCACTCTACACCGGTCTCTGCACTAGGACCCCCCTGCACTATACCCACACTGTAAACAGCAGGGAATGCTGCTGCTCCCACACTGGGACCCCTCCAGACTACCAGGGCGGGAGACACACTATCCCAGGACCCTTAGTGGGGATGTAAGGGAGACCCCAGGGGTCTCTGCTGCATTTTCTGCCCTGGGACCCCCACCAGACTCTAGGTCCAGACGGGGGGGAATGGGAGGGGGGATTGGGGGGAGTCAGGCTCAGTGAGGGATTTAAGAATGGTAGGGAGGAGGAAACCCTTCCATTGTGTGGGTAACGCTAAAGACAGAACTCCTTTCCACTGAAGTAGGGGAGCTGTCAGCCAAGAGACCGCTGCGACTCAAACCCAAGCAAGGTTGTATGCGACCCTGCGAGCTGTTTAACTTGCGGGCCAGCCTCTGTCCGCGAGGCTATGTCGCGGCCGATCTTGCGCGTAGCTGCTGTCTGCACCAAATTTTCTTTCAGTTTTGTGACCGCAGTACAAGAAAGAAGGGAAAGGGTTGTTACTGGTACAGGTTGTCACAGAGAGTAAAAATAATTTGACAGAGGTTCTAACACGTCCCTAATTTACTGGCAAAAAAGTGTTTTGTTACAGCCTTCACTGGAATAATTTCCCACCACATCCTGATGTGACCGGGCGTGAGGGGGAATTTCTTCAACACGGACACAGATGGCGATTAAAATCTGTCCGTGTTTTTTTGGTCTTCTGTGTCAAAAATAAAGTTATGGCTGGAGTTGGGCCTTAATCTGAGTCCAAAACCCTATGCATGCAGAAGCACACACGGCTCTATAGAGGGTCAGAAGAAGTCAACTTCCTGGCCCCTGGGCTGTGTAATTTTCTATCTCCGCTTCCTGTATTATCAACTATATTCAAACTCCCAAGGCCAGTTTAATTTAAATTGGTGACTGTGAGAAACTTGGTAGAAATTGCAACTGTATTCATCTCAAGGCAGAGTTTACATCTCTGGCAGCATCTGAAAAGAATACATCCTCTGTGTAATGTATTAGTGCAGCGCATTGCAACAACACTGAAACAGTATTCATCTGTGCATTGCGGTGTACTAGGACATTGGTGTGATGCAGTGTTCTCTAGATGTGTGTTGGAGCACAATTGCACATCTACAGTGCGTTGCAGTACCTACATTATAATGCACCTTATGGTATGAATGAGCCCTTGGTCACTTACCAGAAACAGGTATGTGGATCAGGAGTTTTAAACTGCTGGATCTTTGCAGCTTAAATATTCAGCCTGGATGCTTTTTTTTTTTTTTTTGTTTTTTTCTAAACCCCCATGTCCCTATAGAGAAAAAAAGTGGCTTGTAATTTCATGCTCTGTAATTTATTTGAAAGAGGAGATGCACTAGACTTGAAAAGACAATGCTGGGCAGGTCTAAAATTGGCCAAACAGTAGAGAGCAATTCAACGGTCAAAGATTCAACTGCCCTGAGGCATATGCATCTTCTGGGTGGTTCCTAATTACAAGAGAAGCTGATTCTAGGTAGACATGGGGGAGTTTTTTTTTTTTCCTCTCAACCCAGCAGGCTGAAGGAAAAAAAAAAAAAAGAAAAAAGGTTGATGTACTAAGCAATGTTAGTGTGGCAATCTCCCCCACTGGAGCTATTGTGCCCTGACAGATGCCGATCGGCTGCTGTCACACAAGCAGCTGTACACGCAGGACGAAAGTTGGCCAGTTTCTACTGTAACAATTGGTTACGGCCTATGTGTACGGGGCATAAGGTGGAGGGGTGCCACAAAGAGTTCCAGTGTCGGAGGGGGGGAAAGAGCCAGACAAGGTGTCTGATCATTATTCATTCTCAAAAAAATCTCAGCAAGGCCTGTGCAAAGTCGTAAAAGATAGAATTACTGCCCAAAAACAGCAAAATTAGCCAACTTTCATCCCAAGACTCTGGAAAGCTTTGGATAGATAGATAGACTTAAAGCTCCCCTGCCTAAGGCCTGGTTCACACCTATGCAGGTTGCAGTTTGCATATTTCAGGTGCATTTTGCATCTTTAAATACACATTTTTGATCCATTGAAGTCTATGAAACCAAAAACAAGTCCCTGGCCCTTTCTATAAAATGCACAGATGTGAACGTGACCCATAGGAAACCATGTTAAATGCATGTAGTGTGTTTCTGCAAAACTGAAAACACACTAAAAAAAATGCACAGGTGTGGAACAGGCCTAAATTGGCATATCATTTTGGGGGGGACAAGTACCTAGTTTTTACAGGTGCCCGCTCCCACTTCTGCTTGACTTGCCTAGAAAATCCAAGTGGAAGTTCGCCTTCCCTTATCCTTCCTCGCAGTCTTCTGGGACACGTTCACAGGTCCCAGAAGGCTACAGGACCATTCACAATGTACAGCACGACTCGCACTTGCAGAGTGGGCAGCCGGCTGTAAAGCTTAAAGTGGCACAGCCAGCCACCCACAGTTAAGATGTCAGCGCTGGGATTTTGGAGGCTAGTGAAGAACTAGCCTGGGTGAAGATGGCACTGAATTGTTGGACAGGTAAGTGTCAATTTTGTAGAAGTCAGCGGCAGCAGGATTTGTAGCTGCTGATTTTTTTTTTTTTCTTTTTACAAACTGGACAACCAATTGAAGCAGTTATAAGGCCTAAAATGAGCATTTTAACATGCAATACATTTTAGGGCCCATTCACATTACTGCACTGCGGTTAACACAATGGCGCAATTCGGTGCCATTCATTTTGAATGGCACCCCAATGCACTTTCCCTACACATGGTGTTGTAGTGCAGCCCAAGGTGAGTTGCAGTGTGCTGCCAAAAATGCTACATGCACATTTTTTTGATTGGATAGGCAACCCACAATGCAATGAAGGCACTGCAATAGTGTAAATGAGCCCTTAAATGTGAATTTAAAATTTTATTTATTCGGCCTGTTTTTCTGTAGGGAAACAAAAAACTGTACATAGGTGATCCTTTAGCTTCTTTAAAGTTATGAGTATTAACCACTTCCTTCCCGCTGGACGTCATGACGTCCAGGGCTTTAAGTGGGGATATCTGAATGATGCCTGCAGATGCAGGCATCATTCAGATATTTTTTTCAGCCGGCGAGCCAGAGAAGGAATCTGCTGCCGGCGGAAGTACACCATACAGACTGCCGATGACCAGATGGTCCCCGGCAGTCTATGACTCTCGGAGGCCCGGGTGCGATGTGATGATGTCATGCCTGGCCCGGCAGTTGTCAATACTGCAGTGATCTCGGCTGGATAGCAGAGATTTTTTTTTTTTTTTTTTTTTTTTTTTTATTTCAAGTTTCCAGCCTGTAAGAGAGATCTGAGGTCTTATTGACCTCAGATCTCTCCATAAAGAGGACCTGGTAAGCACTATTCCCATTACAAGGGATGTTTACATTCCTTGTAATAGGAATAAAAGGGATTAACAAAAAAAAAAAAAAAAGGGAAAAAAAAAAAAAAAAAAAAGTGTTAGAACAAATAAATAAAAAAAAAAAAAAAAAAAGTCACATGCCCCTGTCCCAGCATGCTCACACGCAGAAGCGAACGCATGCGTACCTCACAGCCACATATGTAAATGGCGTTCAATCCATACATGCGAGATATCGCCGCGAAAGTAAGAGCAACAATTCTAGCTCAAGATCTTCTCTAATGCCCCATACACACGTGCAGATTATCTGCAGACTTTTGTCTGCAGACTTACCAAAACCATATAATATGAGGTCAAACCTAAACACTTTCAATTTGTATGCAATCCGGCAGGCCCTTGCACTACATAGAAAAGGTAAGTCTGCAGATAAAAGTCTGCAGATAATCTGCACGTGTGTACGGGGCATAAGAGTGTGCGCAATTTTAAAGCGCGACATGTTAGGTAACTATTTACCCGGCGTAACATCATCTTTCACATTATACAAAAAAATTGGCCTAACTTTAGTGTTTTGTTTTATTTTAATTCATAAAACAATTTTTTCCCCCAAAAAAAGTGTTTAAAATATTTCTGCGCAAATATCGTGTAACATAAAAAGTTACAATGACCGCCATTTTATTCCCTAGGGTCTCTTAAAAAAAAAAAATATGACACACATTTTGATAAATAGTCGCAAAAAGAAAAAAAAATTGCAGCCAACATCTTTTTATTTGCTTTTAAAGGTAACTGCACTTTCCTGGTGAAAAAGGGCAAATGAAAAAAATACAGCGTATACAACTGCGACAATCCATATTGTAATTGAATGTTATTAAAAATCCCCTTTTCTTCTCGGTCTGCAGTGCTGGTATTTTCTGTAAAATGCAATCCAATATGGTGTGCAGAACGTCTCCTGAATGTGTCATTTCCTGCTCGTGTGATTGTCCCAGCAGTCTGCACTAAGATACAAGTCCGATTTTTGGCGTCCCCTACAACAAATGTCATTTTTGGTGAGATAGTGCCAAAGGGAAATCACCACTAAAGGGATGCGGATCTTGCCATACAGGTGCATCAGCTGATTGAGAATTATAAAATCACTCCCATACAGATCTAGGGCTCTTTCACACTATGCTGTTACATCAGATCATTATCGCTGAATCATTATCTTTGTTCTTTCACACTGTGTCCGTCGGACGGACTCTGTTCATCTCAGCGGGGGAATCGATCCTCCAATCCCCCGCTAAGCAGGAGGATTCTCCACACTGTGTGCGGAGACACAGCTGTCAGTTCCCCATACATCTCTATGGGGGAATCGGATGGGAATGGACCTCATCCGGTCCGCTGGAAGGATGGAAAATGGGGTTTCCATCCATGCAGATTTGACGGATCGTATGTCAGCCGGACATGTCTCGGCTGACATCCGATGCCCCATAGGGATGCATGGGGGGACCGTTCAGATCAGCAAAAAAAAAGCGCCATTGGCTTCTGCTGCTGTCACACTCAGCTAGCCAATCAGGAGAGAGAGAGAGAGAGAGAGAGAGAGAGAGAGGGGGTGGAGCCAAACAGCAGCTCCGTGCCTGAATGGATAAACGGAGCTGCAGCTCAGCTTGGGTGCCCCCATAGCAAGCTGCTTGCTGTGGGGTTACTCAACAGGAGGGAGGGGCCAGGAGCACCAGCCAGGGACCCGAGAAGAGGAGGATCGGCGCTGCCCTGAGCAAAAACACTGCACAGAGGTAAGCATAATATGTTTATTTTAATATAAAGAAAAAAATAGACTTTACAATCGCATTAAGGTTTTTCAATTTGACCTGGGCACATATCTGTAGTGTTTACTTATCTCTCTTCAAAGTCCTAAGTCCTGTGTCTTTCTGCTGCTCTGTTCCTCGGTTATCAGCATAACTTCTGACAAGTTCTCCAACAAAGCAGATAAAAGCAGTTGGAAATTTGTGTCGGGGTGGGTGCATTGAGATACAGGAGATTAGCAGAGAGCTGGTCTATTCACAGCTATGCATGTTTCTTCCTTCCTCTGCCTATGTGGAAGGGGGGGTGCCTTTCCTCCAATCAGCTGTCACACGGTGAATGCCTAGACTCCACACCCAGTGATGGCACAAGAAGAAAAATATTCTAACATGATGTTCACTTTCTAAACAGTGTAGAAAGCTGAAGACAACAGATATACAAATAAAACTTATGTAGGGAGAATGGTTTAATCTCTGTGTATTATCCGAGGCTGTTCACCTCCCTGGGTATATGTAGGGGTTTACATCCATTTAATGCAGTCTATGCATTAGGGTGAGAAACCTGTGCTGCAGCTCTCAGCCAGAACCCCCCCCCCCCTTTTTTTTCTTACCTGAGCCAATCCTGCGATGTGCACAAGCGCAACGACCCCAACTGCTGTGTCTCTCCTCATTGGAAAGATTGATAGGAGCAGGAGCCATTGGCTCCCACTTCTGTCAATCAAATCCAGTGACACAGGAGTGGGGGGCGGGGCAGAGACCCACTGTCTGTGTCAATGTACGTAGCAGAATGACTCTGGAGCCAGTGCGCACGGGTGCCCTCATAGAAAAGGGCTTTCCGCATGTGGCATCCGATGAAGAGGGGCCTAGAGCACCAGCAAGGACCCCAGGAGAAGAGGATCGGGGCTGCCACTTTAAGTTTATGCAAAGAGTCAATATTTGCATTGCAGACCCTTCTTTTTCAAGACCTCTGCAATTCACCCTGACATGCTGTCAATCAACTTCTGGGCCACTTCCTGACTGACGGCATCCCATTCTTGCATAATCAATGCTTGGAGTTTGTCAGTTGTGGTGGGGAGTTTCTTGTTCACCCACCTCTTGAGGGTTGACCACAAATTCTCAATAGGATCAAGGTCAAAGGAGTTTGCTGGCCATGGACCCAATATTTTGATGTTTTCTTCCTCAAGCCATTTCGTTATACCATTTGCCTTATGGCAAGGTGCTCAATCATGCTGGAAAAGGCATTGTTGGTCAAACTGTTTTTGGATGGTTGGCAGAAGTTGCTCTCAGGGTGCTTTATTGTTGGCTTAACACCAGGACTTATGGTGGCGTTCACCCTTTCTTCTCCCGACAAGGTTTTTTTTAGGATACCTCAAACAATCGGAAAGGGGATTCAGCAGAGAAAATTACTTTACCCCCAGTCCTCAGCAGTCCAATCTATGTACCTTTCGCAGAATATTAGTCTGATGTTTTTCCTGGAGATTAGTGGCTTCTTTGCTATCCCCCAAAAGTCTTCGCCTGTGTGTGCAGATGGACTCACACCTGCCTGCTGCCATTACTGACCAAGCTCTGCCCTGGTGGTGCCCTGATCCCGCAGCTGAAACAACTGTAGGAGATGGTCCTGACTAGGGCTGAACGATAGTCGATATGATATAGACTATCGCTCTGTGGCCGTATATTTTGCATAGGCAGGGGGAAGGGACTCGGAGGAGGACTGCACCCCTGATTGGTTTGCTGTGCCGCTACTCACGGCGTGATTGGTTCCCTGAATGTGCCAGTGAGAAAACTAGGGCGGAGAGTGAGACTCACTGAACGTGTGGGGCGGGCTGCAGCCTGCAGTGGGATGGATGTGTGAGTTCTCCTCAGAGTCCCTGTCTAACGGAAGTCCGTGAGTGTGGGGCGGGCTGCAGTGCACGAGTGAGTAAGTGTATGCGGCTGTGCTGTGATCCTTTCCCGGCTCCTAGTCCACCGCTCCAGCCTCCTACCACCACTGTGAGAAAGACTGAATAATCCGATTGATTCCACACTGTCACTGAGACTGAGTAATTGATTTGAGAGTACCATTATTAACCCTGACCTGCCCAGTGCCCTGTATCTGCAATTAAAATTTAGAAGGCTGCCTGCATGCTTCAAGATTTCCATTCCCAGCATCCTTCCCAATCCCTTGTTGACTTTAGCCTGGATTGACGGGTCCCTCAATATCGCAATATATATATATATATATATATATATATATATATATATATATATATATATATATATATATATATATATATATAGTTGAAAAAAAAAATATCGCAGAAAAAAAAATATATATTGCCCAGAAGCTGTTTAGCAAGGTATGATGGCGCCTGCACCAGAACTGACGTCGGGGCCGGTGCAGGCGCATTGATTCCTGGGAGCGATGATGTTCAGCTCCCAGGAATCATTGCAAGCCAGGAAGCGATGACTCGCCGTGGCCGCTGAGGGGAGGAAGAGGAAGTAAGAATATTATCTTCTAAACAAGATAAGTAAAAAAAAAAACATTGCGATTATCCATTTGTTTTTCAGGTGACCCGGACCAAGAAGATGGAACGAACTTTCATTTTCGGGTGGAACTCCGCTTTAAGAACCGGACGAAATTCACACTGTATGACCAGCTTTATCTCTCTAACCTATCAACTATCATCTACAGAGAACAGACGAAGCACACACAGAATACCTTACGCAAGTTCCAACATTCCACCTTAATGAATCATAAATAAACCACTCTGGAGATCTCAGGTTTTCAGACAAGGGTCTGGAAATGTAGCATTCTCTTTCACAAAGGGATAGTAGATTGTATCATCAAATCTAGACACATTCTAATTCCAGAGTTGGCCTTACATTTTATTCCCTTTCCGGAGCAGTTTCCATTCTGCGATTCAGGTGTGAATTTAACACTTCAATCACACCTGAAGCAGACAAACGCAAAGGACCCTTTCTTAATTCACACTGCAACCGCATTGCATATATGTGAACCAGCTCCATTAAAAGCCTGTCTGGTTAACGTTTGGATGCAGTTCAAAACACACCTGCTTTGCATATTTGTGAACCATGCCTTCTATGAATTAGCAGTGAATCACTAAAAGAAAATTGAAGACAATGCGATTAGAGGAGAAGCATTTTAACCTCAGGCTACGCAGGGGATTCTTTACTGTTAGGGCTACAAGATTGTGAAATTCTCTACCACAAGAGGCGGTTTCTGCGGAAAGTATGGCTACTTTCAAAAGACTCTTGGACGTACATCTCAAGGATCAGAACATTAAGGGGTATGAGAGATGATTACGGCCACACACACCTACACAGGTTGAACTGGATGGACTATTGTCTTTGTATTCAACCTCAACTACTATGGAAGATTTAAAATGTCAAATGCACTATTTAGTGGCATCATTACATAGGGGTAGAATTTTCTATACAAATTTTTATTTAATCCACGGTCAAACTCAGAAAATCCTCTGATGGGTGCAATACATAAAGTATGCTTCATGACCGTAAAATCAATGGCAACTGGTGTCTGTGGTACTGTCATACTAAATATATTTGCTACACTAGAACATTATATACATGAAAAACAGATAAGTGGTCATACGTATGTACATTCATCGGAGACATTTCTTTAAACATACTGCATTAGGAATTACCACATTATTACACTACCTTCTTTACTCCTAAATAGGCTCTGTATAAAGTTCTTCATTGTGCAGAAATAACAGAGAGAAAAAATATGGTGGCTGCCACTGTGGACCTTTGAAAAATACTCCAGAACATCATACTCCAAGAGGCGCTGGGAACATTCTGGCTACGTTCACATAGGTGTTGCTATTTTTACAGGCGTTTTCAAAGTGATCAATGAAAAAAAAAAAAAAACGCCTGTAATCTGACAAAAAAGAAGCTCATGTACTTTTCTGAGCGACGGAGTTTTGCTAAGGCAACAGAACGCTCGGATGTGAACAGGGGCAATTGAAATTTATTGGATTTGTCTTGTTGAGCGTTTTTAGAGCTTAGGCTTAGAGCAGAAAAATCGCCCTAAACACCAGATGTGAACGGAGGGTTATGGCCCGTACACACGATCCGAAAATTGGACGAAAAATAATGCTTGTGAAAAGATCTGACAATAATCTGATCGTTAGTACACAGCTTACGAGAGGCGATCACGACAGTTCGCCCGATATTTCCCGGTCGTGCAAGCATAAAAATTTTGATCGTATTATAACACATCGTACGATAATCGTATTATCAGTATGTTGTTCGTCCGAAAAAAATGGTGAGCAGTAGACAGCGCATGAGCAGTAGACAACATTTCCCCTCACACGCTACAGCGTGGTTACGCATACCGGAAGCTTTTGAATCATCGTCCGAGAAAATTCGTATCGTAAGTAACCTCTCCCATTTGCGAATATAATTGAGAGTTCCTAGCAAACAAAAACGGACGGAGCGTCGTCCGATTTTCGGATCGTGTGTACTGGGCATTAGGCTGCATTCACACCTGAAAGTAGCATCCGAGCATTTTTTTCTTACGCATTTTTTAGCGCGACTTGCACGTTTTTTAAAACAGTGTTTTTGAGCTTTGGCGGGTTTTTTCCTTTATTAGCCAATATAGAAAACTATCTGTTGCATCATTTGTTGCTAGGCATTTCAGCTTTTTTAGGTTTTACTTCTTTATTATTATTCATTTATTATTATTTTTTCTCGTTAGGGTAAGGGGGTTAGAGTGAAGTTCAGTTTAGGGCTAGGATTAGGAGTTGGGGTTATATATTTATTTTTGTTGGGGTGTTAATACTACTATGAACAATAATAATTTATTTAGGATTTATTTTATTTTTTTTTTTTTTTTTAAGGTTCGGGGTTAATTATTATGTATTACATATTATTCATTTATTTTATTTAATATTTTGTTTTTTTTGTTTTTTTATTTCATTATTTTTCATTTATTACCATTTTATTTTTAAATTTTTTTCATTTGAGCAGAAAATCGTGCAAATGCGAACAAAAACGTGCAAATTATGCATTTCCATTTATTTCTATAGGAATAAAACCGCACCAAAACGCTCAAATCTGCCCAAATCCAGCTACAAAAAAAGCTCCAGAACTTTTTTGAATTTCAGGCATTTGGCTTCAGGTGACTTGGAGTGGAGATGTGAATTATCTCCATAGAGTATTTTTTTTTTTTTTTTCTCCTCCTGCGTTTTGGAGCTTCAAGCTACAAAACACTGAGGTGTGAATAGGGCCTTAGGCCCTGTTCACACCTGAGCGTTTTTCAGCTCGTAAAACGCTCACCTCTGAAGTTCCAAAAATGCCCAACAAGCAAAATCTCAAATTTCAAAGGCCCCTGTTCACATACAAGCGTTTCGTCAACTGAAGCAAAATGCCTGAAGCTCAAAAAGTACATGAGCTTCCTTTTTGCAGATTACAAGCGATTTTGATCAGATGTCAATGCCTGCCTCCAAACACCTGCAAAAAACGCTGTAACACCCGAAAATGATGCGCTCAGGTGTGAGTGGAGCCTCAAACTTGTAAGTATAGGCAACTAAGGGAAAACTTAAAAAAACAAGCTAAATAGCTCTGGGGAGGTTTCCCCCACATACAAAGGCTTTCCCTTCGATAGTGAACCAACAGCTCAAACCAGAGCAACAGACCAAAAACAGATGAGAGTCCAATATATCTTTGTTGATAAAGTCATTAAAAAAAATGCCAACAAGTCTGTTGGTATTATGATATATATTCATATGCAAATGTAGGCATATTTTCTCATCATCATTATTATATAGGGATTATACAGTGCCAACAGTTTACACAGCACTTTACACAACATGAGGGCATACCATAGGAACAGAATACAGTAGAAATCAGAGGGCTCTGCTAGTTAGAACGTACAATCTAGGACTATGTTTTTTGCTTATTCTTGTAGCCCTGATGAAAGAGGAGTGCTGCTAGCCCCAAAATGTGTTGGCTGTTTTTATAGGACTTTAACCGCCTCCTGCCCGCCAAATGATGGCGGTGGGATCCCCTCTTGAGCCGACATCATATGATGGGCCCGCTGTGTCCCTGGTAGAGACCTGTACAGATAATCAGGGCACAGTACCCATCAGTGACACCAATCTGTGTCCATCACTGATGCAAGTCAGTGCTGCCTTTCAGTGTTCATCAATGCTGCCTATCAGTGCACATCAATGAAAGAGAAAAATCACTTATTTACAAAATTTTCTGATTTCTGAGAAAACGAAGAAAAATTTATTTTTTTTTGTTTTTTTTTTAGAAAAAAAAAAAAACCCAAACACCCAGCTGTGATTAAATACTACCAAAAGAAAGCTCTTATTGTGGAAAAAAAAATTATAAAAAATAAAATTTGCGTACAGCGTTGCATGACCGCACAATTGTCATTCAGATTGGGACAGCACTTAAAGCTGAAAATTGGCCTGGGTAGGAAGGGGGTAACGTGCCCTGTAGGCAAGTGGTTAATTCAACAATTAAAATTATTTTGGACTCTTTTGGATTTTGGATTTTGGTCTGGCACACCTTTCTGGATTTCTATGGTTTGAGCTCTCAAAAAAAGTAGCTGCTTTGGTCTCTGGCTTCAAATCACAGAGCTGAAGCAATTAACATATTAATGCGAAGCTCTGAAACTTTTCCCATGGCTAGTAATAAGTTACTGACCTTTCTTAAAATTCTTGAAAAAAATAATGTATAATCGGAGAACAATTAATTGTAGATCTCCATAACAGTAACAGCAACATATGTCCCAATATTCCCGAATTCCGCTGGACTGTTCCACCATATGACCTATACCACACAAATCCACAGTTCACAGTATTGTCCCACGACACCCTGCTTTAATCACACTGCCTGGCATTTCTGTCATGACAAGCTGGCTTACATACTCCACAAAGAAGGTGGGGCTCTGCGTTCTGGTCCTTGTGGCTGCAGGAGTTCGGAAAGACCATGTGGTCCAGCGATCAAACATTAGCAGCAGGAAGAAGGATCTGTGTGTCAGATGGAAACAGAAGAGACTGCTGCCTAAGCCAATTTTTTTTTGTTATTATATATAATATATTAGTATGCATACTAATTTTTTTTTACTTGTGTTATATGTTTCAAATGTGCATTTTTTAGATAAGGGTGGAGCGTTGATGCCTTGGGCTCAACAGAAGTGGGTATAATTTCACATGAAAAAGAAACAGCCCTGAAGCAGAAAGTCTTTGGGAAACAATGGCAAAAACAAAGTGAGTATTGCACCAAAACTGTTGAACAAAAAAAATTAAAAAAAAAGTGCTGGGTACTGATATTGTTTGGCTAAACTAGACTTTGGCTTTAAGAAATGTTGAAGTGGTCATATAGCTTTTTTTTTTGTTGGGGGGGGGGTTATATAAAACAACAAACATGCCTCTACTTATCTGCTCTGTGCAATGGTTTTGCACAGAGCAGCCCTGATCCTCCTCTTTTGGGGTGCCCAGTCGGCATTCCTGGCTACTCATCTTCATCGTTTGCCCCACAAGGAAAGCTACTTTCCCATGTCCCGCTGCTGCTTGATTGACCCAGACAACAGGACTTGGCCCCATTCTCATGTCACCGGATTTGATTGACAGCAGTGGGAGCCAATCACTAGCAATCTGTCCAATGAGAGAGAGACAGCTGCACATCGCTATATCAGATGGGTTTAGGTAAGGAGGGGGGGGGCATGGGGAACAGCTGCAGCACAGAAGGTTTTGTTCACCCTAATGCATAGAATACATTAAGGTGAAAAACCTTAATGCGGAGTTCCACCCATAAGTGGAACCTCCGCTTATCAGATTCCCCCCCCCCCCACCGGTACCACATTTGGCACCTTTCGGGTACCCATCCCCACTTCATTTGGACCTCACAGCGGCGAGTTACGTTCCGAAATGTGGTCCCCTCCTCCTCCACTCACGCCATTCAGAAAGTGCAGCGCACTTCGCGCATGCGCAGTAGGGAACCAGCTGTGAAGCCGTATGTGTGACCACATCTTTATAATAGAGCTGCACGATTCTGGCCAAAATGAGAATCACGATTTTTTTGCTTGGAATAAAGATCACGATTCTCTCACAGTTCTCTGTGTAACATCTTTTACATTATAAAAAAAATTGGGATAACTTTACGGTTTTGTTTTATTTTTTTATTCATTAAAGTGTATTAATTGCGTTTGAAAGACTGCTGCGCTAATACAGTGTGACATAAAAATTTACAACAATCACCATTTTATTCTGCAGGGTCTCTGCGACTGCTGTGCAAATACAGTGTGACATAAAAATTTACAACAATCACCATTTTATTCTGCAGGGTCTCTGCGACTGCTGCGCAAATACAGTGTGACATAAAAATTTACAACAATCACCATTTTATTCTGCAGGGTCTCTGCTAAAAAAAAATATATATAAATGTTTGGGGGTTCTAACTACTTTTCTAGGAAAAATAAACGGATTTAAATTGCAAGCAACAAGTGTAGGAAAAAGGTTTAGTCTTTAAGAGGTTAAACTTCCTTCCTCCGGCAGAGGGAAAGAAAAGATACAATGTAATCATTTGTGTTTACAGTTCAGTGGGAGACTAATGCTGATAGGCTTTTGCGGGAGGCTCTTTTTTTTTTTTTTTTTTGAAAGCTGCTCCCTCATAGCTATGTAAAGAATCGAGCAAGTGTCATGTTAAGATCGTCAGGGGGAGTGAATCGCGATCTTGATTCTGTTACGATTAATCGTGCAGCTCTACTTTATAACCATGTGCAGTTCAGACACCGCAAGTCATCATTTTCGGTTTCTCAAGTTCAAAAGTTGGAAGGTAATCACAGGTCTTCAGCGAAACATGTAAATGATGGTTAATCAATGTGTAAATGAGTCTTCCAATGTGTACAAGTCTGAATATAGCATCTGTACAAATCAATTTTGTAAAACAGAAAAAGTGCACAACGAAGGCAAACATTACTTTAAGCCCACCCAGATAAACCAGTTTTTTTAAAATAGAAAACACAGAAAATGGGATTTTTTACTTACCGTAAATCAACTTATCTGATGTTCATTGACGTATACAGCTCCTTATCTTCTTGACCATTGGGTTATACTGCCCCCTACAGGAGTAGGACACTAGACAGAAAAATAACTTGACTAAGCCTATGGACAATCCTAGGAGGTATACTCCCCCCCCCCCCCCCTTCTCTGCTATTTGGTACAAGCAGTGTCAGAAGAAATACAACTCCACAGAGGGGTGGGTGCTGTGTCCGTCAATGAACATTGGAGAAATGGATTTTACAGAAACTCAAAAACCCCATTTTCTCTTTCGTTCTTTGACGGACGCCGCTCCTGATCTTCTTGACCATTGGGACATTCCAAAGCAGTGTCAAACATAAGGGGTGGAGACAGCAAGAAAAAAATTCCCAAGGCTAAACCATAACCAACCAGGTAACAGGAGCTCATCTGAAAAACATTACACCCCCAAAGAGGGAACAATCCCCCTAAAACAGAAGCCTGCAAAACCTTGCGGCCAAAAGGAGGCATCCCCAGATGCCAATACATCCACGCTATAAAATTTTGCGAAAGTGTGCACCGACGACCAAGTAGCCACCTTGCCCACCTGCATTACTGATGACTGATAAGGAAAGGCCCAAGAAGCACTGAGTGCGCCTTCACAGGGAAAATAGGAACCCGACGCTTACATCGAATAGACATGAGTCACCGTCTGACTGATTCATCTAGAAATGGTCACAACAGAAGCCGATTGTCCTTTTCTAGGCCCATCCATAAGCACAGATAGGGAGTCTGACTTCCTAAAAGACTCCGTAGCTGCCAGGTACACCTCAATAGCCCGAACCAGATCTAGGGAATGCAACGTAATTTCCTTAGGACGTTTTGGCTTGGGGCACAGTAAAGGCAACAGAAGGTCCTCATTCAGATGGAAATCAGAGACCACCTTTGGAAGGCATGACAAACAGGGGCAAAGAACCACCTTATCTTTGTGGACCACCAAATAAGGGGGAACGACAAAACAACCCTGCCAATCCTGACACGCTGCGCACAGAGGTGATAGCCACCAAAAAGGCCACCTTCTGGGATAGCGTAAGCAGGGTAATCTCCCAAATATTTTCCAAGGGAGGCTTCTGTAGAGCTGAAAGCACCGAGTTGAGATCCCAAGGCGGTAGTGGGGACAGTACCCATGGAGTCAAATGTCGAACCCCCTGAATAAAAGTATGCACCAGGTAGTGCGTGGCCAAGGGTAATGGAAAGAAGACCGCCAAGGCCGATAGCTGACCATTAAAAAAATGGTACTCAAGGCCTAATGCTGCTCAAGGTCAATACCTAAGCCATCGAAAAAGGAGCGAGGTTGAACAGCAAATGACGAGCTTTCCACGTACAATGGTAGATCTTCCTAGAAGTAGACTTCCTAGCCTTAAGTAGTGTGGGAATCACCAACCCAGACAAGCCTCTACACTTCAGCACCTGGCTTTCCACAGCCAAGTTGTCAAAGCCAGCGACTGTAAAGCAGGATGTAAAATTGGCCTTTGGGACAGCAGATCCTCCCTGAGAGGTAGTCTCCAAGGGGCAACCAGCCGCACCAGGTCGGCTTACCAAGACCAGCGACGCCAATCCAGGGCCATTAGAATGACCGGAATTCCTTCTGCCTTGATCCTGCGCAAGAGTCTCGACAGAAGCTTGAGAGGAGGAAAAGCGTAAATCAGACGATACTGGCTCCAGGGGGCCACCAGTGCATCTGCTAGCGGATCCCATGATTGTGCCACAAACCTGTTCAACTTCCTGTCGAGCCAAGACGCCAACAGATCCACCTCGGGGGTGCCTCACCGGGGAGACAGCTGATGAAACCCCTCCGGATGAAGGGACCACTCCCCTTGGTCTAACGCCTGCCGACTGAGATAATCCGCCTGCCAGTTTTCCACCCCTGGAATGTGTAAGAAGGGGGCCTGAACAAAATGTTCTGCCCACTGAAGAATGCTGGCTACCTCCAGAACTGCCAAAACACTTTTCATACATTGTCCAATTGGATTCGCACCAGACACCCCTGAAGGCGATCAGTCCAGTAAATCAGGCACATCCTGATAGCTCGGAGTTCCAGGACATTGGTCGGGAGTCTTCTTTCTTCCAGTCTCCAAACTCCCTGAACGGATTGCCAACACAGGACACCTCCCTACCCAGACAGACTGGCATCCATGGTGACCACTGTCCAATACAGGGGTAGAAAAGATTTGCACAGGCAAAGCGAAGCCACCAGATCAAAGACCCTTTTCTTTTTCGACTCAGCCAGATCGGATTGTCAAGAGACTATGGTCCCATTTGGCCAAGATCTCCCTTTGCAGGACCTTGTATGGAACTGTGTAGTTTGTCCAGAGGAAGGATCACTCTGGCAGAGTCAGACCCAGATAGTCCAGTTTTGTGGAAGGAACCACAGCAGTCTTCTGAAAATTCAGAAGCCAACTGAACTCCCTCAGAGTCCACAAAGTGATGGCCACGTTGTCCATCAGAGCAGTAAGAGACTGCTCGCAAGAGAAGATCGTCCAGCACTGCAATTCCTCACTGACAATGCCAGCACTGGAGTCAACATCTTTGTGAAGACCAGAGAAGCAGAGGCAAGACCAAAGGGTATCACCACAAACTGATAATGCTCCATTTTCACGGCAAAGCAGAGGAAGCATTGGTGACAGACACATATTGGAATGTGTAAGTAAGTGTCCTTGATGTCGACAGGGGAAAGGAAATCCCCCTGATGCAAGGATGCCACCACAGTGCGAACAGACTCCATTCTGTACCCGCACAAAGCAGTTAAGACTTGAGATCCAGAATTGGACGCACCTTGCCTTCTTTCTTCGGGACCGTAAACCGGTTTGAATAAAACCCCTGAAAACGTTCCAGAGTTGGAACTGGAACAATTACCTTTTGAAGGAACAGGTCTTGCAATCGGTCCAGGGACAGACACACATTGGAAGTAAAGAACCCCTCCTGAGGGTGAGAACAAAACTCGATATTGTAGCCGGACCGTAACACTTTGTGGACCCACTTGTCTTGCACCAAGGAGGTCCACGGCTCTAGAAACCAGCGAAGACTCCCCCACCCCAAGCACAGGTGAGGGCGCACCTTCATGCAGAAGAAGCCTTATCTGCAAGTCTGGAGAACCCCCCTTTGGACTTGCCAGACCAAGTTCACTTGGATCCTCCCAAAGGGGCCTTGAAAGGCCTTGAACCCTTGTTAGCCAACCCTGAGGGATGAAAAAAATACTTCCTGTGAGCAGAGGACGGGCCATGTCTGCGTCAAGGTTTCTTCCCCTACTAGCCTGGGGAAGAAAGGTGCTCTTCCCCCCGTGGGACTATTAATGATGTCATCCAGGGTAGCTCCAAACAGGCGATCTCCTTGAAAAGGAAGATCATTTATTAAGGCTTTTTTTTTTTTTTTTTTAAAGAGAGGTCTGGTCCGCAGACCAACATTGGAGCCACAAAACAGGCCTAAGGACCACTGCTGAAACAGACAGACAGTCTAGAAATCAGCAACATCCAAAAGAGGCATCACAGATAAACTACAGCCCCTGGACCGCCAGCTCTGCAAAGGCAGGGGGGGCTGTTCCCCCTCCAGGTCCCGGCGTAAAAGTTTAGCCCACTCTCAGTCAGAGTTTGAGACACCAGGGCAATAATAAATATCGGCCTAAGTGCTGAACCAGCCACAATGAACATAGGAGGTCAGAGCCTCTGACCTCCTATCAGCCAGATCTTTAAAAGGTTGTTGATTCCTCAACCGGAATTAGGGTGGCTTTAGTTAACCTGGAAACCAGCAAGTCCACTACAAGTGGGACCGTGCAATTTTTAAGCAATGAATCCTCATAAGGATCCTCAGAGTTTGTGACATTAGGGCAATGGTGAAGATCGAGCCGGCCACAGTGAACATACTGCGGGCCACAGCGAACATACTGCGGGCCACAGCGAACATACTGCGGGCCACAGCCTCTGCTTTTCTGTCAGCTGGATCCTGAAAAGCCTGCGATTTTTCTACTGGAATCATGGTTTCCTTATTCAACCTGGAAACCAGGGGGACCACCACCGGTGGAACAGTTCACTTCTTGAGGGACTCTTCAAATGGGTACCTCATTGAGATTTGCTTTAGGGACCCACATTTTTTTGCGACAAATTTGTCATATTAGGAAGGAAACTGAAACACCTTCACCGCTCTAGACAGCTTGTGAGTGCCAAAGGGAACCGATGCCTCAGCCGCAGCTTCGAGCTGCGTCCTCCATTTTTAAAGTCTTGTGCACAGACACAATCAGTGCATCCACCAGGGCCTTTTTGTGTGCAGCTACAGGAGTGGAAAAATCATCCTCACTCACTGAAAACTCAGGGCACGAGTCCGCAGACCCCTCAGGGTGGGCCCCGTTCACAGCGACCAGATCACTTTCAGAATCTGAGGGGACAGGTGAAGCAGGGGGGCGCCTTTTACTACCCCACAGCCCAAAAGCCAACTCCACCCAGGACACAAAAGGAATCCAGAACCACCGCCAGTGCATCAATGGATTGTTGGGATCTGGAGGGCCCCGCAAGCTCTGAGAGAGGGCCAGGTGGGGAAATGTGTTCCAAGGACCCCATGAGGAATAAGGGTACCCCACAAAAGTGCAAAAAAACACTGCTAAGGGACATCCGGTTGCCAGCCACAGAGCACCCCCTGATCAAAGCACTCCACGCGCAGCGTCCAGAAAGAATTTACAGTATATCCCACAACCCTTCATATAGTTTAATGTCTAACTCCTAGTTAAAATACCCTGTGTATCCTACTTCTGGGTACATTATAATAAAGAAAAAAAAAAGTGTTTAAAAAAAAATTTCTTGAAATAAAAACACCGGAATCCTTTCATCAACACCTTCCAGGTGTCAGACACGGGAAGTGACGTCACAAGCCCTGCCTGACACAATACGTCACTGGTCACGGGACATCCACATGGCCCAGGAGCCTCAAAAAGTTGTGTGACCAGTGACGCAACGCAACAGTTTACCCTATGAACGTTCTTCAGTCCTTTCCAAGGTGATACCTACGCTGGATCACATTTGAAGAGTGAAATGAAGGAGAGGTGGTGGTGATAACGAGTGAGTATACGGTCATTTGCCCGATTTGGATACCACTAACAGCCAAACACCAATACGTGGAAGGAGTGGAGGAAGGAGCATATATGATCAAAGCCGGTATTATACATACAGCTGGTGAGTGTGGGCACATAGGAGAGGAGCACGCCACTTTGGATTCACATTGCAGCAAGACACACCTAAAGTTTATGGACTATTTGATACTGCACTCAGCACTTTTATTATTAGCACTTTACCAAATGTTTATTTTATTTCACAATTGATGAAGGTTTTGCTCATTATTTGAATGCACTTTATTAGGGCAGCGCTGTAGTCACTACAAATCATTAGGATTTAGGTTAACCGTCAACACATAAGCAGCGGTAATCAATTAATTACTCACCTAAAAAGGATTCACAGACCCACACCCATTAAGATACCTGGAAGGTATTGATGAAAGAATCGCTGACTGCTTTTATTTGTTACATGCAATACCCAAGTATGAAAATGTGAGTGCCACAAAAATGTTTTTAATAAAAAACGGTTTTAAGCTCAGATATTACGCTGCTAGCGGATGTTCTTTTATATACACAGTGCTTTGCGAAAGTATTCTGCCCCCTTGAACTTTGCGACCTTTTGCCACATTTCAGGCTTCAAACAAAGATATAAAACTGTAATTTTTTGTGAACAAACAAGTGGGGCACAATCATGAAGTGGAACGAAATTTATTGGATATTTCAAACTCTTAAATAAAAAAACTGAAAAATTGGTCGTGCAAAATTATTCAGCCCCCTTAAGTTAATACTTTGTAGCGCAACCTTTTGCTGCGATTACAGCTGTAAGTCGCTTGGGGTATGTCTCTATCAGTTTTGCACATCGAGAGACTGAAATTTTTGCCCATTCCTCCTTGCAAAACAGCTCGAGCTCAGTGAGGTTGGATGGAGAGAGTTTGTGAACAGCAGTTTTCAGTTCTTTCCACAGATTCTCGATTGGATTCAGGTCTGGACTTTGACTTGGCAATTCTAACACCTGGATACGTTTATTTGTGAACCATTCCATTGTAGATTTTGTTTTAGGTTTTGGATCATTGTCTTGTTGGAAGACAAATCTCCATCCCAGTCTCAGGTGTTTTGCAGACTCCATCAGGTTTTCTTCCAGAATGGTCCTGTATTTGGCTCCATCCATCTTCCCATCAATTTTAACAATCTTCCCTGTCCCTGCTGAAGAAAAGCAGGCCCAAACCATGATGCTGCCACCACCATGTTTGACAGTGGGGATGGTGTGTTCAGGGTGATGAGCCGTGTTGCTTTTAGGCCAAACATAACGTTTTGCATTGTTGCCAAAAAGTTTGATTTTGGTTTCATCTGACCAGAGCACCTTCTTCCACATTTTTGATGTGTCTCCCAGGTGGCTTGTGGCAAACTTTAAACGACACTTTTTATGGATATCTTTAGGAAATGGCTTTCTTCTTGCCACTCTTCCATAAAGGCCAGATTTGTGCAGTATACAACTGATTGTTGTCCTATGGACAGAGTCTCCCACCTCAGCTGTAGATCTCTGCAGTTCATCCAAAGTGATCATGGGCCTCTTGGCTGCATCTCTGATCAGTCTTCTCCTTGTATGAGCTGAAAGTTTAGAGGGACGGCCAGGTCTTCGTAGATTTGCAGTGGTCTGATACTCCTTCCATTTCAATTTTATCGCTTGCACAGTGCTCCTTGGGATGTTTAAAGCTTGGGAAATCTTTTGTATCCAAATCCGGCTTTAAACTTCTCCACAACAGTATCTCAGACCTGCCTGCTGTGTTCCTTGTTCTTCATGATGCTCTCTGCGCTTTAAACGGACCTCTGAGACTATCACAGTGCAGGTGCATTTATACGGAGACTTGATTACACACAGGTGGATTCTATTTATCATCATTAGTCATTTAGGTCAACATTGGATCTTTCAGAGATCCTCACTGAACTTCTGGAGAGAGTTTGCTGCACTAAAAGTAAAGGGGCTAAATAATTTTGCACGCCCAAATTTTTATTTTTTTGTTAAAGTTTGAAATATCCAATAAATTTCGTTCCACTTCATGATTGTGTCCCACTTGTTGATTCTTCACAAAAATTTACAGTTTTATATCTTTATGTTTGAAGCCTGAAATGTGGCAAAAGGTTGCAAAGTTCAAGGGGGCCGAATACTTTCGCAAGGCACTGTATTTGAACAATTACCGCAAAGTGGATCAAGCCCCATTAATGGGTAAACAGACATAAAGGTGGTGTAAAAGAACCGCATGGTGGATCATCAAATCTGTTAGTAAAAAATGTGTTTACTGATCTTTCAGGTCAGGGTATAAGGTGAGCAAGCACTGCACCCAGAGGGAATTGGTGGCAGAAGTATATATGGAAATTTACTATTCATTTGGTTGAAGTGTAAACTTTTTTGGAGCACTTTATTATGGACACTTGCTACACTTTACAATTAAGAGCACGATTTTCAACCCATTGATTTTTGGATTCCACCAATAAGATAATATACAGAATAGTGCAGAGCTACTAGTGATATGAATATTACAACACGATTGTAAAAAATTGTAAAACAGATGATAATATAAAATCATGCACAGTCCATAAGGCTCAGTTCACATGTAGGCGTTTTGGGGGCGTTTTTCTGCTCTAGGATCAGCTCTCAAAACGCCCAACAAGACAAATCCTATTCATTTCAATGGCCCCTGTTCACATCTGAGCGTTTTGACGCCGTGAGCAAAACGCCCAACGCTCAAAAAAGTACATGAGCTTCTTTTTGGGCAGATTACAGGCGTTTTCCATTGGTCTCTATTCAATCTAAAAACGCCTGCACAAAAAACGCCCGCAAAAACGCCCATAATAGCAACGCCAAGATGTGAACGTAGCCTTACAGATGATCCAGGAGAGATAAAGGTTGAATGACACCACTAATTCCCAGAGGAACCACAACCAGATAGGGAGGAAGGGTGACTGGAAAGTCAAAAGAGACGCTTCACACCTGTGCGATACAATAATCTCCCTACCAGAGCAAGTGGGCCACTAGATTATAGCTGGTCACAACAGGTGTAACATCTATCCAAAAAGGGATGTTCTTATATCCTCCAAAATGCCAACCAGATCAAATCAGTATTAAATGATTAGACCAGATGATCAATGGAGCCTCCATTCAGTGAACAACGGTCACCAATCCTCACAATCATGAGATAAAAAGAGGAGAAGCTCCGATAGTGCATTAAAAGAGTAAACATTTAATAAAAAAACAAAAAAGGTATTGCACTCACAATGAACTGGGTACACTTCGACATTAAAAAAGCAAAGTTCTGCGCCATTCCTGCAGGCTTCGTTATCCTTTACCCAGCTTCCGGGAGGGGTATTAGTCAGCCTCCAACTAGAGCCGAGGAGCGTGATGTCCAGACCAACACCCCCAGAAGACGTCACATATGACGAAACCTGTAGGGCGTGGTCTATGGGGGTGACGACATCATGCCACAACCTGAACCCTGACTACTTCCTACTCTTGCTATAATGGCGACACAAATGCAGCTTCTCCTCCCCTCCCCCAAACTCCCTACTTCTTTCTCCACTCATCATATGGTTTTGTTTTTCCATTATAGCCATCAATACTCTCCATTTTTTGGGCTGCGCAATCAATGTATAGTTTAGATGGTGTATAGCCAAACAACTAATGTACGCAGTCTTGTTTAGTTCATCACTGCAGGTCTAGGGTAGATCACTGCACCAATTATATTCTATGAAATCCAATATAATAAAATGTATATCTGTTGCAGACAAAGCTAACAGAACCTACCACACAAGGAACATTATGTGACCTTTGATCAGTTACAACTGGTAATAAAGTGAAATCCATATTCAACACCTGCTTACAGTATACATATGGTTTCATATTATTGCTTTGGTTATAAAAGAAACAACAAGAATATGGCTACACCTATTTTTGAACTCGCACAAACCACCGCCAGAATGAACCAATAACACGTCATGATAAACCCTTGAAATCATCCCCTGTAAACCAAATTCTAAACAGATAATGTGGATGGCAAACCGAATCAAAATTTCAACTTAAAAGCACAGAAAAATAAAAATTTTCGCTTTGGTTGTTTATTCTTTGATATATTATTTGTATTAATTGAATTTGACAGCAGCCTGAGCTGAGAGCTTTTACAGATAAATATGCAATACAAATATGTCGAATGGATGTATAATCTTATGGGAAGTTTTTTTTTGTTGAAATTAATGTTCTTGCAACAGGGTATGTTTAAACTAAATCTAAAGTCAAAATTATTATTTTTTTCTTGGGGGGGGGGGGGGAGAGAGTTCAAGCCCATGTTAGATTAGTGTCTTTTGATATGTGTCCCTCTTTGAAATGATTTCCTCCACTACCTGTTAGCAGAAGGTTGAGGAAATTGCTTCTATGGGATGGAGAGTTGTCAACAGAACTTGCATCCCCATTGGAAGATATACACTATTCCTGTTCAATTGACAAATCAGAATTTTCTGTGGGTAAAGAAACACTTTAAAGTGGCCCAAGCCATTCCCTCTTTTTATATCTTACAAAACACCACTTGTGCATACAGTATACTAAAGACTGCTGTAAGCTCTCTCTCTCATTTCATAGCTCTTTAAAAAGCACTAGATCAGTGGTCTCCAAATTGTGGAAACAACAAGCAAACACAAGGGCGCACCGGCCTAGTGCATTATCCTTTAGAAGTATTATTAAAAAGAAAAGTTAAAATACTCGAACGAGTTCTTGATAAAAGCATATTACACAAGGAACACAGTCCTCAGCATTGAGATCCAAGGGAGAGCCGTCCCCTGAAGTCATGAAGGCTTACGCGTTTCGAGGCTTAGCCTCTTCTTCAGAGCCTGGCCGGTGCACCCTTGTGTTTGCTTGTTGTTTCCAGCAATTCCAGACTACCCAGGTCGTATAAGGGGCAGTAAAGCCAAAGTTTTTTCCTGGATGCCGTGTCAATAGGTCCAAAAACAGCTGCAAGATCTTAGCTGAGGTGGATAAAAGGATTACACCACTGTGTGCGAGATGGCCCTTTGCCTGTCTTTATCTAGCCCTTGGGGGACTATTCCTTCAACTGACAAGCAAGGGGGCACAATTTCTCCCACTAAAACCAATGGTCGGGCATGGTTTATCCCCAGTAACATTGGGAATTTTCTAATCCCACTAGCCCCGGTCCGGCCCCCCTAAAGCCTGAAAGTCTGCATGATATTAGTAAAATCAAGGTATAAATGAACGAGTTCCCTGTAGAGAATAGAATAGGTCTACTGTGCCTCAGCCGTTGCCTGCACCACCAAAAACTGCTCTAATGAAGCAAAATAGACTTCCGAAGTTATCTCCCATGTTCTATTCCCTGCTAAATGGTTCTTCCCACCAACCACAACTGGGGTTCTGTGCTCTTACATTTGCATATCATTTCAAAGAAAAGGCTGAAGCTTCTTCCAGGGGTCTGCTGAAATGGCAATTCAGCTGCACACTTGGAAAATTCTATTGAAATACTCAACTGTGACTGTAGTTACATGAGAATCAGCAGAACTGGAGATTGACACTTCTAGAAGTGTAGGTTTCTGAAGCATCTTCAGGAGCAAAGTTCTCTTCATTACAGCAATGTTTAGTGGCACATAGCAGCAGAAGAGAAATCGCCTATCTTTTTATAGTTAAATTTAGGAAAACTCCAAAAATAAATTCGGTAGGAGTTCCAAATCACACAGCATACCTATTTTTTACCTTTTAGAACTTTCTTAGAAGGTGTCCAGGCTGAACTGCTTTAGTGTTAGTCTCTTCCAATGGAAAGGCCGGCCATTCACAGTTCAAATCTTGGCCGGTTCAGCAGGAACAGGCCGAAGAGTCAAAGCGTTAATGGGCAGGCTGAATGTACCAAGTTGATCAATCAACATGGGTACAACCACCCTGCCGGATTCTCTTGTTATCGCTAGTGGCTACTATAGCCACTAGCAATCACTGCCCTTTCCCAGTGGAAATAGCTTCCCCCGCTGGCAGAAGACAGTAACCCAGAAAGACGGATTCCCGAATCAACACTATGTAAATGGGGAAATTGAGCCAATTTCTTTCCTGCAACCTGCGGTTGTAAGAAAGAAAGTCACTCTGTGTATGGCCGGCCTAGGTGTTCCAATTTAGTTTGCAACAGATGAGATATTTCACAGTAGAGACAGGGTTAATAATGGTAAACATGGCTCCCCAGTAAATTTTTGTATGCTGGAGTAGGTAATAGGTAAGGGACAATTTTTTTTTATATTTTTTAAGTTTTGCTATGAAAATGAGAACATGTAACAAATATAAAATGTATTATCCCAATTTGGCAGAATAACTTTGCAACCAAAGTTGAAAAATTCTCATTACATGTTTATGTGTTCCCATTCACACAGCAGAAAGTTGCTCACATCATACATCCTCATGTTTAAAGGGATTCTAAAGGTTGTTTTTTTCTCCTTTAAATACCAAACAGGTCATACTTCCCTGCTCTGTGCAGTATTTTTTTTTACAGAGCAGCCCTGATCCTCTTCTTCTTGGGTCCCCCACCAGCGCTCCTGGACCCTCCTCCCGCTGAGTGCCCACCATAGCAAGCTTTAAAGCGGAGTTCCGGGCACAAAAACAACCTTTTTTTTTGTGCCCATCCGCTTGGTCTCCTTCACCTGAAAAGGAATTGGATAGTTAGGCATTTTTTTTTTCACTCACCTTGTATTTGTAGATTGAAAATACTCACCTCAGTGAACTTCCTCCCTCAGCGCCGCGGCTCCGCCGTCACTTCCTGTCTTGCGATGATTCCTGGGAGCTGAACATCATCGCTCCCAGGAATCAATGCGACAGCGACGGCCCCGCTCGTCACTTCTGGGGCGACGTCGCATTCCCCCGCTAAACAGCTTCTGGGCATGCCCAGAAGCTGTGGAGGAATGCGGCGCCGCACCGGAAGTGACGAGAGGGGCCGGTGCAGGCGCATTCTGGGACAAGAAGACGCGGAAGAGGACGCCGAAGAGGATCGCGCTGGCTTCAGCTGCCCACAACAGAGATGGCAACGCTGTGGAAGAAATTTTATAAGCGAGTATTTCTTCTAAAAAGGTAAGTGCGAACCGGGACAGATCAGAGGCTAGCCATTGTGGAATGTACTAGCCCTGACTGTCCCGGGGGTATGTTTGTTGAAAAATGGTTTCTGTGCCCGGAACTCCGCTTTAAACTACAAGTCCCACCTGCCACTGTTAAACTTCTCTAGTTCTCAAAAGGACTGCGAATATGCCAATCAGTACCCTTAGACTCCATTGACACTACTTCCAGCTTTCTAACAGAAAACCCATAAAGAGGTAAAGACAGAAAGCTGAAAACACTGTCTGCAGGAGCCTGATATTGCACCTGTGATCCACTGATTATGGATGCAATGCTTTTCCACGCTCCTGGGGGAAAAAAAGATAATAAATGCACATTTATTTCCTGCAAAAATATGTGCAACACCCCACCCCCCCCCCCCCCCCTCCGCAGACACACACACACACACACACACACACGTGAACGTATCCTTTAACAAACTTTACAACCATGAAACCTTGTATATATGTTGAGCTCACTACTTCTGCCAATTTTATCCCATAATGTACTATTAATACATTTCACCATCTATGTATTCCCTACAATAGGTGTAGAACACCAAATATATTACATAGTACACATTTTTCACATTTTCCTCACAATGCCTTAAAAAAAAAAAATGACTGTGTTGCTAGTGTCCTTCATTGTTACAAATTGTGGCTACAATGTTTTCAGGTCCTTGACGAAAATCTAATATTAGATAATGGGCAACAATGTAAATAAGACTTCAGTACACGATATGCCTGCTGAATCTGGAGGAATGTAGCATTGGAGTTGTGGATTACAGGAAATTTTGTTGAGTGGTGCTACTGCTGGAAAATGTGCACATAGTTAAACACAAAGGCTGCTAAAATGCCCGTTCACACTTTGAAAACAAATGCAATCCATGGTATCTACAAAACAGCAGCAGGTAAGAATTTGCAATCTACATAAATAACCTGGAGGACTATTTGGATGCAAGCCTTTGCCGTGAATGCTTCCGTATAAAACTCCATTGTTGGGGGCGTTTCCATTCCCTCCGCTGGAGCAAATAGAGAAATAACCTTTGATCTGTGTGGTTTTAAAGGCTATAAAAGGAGGGCTGCATATACGTTTTTATTGCTGTATGGGTCCCCATTAGGGAGATTCACTCTCTCTATTTGTCCTGTTTACCATTATCAGAGAATTCAAAAATTGTGTTGTCCCCAGAAGAGGATAGAGGGGAAATATTTCAATGGGGACACTAGTTCCCTCAATTTGCAGGGATTTCTCCTCACTGGGTATAGGACACGACCTGAAGGGAAATCTCCCCAATTGGACACAGATTGCAAAAAAAGAAAAAGAAAAAAAAAAAAACCAACAGGGGTTATGATCCTCCCTTACTCTACCTAAAATAAAAAGTTTTGCCTATAGTTCTACTATAAATACTCTGGGCAAAAGGAGAGATTCCCCCTCTCGATTTGTCATGTTTACCATTATCACGAAATTAAAGTGAAATAAAAAAAGAACTAATTTTGTGTTGACACCATAACAGGAATAGAGGGGAAATGGGGACACTAATTCTGGTGACAACCAGGGATTCCTCACTTTGGAGGGATTTCCCAGCAGCTTTATGTTTTGGCTATGGTACAGGACGTAAAGAGAAATTTCCTCAAATGGGACACAGATGGCAAAAAAGAAAGACTAGGAGTTTTAAAGAGGTTGTAAACCTCCCCCAAAAAAAATGAAAAACCTGAAAGACAAAGGCATAATGAGCTAGTATGCATAGCATACTAGCTCATTATGAAATGCTTACCTTACCACTTAAGCCCCGGAAGATTTTACCCCCTTCCTGACCAGGCCCTATTTTGTGATTTAGCACTGCGTGACTTGAACGGTCAATTGCGCGGTCGTACGACGCTGTTTCCAAATGAAATTGACGTCCTTTTTTTCCCCACAAACAGAGCTTTCTTTTGGTGGTATTTGATCACCTGTGCGATTTTTACTTTTTGCGCTATAAACAAAAAAAAAAAAAAAAAAAAAAAGCGTAAATTTTGAAAAAATAATATTTTTCACATTTTTTTTATATGAAATTCCCAAAAAAAAAATTTAAAAATCTAATTTTTTTTACCGTTTTTGCCCAATTTGTTTTCTGCTACGTTTGGTTAAAAAAAAAAAAAAAAAAAATCGCAATAATCGTATTTTGATTGGTTTGCGCAAAAGTTATTGCGTTTACTAACTAAGGGAAAGATTTGTCATTTTTTTTTTTAACGAGTAATGGCGGCGATCTGCGATTTTTTTTGCGGGACTGGCATTGCGGCGGACAGATCAGACCCTTGACTGACATTTTTGACACTTTTGGGGTTACCAGTGACATTACTACAGTAATCAGTGCTATACATATGCACTGTAAAAATGACACTGGCAGGGAAGGGGTTAACTTTATTTGTGATCAAGGGGTTAAGTGTGTCCCTAGGGGCGTGCTAACTGTAAAGGGGTGTGGCTAGTGGTGTAACAACAGAGACATACGATCCTACATAGCAGGACCGTATGATCTCTGTTCTTACACAGGGGAGAATGACAGGCGGCTTTGTTTACATTAGCCGCCTGCCTTTCTCCCTCTCCACTGGGAGATTGCGAGTGACCGGCGGACATCGGGTCCGCCGGTCACTCGCGCAGACTGCTTAGGGAACGAGCAGGGGCGGGAGCGCGCCTCCTGCGGCGCGCGCTAGCCCCCTAGAGCCTCACAGGCGAGCGACGTAGTACTACGTCACTTTGCCTGCGAGGGGCTGACCGCCGCCGTAAATAGTCGTGCGGCGGTCGGAAAGCGGTTAAAGTGAAGCCCCCGCAGCACCGCCCGCTCACACGGCATCCATCTATACCCGGTCTTCCTTCTGGGTTTGCGGTGTCCAGCCATCCGATTTGCTGAAGCCGTGATGACGTCACTCCCACGCATGCGTGCAGAAGCTGCTATTTACGGCACAGGGCTCTGAAGGAACCGCAGGGGAGGCCGTTCCTTCAGAGAGCTTTGGGCCAGTGATGTCACTGGCTGCATGCAAAGTAACTATCTCCTAAACTGTGCATGGTTAGGAGATATTTACCTATAGGTAAGCCTTATAGGCTTATCTATAGGTACAAGTCACAGAGGAAACATTACTTCCTCTTTAACCCTCCAGTACTCTATTCCACAACGGGGGAAAAAAAGCCTTTTGCCTTTAGTGCAGTTCACACTTCGGCGATGTCAGACTTCGCAAGTGATTCGCACCGCACTGCTCTGCAAATCACATGCTATGTCTTTGCGATGCAAATTCAGCCATACAGATTGTATGGCTGAATTTGTATCGCATTCGGACCAAAGTCGCGCAGGACCCTTTTTTTGTTCCGCACCAGAATCGGATCGCATGGGTGTTCACACCTATGCAATCTGATTCCTGTCAGAATTGACACTGCGATATGCAAACTAATCTGGGGTTGTAATTCACTTTGTACTGACACTCCCAGTAGTTTCATATGGCAGTGTGAACGGCCTGCGAGTCTGGTGCGATGCGGGAACCAGCAGTGGATTTGCAGGGTTCCTGAATGGCACAAATGTGAATCTGGACTTAGTTCTACTTTAAGCAAGTTAAAATATAAAAAGTTTCAAGCTGTCTGATAATTTTACAGTTTACAGCCGTGGTTTGGATGTGTCATTTAAATGTCAGAATGCCTCAGGTAAGTATATACATTGTAACAAATCCAAACAGTCACAGAACAATCTACATGAAGCAGCTACAGCTAAAACAGAAGCCTTTGTATAGTGATCCAATGAATGATGGCCAAAATATTCACACAAAACAAAAAACAAAAAAGAAAGAAAAACTTCTCTTAAAGTTCAGTTATAGCTGTCCTTCAGGTACACGGGTAAAATACGTGTGTGAGAACCAGGTCACCTGCCAAAGGATCTCTCCTTACTTTTCTTTAACACACTTTAGGACTAAAACATGGTCAATTACAGCTGCGGCCGGTTCATAGGGGTGCAGGGGGGCCGCCCCCCTGATCTCAATGAGGGGTGCCAGACGCATAGAGTTCTACGAGGTTTTTTTTTTAAGTACATGATTAGAGCCGGAGGCTCTAACTAGCTTTAAAAAGGTTGAGCCACCCCACTTGTGACATTAGTGAATGAACATTCGCTGTTGTCTTCCTGCTTCTCCTCCTGGCCAATCAGGACACAAAGCGGGTCCCAAAACCAGATGTGCTGGGAGAAGAAGCCTGGAAAGCGGCCCGCGACCTGGGGGGGGCTTGTTTGCTGCCCTCCTCAAAAAATGAAGCACCAACCGCTCCAGGTCAGTTACCTACCCCAGTTTACTGGCTTAGGCTGTCAATACACTGAGCAAATTTCTTTCCTGCAAACACGGGTGTGGGTCGTACCTGCCAGGGGAAAGCAGTAATTTTCTCCCCAGCGGCTATAACTGCCGCTAGTGATAGTCGCAAGAGAATGCAACACGCTTGTTGTACCCAAGTTGATCGATCAACTTGTACATTTAGCCTGCCCATTACCGGTTCGATTCTCGGATGGCCCCTGCTGAACCGGCTGAGATTCAAAACCTGTTTGGCCAGCCCTATGCAGACACATCACCACACCAATAAAGTCATCACTCTGCTCTATTATCAGCAAGCTCCCACTGTTATGCCCCGTATGCCCCGTACACTCGTTCAGATAATCGGACTACTTATCGTTCGCATTTTGTTGCATGATACTAACATCGAATTCAACAATGCGTACAAACCGTATAATTTTTGTCGTACGATTCTGGAAAAGCTTCCTGGTTGCTTAGCTACGTATCAGATGGTGCAAAACAAAAACAATGGCAGCCAGGCTTTTTCCATGCTATTTTAGGGTTTTTGAGCATGCGTGGTATTTGTCGATCGACTTTTAGCGTACGCATACTGTACTGACGAAACGATTATCGTTCGAGAAGATGTTGTACGACAGAAGTTTTCCTGTTTGTCCCTTCGGATTTTGTTGGACCAACTGTCGTGATCGGCTGTCGAAAGCTGTGTACTAACGATCAGATTATCGTGAGATCAGGTCGAAAGCGAGTTTTGTCGTACGATATCGGAACGTGTGTACGGGGCATTAGACTAAAGCCCAATTTACACTTGCGATTCTGCAGGGTTTTTGGGATGGCTCACAGTGCTTCTGATTGGTCAGCACTGGCACTAACCACACAGAAGTGCTCTGATCCATCCTGGAAGCCCTAAAGAATGAAGGAGGAGAATAGTTGCCGGACCGCTGCAAACGGCTGTATGGGCACGGACAGTGCATCATCCATGGGAGGCAAGTACAGAGTGGATGGGGAGGTTGCAGGGTGTAAGCTGGCCATAGATTTCTCCCCCCCCCCCATCAGGATTTCTCCATCTAAATAAGTGAGATGAATGTAGGAATTCTCCCTGTGGTTCTATTGTATTCTGACAGCAGGACTCTGCCACTGTCAGAATACGCCGGTCAGTGCTGCAGCGCATTGGTTGATATAATGAAAATTTACCAACAGTCCAGTTACTAGATCACCTATCGAACAGGAACAGCCATTGATGGATCTAAAATCAACCAGTCCCTGCTGAACTGGCTGAATATCAATCCATCCATGGCCAGCTTTAGTAGACTATTTCCTGGAAAGGTGAGCTAACACTTTAAACAGGAACATAGGCAAGATAAATAAGTTGCATACTTAATAAATGATCCAATCAGCAGCTAAAAGGATTTAAATATCACTTTAGAAAGCTTTATGTTTAGGTTCCCATCAAGAGAAAAAACGCCCCAAGGGCAGCAGATCTGCTTTTACAGCCCTCCATTGCCAGAGGTGTAGGATAAAGAGACGAGCACTGCCAAGACTCCCAGAAAACAGTCCTGAGAAGTGATCACGTTGGAGATCTTTGTTCAGAAAGTGACACGCAGTCTATGCTGAAACAGTAGAAATAACATGAGAACACATGGCAGAAACAAATGACAAACTGTGTATCCTGGGAGCAAGTCTGATGAAAAACACCAGATAAGAAACATACAATGCTAGGTAATTAACCCTTTCACTCACATTTAGCACTTAAACGGATTTGCTAAAAAAAAAAAAAAAATTATAACTTTTCTTTTTAAACCATCTGGAGCACAGATACACCAGAACTATAAAAGAGAACTACTAAAGTCTACATTTTCAAAGGCAGTAAACAGTCATCATAGAAGCTAGGATATAAAAAGGTATAAATACATATTTATGTATAATAAAAAGTCATTAGAATGTAAGACATCACTGGTAAAGGCGGTAAGCCATGAGTAATTATTTATGAGAAATATAGAACGCATATTAGATCAGTTTATTATGTTGTCAGTCATTCCCTAAGCGCACTATGTGGGTAATAACTAACAATGTCACTAGTTGTCACAAGGATGACCTCACCACATCTGACATCTGTTCGATTACCAGAATTAACCAATAGGAAGCTACTGCTATTAAAACAATCTGCGCCAATCAAGGGAGAGGGGGTGAGCCCAGAAGGAAGTTGTCACTTCCACCCAATCAACCAGCCCCCGCAGCTGCACATACATAAAAGGGCGAGGATGCCTGTAACATCATTGATCATATAGGACCACATGGGTGGCCAAGTTTGAACCAAACCTGAGCTCATTTTACGAATCTAACGTTGGCCCATATTCTGCTCAAGTTCAGCCAATTTCTTCTGGCTCAGATTAAAAGGTGTGTAGGATCCCGGGCAGCACCAACTTGTTCGACAAAAGTCGATTGGTCAGTGACGTTTTGCTAAAGGAACCTGACGGAAAAAATTGTCAGGCAAAGTGTCTGCATGTAATCAGATGCAGACCCAGTTCAGGCATTTCAGTTTTCAGAATACCATTGGCTGCCACCGGGATTTGTTCATCCGTGCCGTTAGCATGGATGGAGGAATCTGTTAGGGTCACCTTACACAATTTGACCGCACAATAAAATTTAGATTTACCAAAGCAATGCAATATGGGGATCTATAATCTATCCAATCAGGCAAATCTTTGCAGTACATAGATCTTATGCCTCGTACACATGCATCGATTATTGGCCGGGAATTTTCGGCTAACGTCCGATCGGCCGATTTTCGGCTTGTTAGTATGATGCTTTCGGCAACCGACTCCGACTTTTCGGCCAAATAAAATCTGGTGTGCAGGCTATAAAATTTTTGTTGGCCGTCAACACAGCAGCCGATTTTCCGTCAGTCAGTACAGATTTCGACAGGGAAAAATCTAATGAGCAAGTCTGGGCATGCTCAGAGGAGAAAGAACACACGGAAAGTAAACCAACACATGACATCACTTCTGAAGTAGAATTTTGTTGGCCGAGAAAATTTGTGTGCTGTCTAGGCACATTCCAATCAACAAAACACCACTCTGTACATAAGACGGCCGATAATCGTTGCGTGTGTACGAGGCATTAGGCCCCTTTTACACTTGTGCGACCTAAAAGTCGCACGATTCAGACTGGACTCAAGCAACGCCTCTGTAATCTTGAGGTCTATAGACCTCAAAATGCATCAAAGTTGGCCCAAAGTAGTGCAGAGACTTCTTTGAAGTCGTTGAGACTTGAAGTCGCACAGATATGAACAGTACTCATTGGAAATCATGGGGTACGACCGGTCATGCAAAAAGTCACAGGACAAGTCATACAAGTGTGAAAGGGGCCTATAGGGGATTTCAAGAGAGATCAATTGGAAAACAAAATGACTATTTGTTGATGTATGGATGGCTACCATAAGGTTCCCAAAACATGCTAAAATCTGACCATACAATCAACTTTAGATTTACCAAAACTATGCCATCTGAGCGCCTACCTAAACCATCCAATCAATCAATATAAAATCTGGCAGGCCCTTCTACTACTGGTTGGTGGATATCACAAAGATTGTACCATCGGATTGCAATGTGTGAGGTGAGTTTAGAAAAGCAATGTGTGTAATCTAGATAAACTCTTTTCACCGAGAGCCTCTAAACAAAAGGCTGGATATGTCATTACAACCACACAAGAACAAGCCTGGCGTTAGTTAAAATGCGGATCCCTTTTTCTAAGGGTAAACAAGACACCCAATCACCCTGGTGATTCACAACGATCTGACGCTTTACTGGCTTTCCGGGACATTCCTCAGACTACTAGTGTTTCAGTGTTGTCCCATCTCCAAGTCATCATATGGTATGTGTATGTAAGACATTCCTGGCCAGACAGCCACAGACAGCATTGTACTGATGGGAAATCACCCTACGAAGAAAGAAATCACTGCAATCATCCTGCCACAAATTCTCACATCACTTCCCAAGACAGCTGGAAGTTACTTCTAAGGCTGAAGATACACCAGCGATTTTCTCACGCCGATTATCCCCCATTTTTTTAACTGTGATTTCTGTCGCTAAGAAGATCAGAACAATTTTTCTATGGGATCGCTAACGGTGACATTTTTAAAGCGATTTGCCACTAACCAATAATGATTTCCATACACACTTCAGTTTTATTATCTGATCAATGTGCAATTCAATTGAAACAATCCAATAGCCATAACTTTCCTTACAATCGACTTAAAAGTAGATTGGATTCAAGGATCAGGATGGGTTCCTGATCATGTGGCGGCTGAGAGCGCCAATCACAGCGGTCACATGATGCAGAAGCCACTCCATATCCCGGGGCATTAATACACGCCTAAAGCAGAACAAAAAGTTTCCAAAACCTGTGAGCAGGCAGGACTGTATGCAGGAGAGACATGCAATAAAATAAACCTACCTGTCTGCTTAAAGTCTTCGATAAAATGCACACCGTTTACATTACGCCACACGTGTGCCAGGATGAAATGAACTCAGGAGTGGCATTCAGTGACATAGCGTGGGTTGCCATGGGTGCAAAATTAGTAAGGGTTCAGGGCGGGAAATCGGCTTGTGCGCACTCCCAATCTGGGCCTGTCAGTGGCGCACTGCCTCCTCTTAGACTGTGGGTGGGCCTGATGGGCAGTTCTAGGTTGGAGTGGGTGGAGTTATGGAGAACAAGCGTTGCGCTCCCGATGTATAGCAGTACAATGCTCGGTGCATCTCTCTACATTCACTCAAAGCATTGAAAATAAAAACTCAATTATGTAAAGTTGGCAATGACCAGCTTTGGCAAAAAATGTTTTTTGGATTTTGAAGATTCCCTACTGGGTAAAATGAAAAGTGTGGGTTTTTCTCTTTTGGAAATAACTTTTCTTCACATTATGTAACTGCATGGTTACGGTTGGGTTACATTATGTTCATAGGTTAGCTCCAGTGGAAGCATTAGAATCCATCTTTAAGCTGAACTCCAGCCTCACCTTTTTTTCTCCACTCACTTGTATTGTACCAAGTCCTCTCCTGTGTTGAAACCGATAGTTTTCAATTCCCTGGCTCTGATCTCTCTTCTCCTTCCTGGAACCACTGCCAACTAGCATGCCATGCACTGGAACTCCTCCAACTATCAATGAGCCCATAAGGTGGGGGGAATGGGGGTTATATAGAGCCAGGTGCACAAAGGGGGGGGGGGTGTATGGAGCTGGAGGGTACAATGAGGGGTGGGACCACCGTGTGGAGGTGCGCAGAGGGGGGTGGGGCCACCGTGTGGAGGTGCGCAGAGAGGGGTGGGGCCACCGTGTGGAGGTGCGCAGAGGGGGGTGGGGCCACAGAGCGGAGGTGCGGCCACCGTGTGGAGGTGCGCAGAGAGGGGGTGGGGCCACAATGTGGAGGTGCGGCCACAGAGTGGAGGTGCGCAGAGAGGGGGTGGGGCCACAGAGTGGAGGTGCGCAGAGAGGGGGTGGGGCCACAGAGTGGAGGTGCGCAGAGAGGGGGTGGGGCCACAGAGTGGAGGTGCGCAGAGAGGGGGTGGGGCCACAGAGTGGAGGTGCGCAGAGAGGGGGTGGGGCCACAGAGTGGAGGTGCGCAGAGAGGGGGTGGGGCCACAGAGTGGAGGTGCACAGTGAGGGGGTGGGGCCACAGAGTGGAGGTGCACAGTGAGGGGGTGGGGCCACAGAGTGGAGGTGCACAGTGAGGGGTGGAGGTAAAGAGCGGGGGAATGCTTGCTTAAACTGGCCATAGATGGATCAAAATTCCTGATGAACCGACCAAATTTCAATCCATCAACGGCCATTCCCATTCATGAGAAGTTGATCTAACAATTGACTTGTTGGAAAATCTTACTTTGGAGTCCCATTGCCAGAATACAATGCCACCATGGGGAGGATTCCTCCATCCACTGTGAATGTGGATGGTGAAATTGGTTCATTTTTTTTCGTTCAGACTTGCTGGCTCTACCAAAAAAAAAATTAAGCCATGTATGGCAAGCTTTAGGAGGGCGTATGACATACATGAGAAACCTGGGCACACGGGAACTCAAGTAAGGCACAAATTGTCCTACTAGGTGTCATATATGTAGATTTTTGATGGAACTGGGGCAGTACGAACGGTCCCCGGGATAGGGGGCACAATACTTGCATTCCCTCAGCCGCTGGCAACCCACGCTACGTCACTGGGGACATCATTCCATGGTGACCACAGCCAGACACATAGAAGCCAGGCAAAAGACAGAGAGGGAAGTATGGTGGACTTTAGTTCTGCTTTAGGGACCCCTGGAAGAGGTCACTAAGGGGCAGAAACAGACGGCATCATATGTGATCTGCCTTCAGAACAAAGAATCACCCACAAAGGGGGCCAAGCCCCTTCCAGATGATGATGATGTCTTTGTTGAGAAGAATGATAGCTCTGGTTGTGTCCACACTGATTGGAGGCACGTGGATGATACAATAGAATGGAGCCATGCTGGGAGGACACAATAAGCCCGGACACTAATGAGAAGACAAGTATGAGCTCTGTGACTTGGAGGACTTCTATGACTTGTATGGGCTCTCCCCATTCATCTTACCTTTGTAGGAGTTCCTATGTAGGCTGATTCAGTCCCCGGACGCTCTCAGTCCACACACATAGACTTCAGATGGCGGATAAAAGTTTCTCCCCCGGCCAGCCGCACTCCAGGGATGGAGGGATGAATGGAGCTGAGACTTCCTCTGTCCGCCACTCTCAGCCTGTCCTGGGGAGAGGCCGGGATAGGGAGAGGTACAGCCGGAGATCTCTGCCTCCTCCTTACCCACCTAGGCTCAGCGTCCCGCCTACACATAGCCTATGAAGAGCGGACAGCGCCACCCGCTGGGGGAAGGAGAGATGGCGGCAGACTGGACATGAGATGGGGATCGGGAGACATTGGATTGCAGCTTCTAATCTAAATTTAGAACAAAAATTGTCATCGATTGAAGATTAACAATTCTTTACATGGCACTAAATTATATTTTTATTATCAGGAAAAAACTCTACACATTAAAGTATAACTAAAGGTAAAACTTTTTTTTTTAGTTTTGGATAGAATGGAGAGGAATTAGAAGCCCTGTCATGTTTTTATTGCTGTCTGTGTCTCTGTTAAGACCAGTAAACATGATCAGAAAATCCGACAACAGATCGTCCGTTTTTTTTTTTTGCATGCTAGTCGTATATCGAAAATGAAGAGTTTACTAAAGTTACGAAAATTCTCATATGACAGAATAAAAATCAGAAGTGATATAAAATGTTGTAGCGTATTTATATTATATTTTCAAATGACAACTGTACCGATTAAACGAAAATCGTACGATCTGCTATCGTACAAGAGAGACTTTTGTGGTTGTCCGATTGAATAATATTCGATGAACTGTCGTAATTGGCTCTCGAAAGGTCTGTACTAACTATCCCGTTACCGTATGATCGCTTCAAATGTGGTATGTTTTATCCGATTTTCGGATCATGTGCCTTAGAGCCGGTTCACATTAGCGTGACTTGTCAGGAGACTTGGTCAGCCTGACAAGTTGCGCTCCCTTGCGGTCCATTGACCGCTACAGGACCCGTTCTAATAGGAGCGACACAAGTCGCTCCGACTTAGAAAAAGGGTCCTGTACTATTTCGGGGTGACCTCGGAGCGCTTGCATAGACTTCCATTATGTGATGTCCCTGCAAGTCGCTCCGAAGACGTGGTGCAATGTAATGCACAAGTCGCCCCCGAAGTAGTAAGGAGTCGTGTCGCCTCAGTGTGAATCTGCTCTTAAGGGGGATACACCCTCTCCTTCTTCTTTTTTTTTTTCTTTCCAAAATTTTTATTATTTTCTGGATAAGATTTACAAATAAAAGGTTACAAAACAGAGTATATCAAACAAAACATAGTATAAAGGTAAAAACAATATATACAAACTATATAATGCTATGTCTTTGCCCCCGTTAAGGAGATTCACCCTCCCTATTTGTCCTGATTACCATTATCATTAAAAGTAAAAGAAAATCCCAAATTTTTGGTTGTCCCCAGAAAAGTAATAGAGGGGAAATCTTTCAGTGGGGACACTGGTTCTGGTGAGCTGGGGGTCTCCACAGAATTCCCTTAAAGTTATTGTAAAGTCTCATTTTTTTGTCAATACAAATACCAAACATGTTATACTTACCTGCTCTGTGCAGTTCGTTTTGCACAGAGCAGCCAGGATCCTCCTCTTCTCTGGTCCCTCTTTGGCTCTCTTGGCTCCTTCCTACCTTAAGTGCCCCCACAGCAAGCAGCTTGCTATAGGGGCACCCAACCCAAGCCAAATTTACAGCTCCATGTAGCTATACAGATAGGGTTTTTCCAAGGCCGATACCGATATTTTGGTCACAAAGTATCAGTATTGGCCAATATCGGCCCATATTCTGCACATTCAATCACACATCCAATGCAGAGTGACCAGTGCCCCCATTTAAATGATCACATTTTGTTGCTTTGCATCCTAAAATGAAGACACTATATTTTTAAACTAGGGAATGGGGGGGAGGGTACAGATGTAGAATTAGCCAGTGGAAAGCAAGTTTCAGAGGGCAGAAATGGGGGCATTAGCGGTAGGATGTTCGGAGCTCCTAAACCCAGGGTGGGTACGGGGAAAAATCAAGAGAGCAGCCTAAAAACATCAAATGAGGATAAATGTAACCGATCAAAATTACGAGGTTTGTATACCAATGCCAGGAGCCTGGCCAACAAGATGGGAGAGCTGGAGCTGCTGATGTTTGAGGAGGACTTAGATTTTGTGGGGATAACTGAGACTTGGTTTGACAGCTCTCATGACTGGATGGCGACCATTCAGGGGTATTCCCTTTATTGCAGGGATAGAGAGGGTAAAAAAGGGGGAGGGGTATGTCTGTATATTAAGAACAGTATAGAGGTAAATATGAGGGATGATATTAATAATGGAGCTAAGGACGAGGCAGAATCCCTATGGGTAGAGCTTCAAAGGGAAGGCACGATGGGGAAGGTAATATTGGGCGTATGCTATAGGCCCCCCAACCAGAGGGAGGAGGGTGAGGCGGACCTCATGTTACAGATAGGATTGGCAGCAAGGATGGGAAATGTCATTATAATGGGGGACTTTAATTATCCGGATATAGACTGGGCAGAAGGAACAGCGCACTCAGCCAAGGCTCAGCAGTTCCTAAATGTTTTGCAGGACAATTTCATGGGTCAGATGGTGAATGCACCGACAAGAAACAATGCGGTACTTGACCTACTGATTACCAACAATACAGACCTGCTCACGGATATAGAAATACGGGATAACTTAGGGAGCAGTGACCATAGGTCAATTGGTTTCAGTATTAATTACAGTAATAGGAAACACAAGGGTAATATAAGGACACTGAATTTCAAAAGAGCCAATTTCCCTAAACTGCGCTCGCTGCTAGAAAATATCAAATGGGATAGAACCCTGGGAACAAAGAAAACGGAGGAAAAATGGGAGTGCTTCAATAGCATACTTAACAAGGGGGTGGGCCAGTGCATTCCACAGGGAAATAAATTTAAAAGAGCAAAACTAAACCCTGGGTGGCTAAACTCCAACATAAAAATGTATATTGGAGCTAAAGAAAAGGCCTTCAAAAAATACAAGACTGAGAGGTCATTGGCAGCTTTTAAACATTATAAAGAGTGTAATAAGAAATGTAAAGACGAAATCAGGGCGGCTAAAATAGAACACGAGAGACATATAGCGGAGGAGAGTAAAAAGAACCCCAAGAAGTTCTTTAAGTATATAAACAGTAAGAAAGTGAGGTCAGAACACATTGGCCCCATAAAAGATGATAAAGGAAAAATGGCCACTGAGGACAGAGAAAAGGTGGAAGTGTTAAATAATTTCTTTTCTTCAGTCTTCACAAAGGAATCGGGGGGCTACACGAACCTTGCTTGTAAGGCCGAACTAAATAATACACCTCAGGAAGTGCCGCCATGGCTAACAGAGGATAGACTTAGAGCTAAACTAGAGAAACTTAACATAAATAAATCCCCGGGATCGGATGGCTTGCACCCGAGGGTTCTTAATGAGCTCAGCCAGGCGATTGCCAGACCATTATTCTTGATCTTTAAGGATAGTTTACAGACGGGTATGGTGCCCAGGGCTGATCCTGGGCGGGTTCTCAGGGTGCAGTGCGCCCAGGCGCCGCATGATGGGGGGCGCACTATCCTCTCCTGCAAGCAGGGCTAGACTGGCCTACCGTGATAGCGGGAAAAATCCTGGTAGGCTGCTTGCCCTGGGGCCGCTTCGAGCTGTGGCTGCGACCACTTCATATTTTGGAGACACTGGCGATCCGCATCTAGAGGTCTAACAGCGGTCTGCAGTGTTTTGGTATCACCGCCATTTTGTTGTAGCCGTCGGCTCACTGTAGAGAAGAAACTCGCGGCGGCAGCACGGCATGGCATGGCGAGGACTGAAGTGCTTGCGGGATGCGGCGCAGGAGTGTGGGGGACTCTGGTTAAGGGCTCATTTACCAGGCAGGTATGCGGAGCACTCGTTTTATGAAGCCATCTTTGAAAGTAGTGATTATGCCCCCCCTTCTGGGAAATTCAAAAAAGCATGAAATCCAAACTCAAATTGATTCTTTCAAATCAGTAAAGAGACATTTTTCTAGGAGGATTAAAGAAGAAAAAAAAAAGCAGACACCATCCTGTCCTTACCTACCCTAGGAAGAATAACTAAAGAAGCTTTAACTTTATGTACTTTTAATGCTTAGCCACTTGAAAAATTAAAATAAATGCATATTAGCATAAATAGTACAAAATAGGTATGTACCTATGACCACCTCTTGTATCATGTCCGCTCAGCCTCTGACACCTCCTGTACCATGTCCACACAGCCTCAATCCTTGCACCAGCCCTGGAGAAGAGGAGCTGTACAGAGGAAGCAGCGGCCTTGCTCTCTACTGCAGCTGCCTGCTTTCTCTGTACGGCTCCTCCTCTCACAGGCGGAGTGCATTTGATATCACTCCGTCTGTGAGCCGGGACTATGGAGGCGCCATTCTCACAGTGACAGCCGCAGCCCCGCTGAGATATCGCACAAGAGCCCAGCACCACTGAGCCCAGCACCACCGAGCCCAGCACCACCAAGCACCAGCACCACAGAGCCCAGCACTACAGAGTCAGCCCTACAGAGCTCAGCACCACAGAGCCCAACATACCACAGAGCCCAGCATACCACAGAGCCCAGCATACCACAGAGCCCAGCATACCACAGAGCCCAGCATACCACAGAGCACAACATACCACAGAGCCCAGCCCCACAGAGCCCAGCCCCACAGAACCCAGCATACCACAGAGCCCAGCATACCACAGAGCCCAGCATACCACAGAGCCCAGCATACCACAGAGCCCAGCATACCACAGAGCCCAGCATACCACAGAGCCCAGCATACCACAGAGCCCGGCACCACAGAGCCCAGCATCACCAGCACCACAGAGCCCAGCACCACAGAGCCAGCATACCACAGAGACTGGCACCACAGCCCAGCATACCACAGAGACCGGCACACCACAGAGGAGCCAGGAATCAGGACAGGCAGCCAAGAATCAGGACCAGCAGCCAGACCCCAGGACCAGCAGCCAAGAATCAGGACCAGAAGCCAGCCCCAATGCCCCAGCAGCCAGACCCCAGGACCAGAAGCCGGAATACAGGACCAGCAGCCCAGCACCAAAAACCAGGACCAGCAGCCAGGAATCAGGAGGACCAGCAGCCAGACTCCAGGACCAGCAGGCCAGCCCCAGCAGCCAGACCTAAGGACCAGCAGCAAAGCCCCAGAAGCCAGGACCCAGTCCCAGAAGCCAGGCCCCAGGACCAGCAGCCAGCCCCAGTACCCATTATTTAAGGTAAGTGAAGTCTTCTAGTCTTGGGCCTGGGCATCAAAGTGCTATTAATTAATATAATATTGTTTATTTTTCTATTGTTCAGTGACACTCTAATGCAGTCTCTCATGGGGGCTGGAGGGGACTCTTTCTATCAGGGACTCTCCAATAGGCACAGAGAGGGCCTCTGTAATATAAATCCCCCTCCAGGTCCCATTAGACTCTGTTGTAGTCTCTAATGGGGCCTGGTGGGGGGTCTTTCTAACATAGACTTTAAAATGCACAAAGAGATGACTTCTGTTCGAGAGACCCCCCTCCAGGTCCCATGATACAACCCAATTGTAGTATCTAATGGGGCCTGGTGGAGGCTCTTTCTAACAGACTCTCTAACAGAGGCCCTCTCTGTGTTCCTTGGAGAGACCCCCTCCAGGTCCCATTAGGAAAGGGGAGGGGTTAGTAAGATGACCACGCCCACACAGGGGCGCCATAAATATTTCTGCACCCAGGCGTCTGTTACCCTAGGATCGGCCCTGATGGTGCCAGCTGATTGGAAAAAAGCCAACGTGGTACCAATATTTAAAAAGGGTCCGAGATATATCCCGGGTAACTATAGGCCGGTCAGCCTAACATCAGTAGTCTGCAAAATTTTGGAGGGGATGTTAAGGGACCACATACAAGACTTTAGTAATGAAAACGGTATTATAAGTAGTAATCAGCATGGATTCATGAAAAATCGTTCGTGCCAAACCAATCTATTAACCTTCTACGATGAAGTGAGCTGCCACCTAGATAAAGGTAAGCCTGTGGATGTGGTGTATCTGGACTTTGCAAAGGCCTTTGACACCGTTCCCCACAAACGCTTACTGTACAAACTAAGGAAGGTAGGTATGGACCGTAAGGTGAGTACCTGGATAGAGAACTGGCTCCAGGGGAGAGTACAGAGGGTGGTGATTAATGAAGAGTACTCGGATTGGGCGGGTGTGGAAAGTGGGGTCCCCCAGGGTTCTGTCCTGGGACCAATCCTGTTTAATTTATTCATAAATGATCTGGAGGAGGGGATATCGAGTACAATCTCAGTATTTGCTGATGATACTAAATTAGGCATGCCAATATCTTCTATGCAGGATGTGGAAACCTTGCAAGCGGACCTGAACAAAATAACAGGGTGGGCAACTACATGGCAGATGAGATTTAATGATGAAAAATGTAAAGTAATGCACTTGGGGGCCAGAAACCAGAAAGCAAGCTACTCACTAGGGGGAGGGGGGAACCTCTGGGTGAGTCTAGGATGGAAAAGGACTTGGGGGTACTGGTAGACAACAGGCTTGGCAGTGGCATGCAATGCCAAGCCGCCGCAAGCAAAGCCAACAGAATACTGGGTTGTATAAAAAAGGGGATTCACTCCAGAAATAAAGAGATTATTCTCCCGCTCTACAAGACTCTGGTCCGGCCACATCTGGAGTATGCTGTCCAGTTCTGGGCACCGATCCTCAGGAAGGATGTGCTGGAACTGGAGAAAGTCCAGAGAAGGGCAACAAAAATAATTAGGGGAATGGAGGACATCAGCTATGAGGAAAGACTACAAGCACTGAACCTGTTCTCTCTGGAGAAGAGACGATTGAGGGGGGATATGATATCAATGTACAAATACTGTACTGGTGACCCTAGCATAAGGAACAAACTATTCAGAGAAAGGAGATACAATAAGACACGTGGCCACTCACTAAAACTTGAGGAAAGGCGGTTTAACCTTAAAGTGCGTAAGGGGTTCTTCACGGTAAGAGCGGTAAAGATGTGGAATTCTCTTCCACAAGCAGTCGTATCAGCAGGGAGCATTGATAGTTTCAAAAAAACTATTAGATGGACACCTTAAAGACCACAACATACAGGGGTATACAATGTACGGTTAAAAGCAAACACACACACACATCATAGGTTGAGCTGGATGGACTGATGTCTTTTTTCAACCTCACTAACTATGTAACTATGTAACTATATATAAAATGTAAACAATGCAAATCACAGTGTTCAAGTCACACTCAAGCATAAAGCACATTCAGCGGCGCTTAAACATACTATCTAATAGCATGTTATTGATCCATGATATTAATGATCTGTCCACATATCATAAATTGTTCATAGTGTTCAGAGTCAAAATGTCCAATCTTTGTGTAGGAAAAGCATGTACAGTGCAGTCTTCCTAATTAAAAGACACCAGTGTTCTTAAACAAAGGATCAATAGTCTTCACCACACCTTCCGTGCTCCCCCAAGCGATGGACACTCACCGCATCTCACATTGATCTAAGCCTGTATGCATCAGCTGCATGAGCCCTTGCCCCCGGATAATCAGCCGTCTCCAGTGATTCTGCTTAACCAGGACACTTTTACTGGCTTCCCCCAACACAGGGTTAGGCACCGTATCTCAGCCAATCAATGCAAGTCGACAACAGGAAACAGAGGATAGCGTAATATTGCTTTGACTTTATTCCCACAATATACAACACTCCGTACCCCCTCAATATATCTGCTTACATTTGATCAAACTTGTAAAGGCTTAAAACTTAAATCTGGGACCGGGTGTACCGCTGCTTGCCATCCGTGAGCTAAGACGCCTCCTTACACTAGGATGTGACAGTCTGCGGCTCCAGGCGAGTTCCGGAAAATATCAGCTGGTACCTCCCTCAGTCTCCAAGGCAGCAACCTACGTGTTGTCTGACGCGTTTCGTCACGTGGACTTCAACTGAGGACCAAAATGAAGACAGACACATTTTTTGGTTTATCCAGCTGTATTTACTAGTGCAACTTATCAGTGGCGTAGCGTGGTGGGTGCTGGGGGGGCCAGCCGCACCAGGCGCAAAATCTAGAGGGGGGGCGCAGTGTCTCCCTGCCATTTATGAGCCCGATCAGCCATCCTGAACAAGCCCTGCATGGACGGCGGGAGGCAGGAGGCTGATATCAGAGCCAGTACAGCTCCGGATGGAGGGCGGGACTTCAAGTTAACCTGCAGGTGATTGGTTGCTAGCAACCAATCACAAGCTGGTTACCTGGAAAAGTTATGCAGATCCCGTCCTCTTTCCAGAGCTGTCCTGCTTTTGATGTCAGCTTCATGCTTGCTGCCGTCTATGCGTAGCTGTCCAGCTGCTGTCCGCTCTGTGAGTAATGTGGATTGTTGTAGGTAGTGGGGACAGGAATGTAGGGGTAGTGGGGGACAGAAATCTAAAGGGGTAGTGGGGGACAGGAATGTAAAGGGGTACTGGGGGACAGGAATGTAGGGGTAGTGGGGGACAGGAATGTAAAGGGGTAGTGGGGGACAGGAATTTAGGGGTAGTGGGGGACAGGAATGTAAAGGGGTAGGGGTAGTGGGGGGCAGGAATGTAAAGGGATAGTGGGGGACAGGAATGTAAAGGGGTACTAGGGGACAGGAATGTAAAGGGGTAGTGGGGGACAGGAATGTAAAGGGGTAGTGGGGATGAGGACAGGAATATAAAGGGGTACTGGGGATGAGGACAGGGATGTAAAGGGGTGGGGGGATAAGGAGAGGAATGTAAAGGGGTACTGGGGCTGAGGACAGGAATGTAAAGGAGTACTGGGGATGAGGACAGCAATGTAAAGGGGTAGTGAGGACAGGAATGTAAAGGGGTAGTGGGGGACAGGAATGTAAAGGGGTAGTGGGGATGAGGACAGGAATGTAAAGGGGTGGGGGGATGAGGACAGGAATGTAAAGGGGTACTGAGGATGAGGACAGGAATGTAAAGGGGTACTGGGGATGAGGACAGGAATGTAAAGGGGTAGGGGGTGAGGACAGGAATGTAAAGGGGTAGGGGGTGAGGACAGGAATGTAAAGGGGTAGTGGGGATGAGGACAGGAATGTAAAGGGGTACTGAGGATGAGGACAGGAATGTAAAGGGGTACTGGGGATGAGGACAGGAATGTAAAGGGGTAGGGGGTGAGGACAGGAATGTAAAGGGGTAGGGGGTGAGGACAGGAATGTAAAGGGGTAGGGGGTGAGGACAGGAATGTAAAGGGGTAGTGGGGACGAGGACAGGAATGTAAAGGGGTACTGAGGATGAGGACAGGAATGTAAAGGGGTGGGGGGGTGAGGACAGGAATGTAAAGGGGTACTGGGATGAGGACAGGAATGTAGAGGGGTAGGGGGTGATTACAGGAATGTAAAGGTGGAAGGAATGTGATATAAAGGGGGCTAAGAACATGAATGATGAGGGGGGCTGAGGACAGAAATGTGAAGGAGGAGGGGCATGATATAAAGGGGCATAAGGATAGGAATGTAAAGGGGGGGTGATAACAAAGATGTGAGGGGAGGGGGGGAGATATGAAGGGGGACTGAGGACAGTAATGTGAAGTGTGGGGGGGGGGTTGTGATGTGCAAGGGGACTGAGAACACTGATAAAATGGCAGGATTGTGATGTGAAGGATATGAGGCTAGCTTTATAACATTGCTACCTGTGTTCTGCATGTAGGCAGTCTACTCATTTCAATTAGGTAGGTCAGTGTAGTGATCAGGTTGGTCAGTGTAGTGGTCAGGTAGGTCAGTGTAGGTGTCAGTATAGTAATCAGATAGGTTAGTGTACTAATCAGTTAGGTCTCTGTAGTGGTCAGATAGGTCTCTGTAGGTGTCAGTATAGTGATCAGGTAGGTTAGTGCAGAAAACAGGTAGGTCTGTGTAGTGGTCAGTGTAATTGTCAGGTAGGTTTGTGTAGTGGTCAGGTAGGTTTGAGTAGTACTCAGGTAAGTCTGTGTAGTGTTCAGGTAGGTCTGTGTAGTGCTCAGGTTGGTCAGCGTAGGTGTCAGTATAGAAATTAGGTAGGTCAGTGTAGTGATCAGGTTGGTTAGTGCAGGAATAAGGTAGGTCAGTGTAGGGATAAGATAGGTCAGTGTAGGTGTCTGTGTAGTGGTCAGGTAGGTTTATGTAGTGGTCAGGCAGGTTTGTGTATTGGTCAGGTAGGTTTGTGTAGTGGTCAGGTAGGTTTGTGTAGCGGTCAGGTAGGTCTGTGTAGTGGTCAGGTAGGTTTGTGTAGGTGTCAGTATAGAAATTTGGTAGGTCAGTGTAGTGATCAGGTTGGTTAGTGCAGGAATAAGGTAGGTCAGTGTAGGAATAAGATAGGTCAGTGTAGGTGTCTGTGTAGTGGTCAGGTAGGTTTGTGTAGTGGTTAGGTAGGTTTGTGTAGTGGTCAGGTAGGTCTGTGTAGGTGTCAGTATAGTAATCAAGTAGGTCAGTGTAGGAATAAGGTAGGTCTGTGTAATGGTCATCTAGGTCAGTGTAGGTGTCTAGTAGATTTGTGTGACAACCCATGCTACCCCACTGCAACTTATAACATCCAAGTGAAACATAAAACACCAACATGTCAGAAAAAAACAGAATCACTGAGTTGGAAAAATAATTACCCCCTTATGTCAGTATTTTGTCGGATCACCTTTTGTAAAAGTTGGAAAAATTATCACCCCTTTATGTCAGTATTTTGTTGGACCACTTTTTTATTTAATTACCGCCTTTAGTCTGTTGGGATATGTCCTAAATATTTGCCCACTTTTCTTCTTAGAATAGTTTAAGTTCAGTTAAATTTGATGATGACCATTTGTGGACTGCAGTCTTCAAGTCATTCCACAGATTTTCAATGCAGTTTTAGTCTAGGCTCTGATTGCGCCATGCAAGGACATTAACATTTTTTTCACCTTCCACCACTGTGTGCTCATTTTTGTTGTGTGCTTTGGGTCATTGTTATGTTTGAAGGTAAACTTTCTTCCCATTGACAACTTTCTGGCAGAGGGCAGCAGATTTTCCTTAAGAATTTAACAGTATTTTGCCCCATCCATTTTTCTTCTATCCTGACAAGTGCTCCAGTCCCTGCTGCAGAGAAACACTCCATAACAGGATATTACCACCTCCATGCTTTACTGTAGGAATGATATTATTTTAATGGTAAGCTGCATTGGATTTCCGTCAGACATACAGTATCATTTGGTGTTGAGGCCAAGTAATCTAATTTTAGTCTTAACTTTAAATTTAGTTAGAAACTCAGTGATGTTGGTGTTATATCTTTCACTTGGATGTTATAAGTTGCATCGGTAAATACAGCTGGATAAAATCAAAACTGTGTCTGTCTTCATTTCAGGCTGCAAAGCAACAAAATGTTATTATTTTAACCACTTGCTGACTGTATACTGTGTATATATACCGTGGCAAGGTGGCTCCCCTGTGCTGGATCACATACCTTGTACATGATCCAGCACTTCCGGATTGGGATTATTCACAGAGGGAGCCAATCAGCGGGTACCACAGACTCAATGTCTGCCGTCAACCTTTAAATATTCATTACACAGGCAGAATGGCAGTCTTCTTATTTAAACAAAGCAGATTTCCATTCTGTCAGCGGGGAAGACTTTGATACTGTGTTCCTGATAAGCAGGGACACCAATCTCGGCTTTCCCCTAGTACAAGCACCTCCCACAGTTTAGTAAAGCACAGACTAGGAACACATTTAACCCTTTGATTGGCCTTGATGCTAACCCCTTTGAAGCCAGTGTCATTAGTACAGTGTATTGTATCTCTGTACCACTGTATTGGTGTCACTGGTCCCCAAAAGTGTCAGTTAGTGTCCAGACTGTCCGCCGCAATATCACAGTCCCCCTATAAGTCACTGATTGCTCCCATTACTAGTAAGAAATAAATAAATTACAATTCTATAAAAATATCCCATAGTTTGTAGACGCTATAACTTTTGCGCCAACAAATTAACTTGCATTTATTGGGATTTTTATTACTAAAAATATATAGTAGAATACATATTGGCCTAAATTTATGAAAAAAAATTAGATTTTTTTTATTGGACATGTTTTTTAGCAGAAAGTAAAAAATAATGTTTTCGTTTTTTTTTTTTTTTTTTTTTTATTGTCAGTCTGTCTTTGTTTATAGCGCAAAAAAAAAAAAAAAACGCAGAGTTGATCAAATACCACCAAAAGAAAGATCTATTTGTGGGGGGAAAAAGGACATGCATTATATTTGGGTACAGCATTGCATGACTGCGGAATTGTCAGTTAAATTTACACAGTGCCATGTTGCAAAAAATGGTCATGTTATGAAGGGGGTAAATCTTCCGGAGCTAAAGTGGTTAAAGGAGGGGGTGATTCTTTTCTATAGCCACTGTTTAAAGGGGGGATGGGGGGAGTAGAAGAGAGTAGCTAGTGGAGAAGCAGTGAGTGCAGACCTGGGTTGCCAACCTTCTGCCACTTTTTTTTTACTGACAGAACATGGAAAATTTACTGACAGAGCACATTTTTTACTGAAAACCTGAAAAAATGACAACTCCTATTAGAGACCAAAACAATGAATATTTAAACAGTATAAACACAATCTATAAACTCTGACAATAGCCATAACAGGTAATTGGCCTGGTTTACATTTAAAAAGTCAATACAGCATGACAAATTAATAGCTACCCTACTGGGATACATATTAAAAAACAAGTTCTGCTATGCATGCCATAGAGAGCAATGGGCATGACCAGATTGTATCTAATAGTGAGAGTAGCCTAAAAGACGATAATTAAATAGGACTGCTTCTGACCACCTACCTCTAAATGAACATAGCAGCTGCCTGGGTGAGTAGACATTCCCATGACCTCAATGCTTAGATTTAATGCAGCAATTTTAACTCAACATGTCGAGCGTCACAGATGGTATCACCTGTAAAATTTTCCTGTTGAGCTCACCTCCTGCATTAACAGTGGGAGGGTCTTAAATGGGCAATAAATACCACAGTGCAGGGTTCAGGTGTGCACTACATATAGAGTGCAGGGTTTAAGTGTGCACTACATACAGAGTGCAGGGTTTGAGTGTGCACTACATACAGAGTGCAGGGTTTGAGTGTGCACTACATACAGAGTGCAGGGTTTAAGTGTGCACTACATACAGAGTGCAGGGTTTGAGTGTGAACTACATACAGAGTGCAGGGTTTGAGTGTGCACTACATACAGAGTGAAGGGTTTAAGTGTGCACTATATACAGAGTGCAGGGTTTGAGTGTGCACTACATACAGAGTGCAGGGTTCAGGTGTACGTTACATACAGAGTGCAGGTTTTGCGCTATGTACAGAGTGCAGGGTTCAGGGGTGCGCTGAATGCAGAATACAGGGCTGCCCCTTTTTCCGCCAAATTCCCCCCTCCCCCAGTACAGTGCTCTACTCCTACCCCCAAATCCCCCTTCTTGACAGTACCTGATAGAGAACTGCGACTGCAGAAGAGCAGGATAGGTTATTTAGGAGGAGAGTTTAATGTAGCTTCAGGGCATGTGGGGCTGTGGGCACAAGCTTCTGTAGCTGTTGCTGCCAGACAAGCACTGGGTTCCAACTACCTATCTATGCAGAGAGGAGGCAGGCTGAGCACATTAGAGATCACTTTGCAGCCGGTGTTCCGTGAAAAAAACCTACCCGTGAGAAATGCCTACCCTCGTCACTTCCGGTGCACGGCAGTGTGTGTGTATCGCGGCGGTTACATTAAAACAGCTCAGCTGAAATATGAGTCATCTCCGCTCCTGTCCCTGTCACTTCCCTGATCTGGGCTAGCAAATATAAAAGCGGCAGCGGTTGTATGAAAAAGATAAATCACGGAGCCAAGAGCCGCTTTTATATTTACTAGCCAAGATCAGGGTAGTGACAGGGACAGGAGCGGAGGTGACTCATATTGCAGCACAGCTGTTTTAATGTAACCGCCGCGTTACACAGACTGCCGTGATCATTTCATACCCTCCATGCATGCGCACTAGTCAGCTCCTCAGCTGTTCCATTACGTATCCGGAGCTGTGAGCATGTGCACTGCTACGCTGCTCAGCTGTTCCTCACAGGAAGTGACGAGGGTAGGCATTTCTCACGGGGTAGGTTATTCTCACGGAACACCGGAACTAGAGCATGATCAGCAAAAGCCGCCACCGGCTCCAGCCTGCTTCTATTTAGGAATAATCCAAAGTGGCTCCAAAACTCTGCATGGATACGTGGCTGCTGGTGCTGTATCAAGCTGTCAAGGGGTTCTTTCTTATACTTGCCAAGCCAACACTAACCTGCCTGAAAAAAAGGACTGATTTATACTGACATTAAATCTCTCTAATGTACACTATGTTTGCTGACATACAAAAAAAAGGGGGAAATGGTCTAGCTGAAATAGTTGGGTGTGATATCCCTGGTGAAACCGCAAGTATAGCGGTCCTTCCCCTGGCTCTAGGACATGGGCAGAAAAAAAGCTATACTGGAAGGGACCAGTAGACAAAAAGAGAGCCTTTTGAGGATGGATAATGAAACCACAGGGTCACGAGTTGGTCAAATAGAATGTGTTTTATTGGTGTAAATAATACACAGTTTTAGACTATGGTTTAAGCAGAGGAGTACAGAGGTGTGGTTAGTGCAAATAAGAGTGTATATAGAATAACACTTGTGGTGTAACCAACGTGGTGAGAGGTGGTAAAAATGATCAAGTCATGTGATAAACAATGCGATAGAGTAAGATGTATAAGTTTACATATAGATTGCAATGAATCAAACAGTACAGTACAATAAGATGTATAAGGCTGGCCATGTTCAACTTTTGTTGTACAATTTTCTGTTAGATCCACCACAAACCACTTAATGTGAGGTCAAAGCTAAATAACACTTTCACTTGTATCCAGTTAGGCAGGCCTTGATACTACATACTTGAAGGTAAATTTCAAGAAAATTGTACAGAAAGTTGTATGAAAATTGTATCATGTATGGTCAGCCTAAGTTACATATAGATTGCAATGAATCAATCGGACGTCTGTTGTGGGGGATGCCACTGGTAGAGAGATCCCTCAGGCATAGTGCCTAGAATAAACCGTGTGGATAATCGGTATGAGGGGGGAACATAGGTAACCAGTGTCATTGACAGGACTATGGTATGCATGGGCTGGAAGTGCCAGAGGTTGGCAAAGATACACTGGATTTCCAATGAGTAGGGTAGTATCACAGGGGAGGTGTGTGTGAGTGTCCCACAGGTTGGCCGAACTTGGGCCGGTATTTGTGGGTTAAAGGTGCCAGGGATCTGGCAGGGTTACACTGATTGTCCAGGAAACAGTGTAGTGCCCCAGGGGATGTAGGTGTCCTACATGTTGGCCAATCGAGGGCCGTTTTCTGTCAGGGATTCCTGGGATGGGGCCGGGCTCCAAGTGGGAAATGTGGAGAGATAAAAGGGGGGGGGGGGGATGAGAGAGTAAGATGGAAAAGTTGCTGGCAGAGCAAAGAAGAGCGGAATACTCCAGTAAGTACAATGTTTGCTGACAGCTGTAAAATCACAGATTTTTACAAATTGTCATTAAATTTACTGCCGGTTGGCAACCATGGAGCAGACTGTGGTCTTGGTCCTGGACCCAGTTTCCTGAGATGTTCATCATTTTCCTGGGATGTTGTCAGGAGGCAAGCTGGAGGAGAATTGCATGGAGATCATGGATGCCAATATTCAACGTGGGCATGCCCGTTTGCGCAGAAATGCACGCACATGTATTGGAAGAGAACAGATGCATGCTCGTGGTCCACGGTGCACTTGTGCGTGCCAGTGCACGTAATGTGCGATAGGTTTGGGTGCCCTCTGGCCTTTAACCACTTGCCTACAGTGCACTTTCACCCCCTTCCTGCCCAGACTGATTTTCAGCGCTCTCACACTTTGAATGACAATTACTCAGCCATGCAACACTGTACCCATAAAAAATTTGTGTCCTTTTTTTCACACAAATAGAGCTTTCTTTTGATGGTATTTAATCACTACTGGGTTTTTTATTTTTTGTGCTATAAATAAAAAAAGACTGAAAATATTGTGAAAAAACGCATTTTTCTTTGTTTCTGTCATAAAATTTAGCAAATGAGTCATTTTTCTTCACAAATTTTGGCAAAAAATTATACTGCTACTTATCTTTGGTAAAAATAACCCAAATAAGTATATATTATTTGGTCTTTGTGAAAGTTATAGAGTCCACAAGTTATGGTGCTAATCATTGAAAATTGATCACACTTGATCACACCTGATGTACTGAAGGCCTATCTAATTTCTTGAGACACTAAAAAGTCAGGAAAGTACAAATACCCCCCAAATGACCCCTTTTTGGAAAGTAGACATTCCAAGGTATTTAATAAGGGGCATGGTGAGTTTTTTGAAGTCGTAATTTTTTCCCACAACTCTTTGCAAAATGAAGATTTTTTTTTTTTTTTTTACAAATTGACGTATTAACAGGTTATTTCTCTCACACAGCATATGTATACTTGAAACTACACCCCAAAACACATTCTACTACTCCTCCTGAGTATGGCGATACCACATGTGTGAGACTTTTTCACAGCCTGGCCACATATAGAGGCCTAACATCCAAGTAGCACCGTCCGGCATTCTAGGAGCATAAATTACACATATAATTTCCTGACAACCTATCGCACTTTTGAAGGCCCTAGAGCACCAGGACAATGGAAACCCCCATAAAACGACCCCATTTTGGAAAGCAAACAGCCCAACGTATAATTTTTGAGGCATAATGAGTCTTTTGAATATGTCATTTTTTTCCACAAGTTTTTGGAAAATGTGGAAAGAAAATGAAAACGCATTTTTTTTACACAAAGCTTTCTATTTATGCAATATTTCTAACACATAGCATGTACATAGCAAAAATTGCACCCCAAAATACATTCTGCTATTCCTCCTGAGTATGGCGATACCACATGTGTAACACTTTTACACAGCCTAGCCACATACAGAGGCCTAACATCCAAGTAGCACTTTACACAAAGTTGTCCATTTATCCACTTTAACCACTTGCCTACAGTGCACTTTCACCCCCTTCCTGCCCAGACCGATTTTCAGCTTTCAGCGCTCTCATACTTTGAATGACAATTACTCAGTCATGCAACACTGTACCCATAAAAAATGTGTGTCCTTTTCTTTACACAAATAGAGCTTTCTTTTGATGGTATTTGATCACTACTGGGTTTTTTATTTTTTGTGCTATAAATAAAAAAAGACTGAAAATATTGTGAAAAAACACATTTTTCTTTGTTTCTGTCATAAAATTTTGCAAATTAGTCATTTTTCTTCACACATTTTGACCAAAATTTATACTGCTACTTATCTTTGGTAAAAATAACCCAAATAAGTGTATATTATTTGGTCTTTGTGAAAGTTATAGAGTCCACAAGCTATGGTGCTATTCATTGAAAATTGATCACACTTGATCACACCTGATGTACTGAAGGCCTATCTCATTTCTTGAGACACTAAAAAGTCAGGAAAGTACAAATACCCCCCAAATGACCCCTTTTTGGAAAGTAGACATTCCAAGGTATTTAATAAGGGGCATGGTGAGTTTTTTGAAGTTGTAATCTTTTCCCACAATTCTTTGCAAAATGAAGATTTTTTTTTTTTTACAAATTGACGTATTAACAGGTTATTTCTCTCACACAGCATATGTATACTTGGAACTACACCCCAAAACACGTTCTAATACTCCTCCTGAGTATGGCAATACCACATGTGTGAGACTTTTTCACATCCTGGCCACATACAGAGGCCTAACATCCAAGTAGCATCGTCCGGCATTCTAGAAGCATAAATTACACATATAATTTCCTGACAACCTATCGCACTTTTGAAGGCCCTGGAGCACCAGGACAATGGAAACCCCCATAAAATGACCCCATTTTGGAAAGCAAACACCCCAACGTATAATTTTTGAGGCATAATGAGTCTTTTGAACGTGTCATTTTTTTCCACAAGTTTTTGGAAACTGTGGAAAGAAAATGAAAATGCATTTTTTTTTACACAAAGTTGTCCATTTATGAAATATTTCCAACACATAGCATGTACATATCAAAAATTGCACCCCAAAATACATTCTGCTATTCCTCCTGAGTATGGCAATACCACATGTGTAACACTTTTACACAGTCTAACCACATACAGAGGCCTACATATGTGGGCGGTTTACATATGTGGGCGGGACTTGCGTATGCATTCGCTTCTGCGCGCGAGCTAACGGGGACAGGGCGCTTTCATTTTTTTTTTTCCTATTTATTTTATTTATTATTTTTTTATTTTACACAGTTTTAAAAAAAAAAAATGTTTTGATCATTTTTATTCCTATTACAAGGAATGTAACATCCCTTGTGATAGAAATAGGCATGACAGGTCCTCTTTATTGTGAGATCTGGGGTCAATAAGACCTCGCACCTCACAACTACACTAAAAAAGAAAAAAAAAATTGTTGAAAAAGGAAAAAAAAAAAGGGGCCCTTTAACCTTCCTAGCGGTATTCCCGAGTGTGACTCGGGGTAAGATTTTAGTGCCAAAAGCGGTAACCCCGAGTCACACTCGGGGTAGCGCTAAGAAGATCGCTGGATGCTGGAGGAGGTTTTACTTACCTTTTCTCCGGGATCCAGCGAAGACTGCGAGCGGTGTGCGGCGGCGGAGCTCTCTCCCGATCCCGATCGTCTGCGAGCCCCGGCTTCCATCTCCGGCGACGTGACGTCCGCCGGGGGGTGGAACCGGCGGCAAATTCGAATGTAAAATGCACCAAACACACTGATATCGTTCAAAATAAAATAAAATCACATTACATTACCCCCCAGTGCCCTTTCCTGCAGTTTTACTGTACTTTTTATGTAAATATATGTATATATATATATATATATATATATATATATATATATATATATATATATATACATACATATTTATACAGTATATATATATATATATATATATATATATATATATATATATATATATACACACATATACATATATATATATATATATATATATATATATATATATATATATACACACACACGTAATTCTTGTGAATGAGCAGCCCAAACCAACTGTATACATTATATATATATATATATATATTGTAAGGGATTAGCTCGGTGGTAGGCGTGGATGACCCCTTTGGGGGTGCGTTTTCACAGAGAGATAGCCGACAAGTGCTTGCAAACAAACAGTGTGGTTTATTAAATGGTACTTTCTTCACCAGGCTGTATGCAGCAAAACATCCAAAATAAAAATAAAACACAAAATAAATCCTTGCCTCTGTGGGCGGCTACCTTCTCACAGCTGGAACCTACCTAAGAAGTCTTTCCAACCTACTGTTGGGCCGACACTGCTGATCCTACAGCAGACACTCAAATGTCCATTTGTTTGCTTTTCACACAGCACAAACATTGTCCATTGAACATGTCCCTTTGTTTTCTTTCACACAGCACATGTTCATTTATAACAGGATCCTTTACTCTTCAGATTCTTCACATTGAACATAGTTCATTTAACAGGTCCCTTTACTCTTCACACTCTTCACATGGAACACTTTGTCTTCTCACCTTTGAGACGTCTTCACTCGTGGTTACCCTCCTTAGCTTCACATCGCTGTAGGGGGTCTTCTCCCATGCTCACCAGCTTGTCGGGAGGCACACATCCGACTGTCCCCCTCTCCCAGCCCACACGGCGACAGGCGGCAGCAGTCCTTCTCCCATGCCCACACGGCGTCGGGAGGTACACATATGTCTGTCCTCCTCTTCCCAGCTCACACAGCGACAGGAGGCAGCACTCAATAGATTTTCTCTGGACAAATTATAGAGTCCTTGATCTCCTCATTCTGAACAGCTGAATGGTTTTCAACTTCCTGCTGGCTCTCTCTGCAGCCAACACCCTATAGTATCAGTGAACTTTCAAAGCAGGTGGGAATGTGTCTCCTCTCAGTGACTACATTCCCAGATTTACCTGACTTCCTGTCACAATATATATACATATATATATATATATATAATATATGTATACATAATATATGTATACATACATATATATATATATATATAATATGTATAATAAATGTATACAGTTGGTTTGGGCTGCTCATTCACAAGAATTACATGCTTTCAGCACCTAAAATAATGGTACCGCTTTCAGCACCTAAAATCCAAAAGAATCATACCGCCAGGGAGGTTAAACTGGTTGCTAGGCAACGACTTTTGACGTAGCTCTGGTCCTCCAAGACCATAGAGTCGAGTGAGGGCCATCTTGCCCTCACTCGACTTCCTGTCTCTGAGGATCCGGGACCGGATAGTTTTCCCCGCTGCCGGCGGGTCCGGTAAGCTGGGAAAACGTCTGGGACGCGGCGGGAGGGGGGGGGCACCTCTTCCCCTGCACCGTAAGGGTAATTCCGCGGCGAATCCGCCACTGCGACCACCCTTATCTGAAAGCCGACCGCCCGCCGTTTCAAAAAATCCCGGGGTTATGGCAGCTATCTGCTGCCATAACCCCAGTATTTAGCTTTTAATGGCCGACGTATATAGTCGTTAGGCGGTCGGTAAGTGGTTGCATGTATATAGCAAACAGGTGACGATGACTGATGGGGTGACAGGTGACGATGACTGATGGGGTGACAGGTGACGATGACTGATGGGGTGACAGGTGACAATGACTGAAGGGGTGACAGGTGACGATGACTGATGGGGTGACAGGTGACGGTGATTGATGGGGTGACAGATGACGATGATTGATGAGGTGACAAGTGACGATGATTGATGGGGTGACAGATGACAATCACTGACGGGGTGACAAGTGACGATGATTGATGGGGTGACAAGTGACGATCACTGATGGGGTGACAAGTGACGATGATTGATAGGGTGACAGATGACGATGACTGATGGGGTGACAGGTGACGGGCGATGGTCACCGATGGGTGACAGGTGACGGGCGATGGTGCACGACGGTACTGATGGCAGTCTATGGTGACAGGTGCACTTTAGGCTATGTTCACATGTGAGCGTAGCGATCGCGGGCAGAATCACTGCGATTCTGCCCGCGATCTGGAAATCATTGCAAATCGTGGGACGCCTGTGCGTTGCCCTTGATTTGCAATAGCACCCCAAACGCTGTGCGATGTTGCAGCGATTTCCGCTTGCCGAATCGCGGTAACATCGCGCAAACAACGCATGACGCCCCAAAGAAACTCTTGTACCTTTTTTGGGCGTCATGCATTGTTTGCGCGATGTTACCGCGATTCGGCAGGTGGAAATCGCGGCAACATCGCACAGCGTTTGGGGTGCTATTGCGTTGCCCGTGATTTGCAATGATTTCCGGATCGCGGGCAGAATCGCGGTGATTCTGCCCGCGATCGCTACGCTCACATGTAAACGTAGCCTTATGGGTGTAAATTTCTGGGCACTGATGAGGTGACTGTTGGGTGACAGGTGCAATTGGGGGGAAGTCACCTCCTCAGCACCCAATACCGGTGGCATAGCCGGCAATCCCTGCTTCTCTGGGCCTAATAACTCCTGTTCCCATCTCAGGGGACACAATGCACTTAGCCACAGGGAGAGCCCTTTCAGCATTTTGGCTTCAGGACCAGGTACTAACAGTCCCAGTTTCTTGAAGCCTAGTCAGTATTGATCTGGAAGTTCATTTTGAGCCTAAAGAAGAAAAGTCTGCTTAAGGCCCCTTTTACACTATCGGACCGATCAGGTCCGCCTGTCTGTTTTACAGGCAGACCTGATGGGGCCACCCATTCCCCTCTATGGGGAGGCGGATGTGAGCGGACATGTGTCAGCTGACACCCGTCTGGCATCCAATCCGACAAGATCCGCTGAAAACAGACAGATGGCGATACGTTTGCTATCCATCCAGCCGGTCGGATGGAATTGAATGAAAATAGACATGCAGTCCGTTTTCATCCTATCTCCCCATAGAGGAGAGCAGGACTCTGACAGGTCCATCTATGCACTGTGAGCAAAGATGAACCTGTCATCCGTCTGCTCAGCGGGGATTGCGGAGTCCGCCGAGCGGATCCACCCCTTGAGAAAGAGGCCTAATATATCAAGACCCCCTTTACAAATAGTGACATAAAAGTTTACAAACAAGAAAACCTGCAGAGAAAATAAGTAAGTAAATAATACTTAGCCTACACCTAGCTTCCACCATTGTCATAAGAACCAGGAGTAAGATAAGCATATTTACTTACCCTAGGTGAGGGTGACATCGCAGTCCCTTCTGAGTATTTCAAATCTTGCACAAAAGATGCTGCTGCACTGCGCTGGAGTGTCCTCTTGCAAGGTGTAGGGTACTTAGCATTCAATGGGATCTTAGGAGAGGCACTCTTCAATGAAAGCCCCATAGTAACTCTATGGTAGACATCACATCCCATTCATTTCACAGCTGGTCCTTCCCTGCACACAGCTTTCGCTGCTGGAGACCAGACCGTACAGCTCTTTTTACTTTACAGAGTTAGATAGATTCGGTTTAGAGTGAGAAACAGAGCAGGTTTAGCGTTAGTAAGATTTTGCCTGGACTTATCCTTTAATAAACGGTCATTTTTAAGAATTAAGTACCGGCTACATTACCCACTTCCCACCCGCCCTATAGGGAATTGACGGCAGGAAGGTGGTTGTATTATCCTGACACGCCGTCATATGACGCCGGCAGGATAATGCGCTCTGACACACCGCATCTCCGATCTCAGTAAAGAGCCTGATGTAGGCTCTCTACCATGTGACCAGCTGTGTCCAATCACAGATGGTCACATAGTAAATAGGAAGTGCTGTTGATCGGCTTTCCTCAGTTCGTGCCTGACAGGCACGAGTAGAGGAGAGCCGATCTGTGGCTCTCCTGACAGGGGGGGGGGGGGTCTGCACTGGTAATCAGAGCATTGATTACCAGTGCAGACCCTTGGGGGGTGCCACTAGAGCCACCAGGGAGGCCCACCTATGACCCCAGGGATGCCCACCATGGCCACCAGGGATGGCAATCAGGGCTCAGGGAGCCCGCCAGTGCCCTCCCCATCAGTGCTGCCCGCCAGTGCCCTCCCCATCAGTGCTGCCCACCAGTGCCCATCATTGCCATCTATCAGTGCCGCCCACCAGTGCCCATTATTGCCCACCAGTGCCCATCAGTAACCATTAGTGTGCCCATCAGTGCCGCCTATCAGTGCCCATCAGTGCCTATCAGTGCCACCTATCAGTGCCCATCAGTGTTGCATATCAGTGCCATATATTAGTGCCACCCCATCAGTGACTCATCATCAGTGCCTGTCAGTGCGGCCTCATCAGTGCAGGAAAAATGTTATCTATTTACAAAGTTTTATAACATAAACAAAAAAACTTTTTTTTTTTTCAAACTTTTCGGTCTTTTTTATTTGTTTAGCAAAAAAGAAAAAACCTTGCGGTGATCAAATACCACCAAAATAAAGCTCTATTTGTGGGAAAAGAATGACATAAATTTGGTTTAGGTACAGTGTTGCATGACCGCGCAATTGTCATTCAAAATGCAACAGCGCTAAAAGCTATAAATTGGCCTAGGCCGGAAGGGGGAAAAGTGCCCGGTATTGAAGTGGTTAAATTGCAAAGAATATTTGGATTCAGTAATTCAGAGATTAGAATATGTTGGGAACATACTTGGCCTGCAGCCTTGTATAATTATGTGGTCATTGAACTTTGAACCCTAACACCCTTATTATATACATCAGGTGTACAGTACATTATACCCAGGGCCAGATTAACATAGGGGCTATTGGAGCTGCAGCTCCAGGCCCCTACCTTAATATAGGCCCCGAGTTGGCCATATTCACTGTTACCGCTCTTCTGTCACTTGTAAACACAGAAGTCTGGCTTCTATGCTAGCTACCCCAGGCAGCTCCCTCAGAACCTCCCCACACAGCACGAAGGCCGGACAAGGAGGGACAGTTGCCGACGCATGGATGTGTTTATGGGCTTCAGAGACAGCATCCCATGTTGAATTAGGCATGCATGGCTGCACCCTTCCTCCTCTGAGTGCATGCCAAGGCACGGCCCTTAAGGCCCTTCAAAATCCTCAGCACCAAGCCCATGATGCTCTTAATCCGGCCCTGATTATACCCCATATTGTGATACATGAAAAACCCATAAGAAACATATATGGTTCCATTTGCTATTTTTAGCCTAAGAAAAATGAGATATAATCTGCATCCTTAACTGTTTAAAATTAACTTGGTAAGAAATGGGAAAACGTTATTTTTTTTACAAATTCTTCCAAAATTACCTTGTTATTTTGGTGGGTCATTGATTTATATTGAAGAGCTTAATACAAAATATTTGTAACAATGTTCATAATTTGAAGTGCTAGTTGGCTTTGGCCTTTTCTTGTTTCTTTTCCTCAGACATTTCAACTAATTTATATCTGAAATCCATAAAAAGTTTTGTGTTACATATCTGCCTTAGGCCATGGAAAAGTCTATTTGTAGACACACCTGTTGGAACAACAAGCAGAATTCTTCTATTGTTACAAAAAGATTGGATGTCCTCATTACAAATATGTATTGTTAGAAATGTAAGGTTTATTGTAGATAAAGAAGAATGATGATGAAAAATGGTAACCATGGGAAGCCCACATAGTAGATAACATTTCTTAGGTAAAAGGAAACCTGCCATTCTGAAGGTGTACCAGACTTCAAAGATTTTTGGAAACCGCGGGGTCATTTATTATACCAACACAACAAGGTGTTAGACGGGCATTACCTCTTTCAACCTGTTTTTATGCATTGTACCATTGATATGTGCAGATGAGTTCATTCGGTCCCTATTGTATTAGTATTTTAGTTAAATTATACAGTATCTTTAACCATTTTATATCTTTACATTATACTAATGAATCTAACTTCAACACTCAAAGTTTATTATGAGTTCTATGCACGAAGGCAAAAAAAACTTCTATGTGCAGCAACACCCCCCCCCCCCCCCTCTAATACCTACCTGAGCCCCATCTCACTCCAGGGATGTACACGAGAGCCTTTGCTCTCCCGGGTCTCTCTTTCCTCATTGGCTGAGACAGCAGTGGTAGCCATTGGCTCCCATTGCTGTCAATCACAGTCAGTGAGCCAACGAGTAGAGAACGGGGGTGGGGACACGTCATGCTCAGGGAGAGGAGCCAGGACCGCCGGAGGGGGACCAGAGTAGAGAAGGATCCAAGATGCTCTGTGCAAAACCACTGCATAGAGTAGGTAAGTATAACATGATTGTTATTTAACCACTTGCCTACTGAGCACTTTTACCCCCTTCCTGCCCAGGCCAGTTTTCAGCTTTCAGCGCTGTCACACTTTGAATGGCAATTGCTCGGTCATGCAGTACTTTACCCTTATGAATGTTTTATCATTTTTTTCACACAAATAGAGCTTTCTTTTGGTGGTTTTTAATCACCACTGGGTTTTTTCTTTTGCAAACAGGTCATTTTTCTCCTTCACTGATGGGCACTGATGAGGTTGCACTGATGGGCACTAACAGACTGCACTGATGGGCACTGTTAGGCAGTACTGATGGGAACTAATAGGCTGCACTGATTGGCACTGATAGGCGGCAATGGTGGGCATTATTGAGGAGGCACTCATGAGCCTGCACAAGCAGTAATAGGCGGCACTGAGGGGCACTGATAGGTGGCACTGATGAGCACTAATAGGAGGCACTGATAGGCGATACTGATGAAGAGGCACTGATTGGCAGCACTGATGGGCACTGATAGGCACTGTTGGGGCTGCACTGATCATCAGGACCTGATTATTAGTGCAGATGTCCACCTTTCACACTAGCCAGTTACCGGCTCTCTCCTCTCCTCATGCTGTGACAGCATGAGGAAAGGAATGTTAATTACCAGCAAGTGTGTTTACATTGTGATCAGCTGTGAATAAACTGTGATTGGACACATGGTAAAGAGCCGCTGTGATTAGCTCTTTACCCCAATCTGTGACCAGCTGTAATCGAAGGACACATCGATCACGGAGCGCACTAAGTACGCACCGCAGCGGGCGTGTGAGGGGTGCAGTTCTGGTAGGACGTCAGTAGACTCCTTTCCAGAACTGGACAACCACGCTGTACCTGTACAGCTACAGCAAAAAGCAAACCTTTAATATTACTTTAATTAAAACATAACTACATTAATTGTTGTATTAATATCTGCCTTGAGTTAAAATGTTGTAAATAATATTATTTGGCATGTAATTTAAATATGTCTTTGATAAATGAATTGTTAAATGTTAACAGTATGGTATTCAGATTGGTAGGCAGGCACACAAGTAGATAAACTGTAATAAGGTGAAAGTCCCCTTTTTTGAGTAGTTCTGCCCATGGGTTGCTAGAAGAGTCTTCTGTCCATCATCATGAGCTGTGTAATAGATCAATACAGTGGGAGGGTGGAGTAGGAGGTAGCTAGTGAGCGTCAGTTAGTGCAGACTATGGCCATGGTTCTAAACCTGTTTTCTTAGGAAGGCTGTCAATCTCTGAAACCACAATGTGTAACATGATAAAATACTTCCCTCTACGGGAAAAGCACCACCCTTTATTGGAAAAGGAAAGTTATGTTATTTCTAGCAAACAAGAGACACCTGCATATACCTGCAGCAGCTTCAAAAAGCCTGCAGATACAGCTGAATTCCAGGCCATCTTGACAGGAAAAGCCCCATTGCTTTCAGGTAATGTCAGAGCTGGCTGCTACGCACTGATCCTTACTTTCTTGTTGGCTCACAGGCTGAGATGTGCAGAAAACTGCTTAAAGTAATGCAAATCCACCAATACCTGTCCAAAAAGGATACGCTAACTCCCTAAAGCCTCTTTCACACAGGTGGCCGGGTGTGGTAAAAACATAGGGTTGAGCCACAGTTTTACCACTACTCAACCACCCATCTAACATCTAAAATACAGCCAGAGGGAGCTGTTCAAATGCCATGGCCAAAGTGTTGCCACCTCATCCCTTTAAAACTGAACACATAATAATTACACAGGTTCTTTAGCTAATTTAATGCAGATAAGGCACTAAGCGAGTTTAATTACCACCTTGGTCAGCCACAGAACCTGTATAATTAATATGTGTTCGGTTTTAAAGGGTTGGAATGGCAACCCTGCATGGCTTGTCAAATTAACAAGTGGCACCAATGATTCAAGTCAATAGGGCCACGCCAAAACTGCAAAGTAAGCACTTGGCTCATGGTTGTGACACATTGATCTCAATGTAAATTGCTATTTGGCATTAAAATAATAAAAAAAAAGAAATCCAGGAGGGGACAGGAGTGCATTCTGAATGCCTGACAAGTGGCTGCTTAGCTGCATTTTGAAAAGCGCTCCATCGCAGGCCAGAGCATGGGCCAGCGTGAAACTAGCCTTAAGACTATATGGACGGTTTGGTGAAGGAACAAACAGAAAAAAATGTCAGCTGCTTGATCAATTTAAAACTTGCATGTCTGATAGACAGTATGAGGGGAATTCACCAAGTACACAACTACATAAGTAAACAAATTCCAAAGCACATCCTTTACCACTCAGCAAAGAGGATCTACAACAAATGGAAGCCTGGACTTGCAGAATAGTTCATAAATATGCAGCCTTATAACAAGCAATACATACCTAAATTACCAAATGATCTAGTATTTTCACAGGGAAGGATTTACACAGTATACTGCTCAGTCTCTGAAATTAGTGCTTTATGGACAGTGTTTTTAGGATCCTACTAAAGTTAGGCTGGATATGGGTCCCCCTGGGTTACCGCTAGCAACAACAGCAATTTTAAGCATGTTCTCCAAGTGTGAGACAATGACCAGTCCAGTATCTTTGGGTTTTTGTATTTATTTGGTAGCTTGGATAGGAGAAGGGATGAGTGGGATACTCCTGGAACTAAACTAGGCTTGTTTGGCGGAGACACTTGAATACTGCTGTTTGGCGCTGACTTGACGCTGGCTGAATGCCTTTTAACGCTGACTTGACGCTGGTTAATGCTGGCCGGATGCCTGTTAACGCTGAATTGATTTGGGACTGCTTTTCTGACTAAAAGAGTCCTCTTCAAGCTCCCCTAAGCACTCCTGCTGAGGTAGCTATTTTAATACACTGCTGCACTGCTGAACACTTCAGGGCCCGCACCGGCGCCCCCTTTCTCTCTCTTATTCTCAGGGCTTAGATACTGGCACCCCCTTTCTAAGCCACCACTACTGGCTAGCCGTCTCCCGGATCCCTTTGACCTTCTGGAGTGGTCCCCTCTCTCAGCCAGATCCCTGGGCAGTTTAGAGTACTCACAACACTGTTTTTCCAGGAAAATTCTACCCAGAAGCTCCACTCGGTCCACAGCATTCTGGATCCTTCCTGTAGCCCAGCTCAGCCTCCGGTCCTCTAGGCCGACCGCCCAGGACACTCTCACCCGCTCTGACAAGAGGAGAGACAGCCGTCAGCCTTCTCCTGGGACTCTGCTTCCCGCCAAAGACCCACTGTCACATGCTCCCCTCAGGCTTATACCCAGTCCCAGGGTGCATTGCGGCAAACACCGCCCACTGAGACAGATATAAGCCCTGGTGTGCTATTGGCCAGGTTTCCTCCACTGTCCAACAAGAGCCCTCATTGGATACAGTGGGGAGACTCCCCAGACTCAACAGACCACACCTGGGAACACATGACAGCCTAACTGACTGATCAGGCCCCCCTGATAAGCAGACAGGGCCACAGATAGGCTTTTCCTAGCACCTACCTAGGAGGGTGCAACATACAGTATGTACAGTCCCTATTTCAGCCTCTGTTGCTCTGATTAAAAGTGGATTCATTAGTTGTGTAGGGTAGAGCACAAAGGTGGTTGTAATTCCAACTTCCAAGATGTCCCCATAGCCATCAGTCAGGGATTCTTAGGAGTCATTGGGGTTAAATGGAAGCCTGCTCCTGCCAGAGGAGGGGCACTATTGGATATTGGGAATATTACTTACTGTAATATTCCTTTCCTGACGCCAAAAACCATGGCAGCATACCTGTGATAGAGAGAGCTCCACCTCTTGTTCACTCCCTCAGGACCCGTGAATAGCATAAAAAAAGTAGTAGTTAGTCACCCCCCCCATTCTTTGTAACAAGCCACATACCGAAACATACAGGGTGGGCCCATATGCTGCCATGGTTTGGCGTTAGGAAAGAAAAATTACTTTAAGTATTTCTTACTTATTTTTTGTTTTCTTGACACCATCATGGCAGCATACTAGTGATAAATAACTAGTTGACAGGGTGGGTACTGGTTGAAAACATAGGAAATGTATTTATGACATGACAGAAGATTGGATAGCTCTTCTACCGAAGTCTACAGATGACAATCCACCAGGTTCCACTCTATAATGCCCACAGAAGGAGCTCCCAGGCTATTTTTATCTTTAGCAGCCTGAGCACTGGAAGAGGCTGAACCCAGCCGGATGCTGCACTTGAGGCAAAGGTGGGGACATAATACTACTACTTCATCACTGGTGCGTTAAAGTATGAGAAAAAAAAAGAAGAGGGGAGGGGGGACTAACTACTTATTTTTTATTCTATCTACTGGTCCTGAGGGAGTGGACAAGAGGCGGAGCTCTATCACCATGTTGGCATCAGGAAATAGTGTTAGCGGAAAGATCAGAAGGAGTTCCCCACTTAGAGAGCATTGCCTAAAGCCTTGTACACACGCAACAAATTTCCGCCGACGGGTCGTTCGTCTTTTGTCCAGAGTGGTGTCTGTTGGTTGGAATGTGCTCTAGACTGCACACAAAGAAGTAATGTCATGTGTTGGATTGCTTTCTTTGTGTTCTTTCATCTCTGAGCATGCCCAGTCTTGCTCATAAGATTTTTCCCTGTCAAAATCTGTACTGACTGCACAAAAATCGGACGTGTTTTGATAGTGGACAAAGGTTTTATAGCCTGCACACCAGAATTTTTTCGGCCGAAAAGTCGGAGTCGGTTGTCGAGAGCACCATACTAACAAGCCGAAAATCGGCAGATCGGTCATCGGACGAAAATTCCCTGCCGAATTTCGACTCGTGTGTACGGGCCTTAAGTTCCTCTGTGGGTTGGCAAGGCTGGGCCAACAAGTAGTCATTTTAGCCCTATTTGTTTGACTTCCCCCTAAGGGGGTATCCTGGAGTAGAGTAAGGACATGCATTTTGGGGACTACTCACTTCCCGCTGTCATAGGACTCTGGAATCTGGGACACCCTTCCTGTAGATAATATGTCTCTCCTCTCCTACCACCTATCTCTAAACTAATCTGAACTATTTGTATCTTCAAGCTGTGTGCCGCCACCTTCTAGGGATGGTTGCAGTGAATAAATATCCTTGCATTTAATAATTCAGTAACTAGTTGTTTTTTTTATGTGGACTCCGCCTTCCTTTATTTGGTCTGTGTTAGACATTTGTGATGCAAACCAAGAATTGCACAGGCACCAAAATCTACATGATTGTCTTCTCTGAGCCAGCAATCAAACCAAAAAGTGCTGCGCCAGACAATAAATATAATCACCGAAGTGGATTAAATTATCCAAGTGATTTACATCAATAAATATAATCAAAGAAGTGAAATAAATTATCCAAGTGATATACATCAAGTGATAAACCCAATGTAAATAAAATAAAACTCATGTGAAAGTATATTAATAGAGTCCCGGTGATCACAAGTGTATCCGATGATATACACCTCCGTGAACGTGCTCCTAAATCCACCCCTGAGAAAATATAGCCTCTCACCTCACTATCTGACCCAAGAATCACCAAAGGTCAGATACAGCAGTCCCGTCAGGGGTTAACAGATAGATGAACCGATCGACCCCTACCGACAAAGTCAATGCTGGATGCGCTGACGTAACGCGTATAGGGGCGGAGCCTGTCTGTCAGATGTCACATCCTCTCCGGTATTTGCGGAACTGCGAGTATCATTGCACTATTGACGGCGCTTTTGTAATTGATTATATTCATTGATGTATATCACTTGGATAATTTAATCCACTTCTTTGATTATATTTATTGTCTGGCGCAGCACTTTTTAGTTTGATTATTGTACTTTATTGTGGAGTGGAAACACAGTTGGTGTTAGATTGGATTATTTAATCACCATTATTATTTATATCACTTTGATTTTTTTGCACAGTTAATTGCTCTGATAGTCTTCACGTTATTGTTCTCTGAGCCAGCATCCCAGTCAAAGAAGTAAGGGTCCTTTCACACGGCCGCTCAGCTGCTTTCCGTGTGTCCGCAAATCATCCTATTTTTTTGCGGATGATTTGCGGACATCAATGTAAGTGAATGGCACTGCGGGTGTCAGCGGAATACCATCCGCTGACACCCGATTTTCCTCCTGTCAGTTCTGTTCCGTTTTTATGAACGGAACAGAACCCTATTTTTCCTTCCGTGTAAAAAACGGAAAGGAAGGAAAATCGGATGTCAGCGGTGTCATCCGCTGACATCCGCAGTGGCATAGACATACATTATGTCCGCATATCATCCGCAAATGGATGGGATGATATGCGGGCACACTGAGCGGATGACAGAAATGTCATCCGCTCCGTGGAAAAAAAAAAAAAAAAGTCCCGCAGCGGACCTTTCACACGGAGCGGCCGTGTGAAAGGAGCCTAATAGCGAACCTGAACAAAGATAGCACAGTGCTTCCCAAAGAAAAATATTTTACACTTAAATGGATAGTTCACTTTTACATAAAACCTGCCTATGCAGATAAGGGGTGTCTGTAGAATAAAACAAACTGTGCAGCTCTAACTAAATGTGAATAAAGCCCTTGCTATAGGTGTAGGCCATAGACATACCTTATGAAACCTGACTGGAATCAGGGCCGGAGTGGGACTCATTTTCAGCCCTGGAGTTTCATGCCTTAGACCAGCCCACTTAAAGCGGAGTTCCACCCAAAAGTGGAACTTCCGCTTTAGGTATTCTAACCCCCTGACATGCCACATTTGGCATGTCATTTTTTTGGGGGGGGAGCGGGTACCTAGTTTTGACAGGTACCCGCTCCCACTTCCGCTCAGAGCGCCGCGGCGCCCTGAACGGAAGTTCTCCTCTCCCCCTCGCTCCCTGCAATCTTCTGGGACATGTCAGAGGTCCAAGAAGATTGTCAGCCAATCAAGACGCGCAGCGCGACTCGCGCATGCGCAGTGGGTACCCGGCTGTGAAGCCGCAAACTGTCACAGCCGGGTGCCCACAGCAGTGATGCCGGCGCCGCCGAGACCAGAGGGAGAGGATCGAGGCTTCGGGCGGCCGCATGTAACACTCCTGCGTTTTATGTATGATGTGGATTTTCAGCTGCAGAAATATTCCACTTCAGTAGTCATGTAGAGAAACGCTGAGACACCTATCCCAACTCTCAATGACTCATCATGTGTGGATGATCTCAATTCAGCAAGTAAATACACACACTCAATAAGATGTTTCCTAGAGTGACTTATGTATATAGTAACACAGTGATGATAGGCTGAAGAGACAGGTTGGGTAGAGATGGTAGATGACAGACACTTGAAAGGAAATGTTCTTGAAAGTAAGATAGTAGCAGATGGGATGCAGATAGGTTTAGCAATCATGTATGGTAGCAGATGACAGAGTAGCAGGTGGACATACAAGAGAGATCAACCCAGTGCAAGAACAGGTGGTAGTAGGCTCAAGAGCTAGCAATCTTAGATAATGCAGATGTAGTAATAGTCCTTAGTATGCAGAGCTAGATAGTGTAAGCTTTAGTATGAAAGTTATAGAGGTTTCCCCTGTGGGGTACTTATCACTAATATCAATGTAGTAGAGGAGAGGTTCGGCAAGAGCGGATGATCCGGTAGCGGGATACAGGGATCAGCGCAGCGTGGTTCCGACAGCGAGGTATGCTTGCAAGCATGAGAGCTTCAAGACAGGTTAGCATCAAGGCACAAAGCAGTTTGAACCAAACACATGTGAGTGAGAGCCGGCGATCTAAATAGCCATCCAGTCCGGCGCTCAGTGATGGCAGCATCAGTCTTAAAGGTGTATGCGCACCTTACCAAAAGAGAATGGTGGGGCGCATACACTTATGAAAGAGTAATAAGGGTACCCAAAGGTACCAGAACATTACAGTACCCCCCCCCCCCTTAAGGCCGGCTCCTGAAGGCCTCTGGAGCTGGTTTGTCTGGGTACTTCGCATGAAAATTGCAGATTAATCTAGAGGCATGTATGTCAGAGGTGTTTAGCCAGATGTCGTCTTGGGGCCCATAGTTCTTCCATCGAACCAAGTACTGAAGTCTTCCTCTGTGGATACGAGAATCCAGAATCTCTTTTATCTCGTATTCTTCTCCACCTTCAACTTGTACAGGAGGAGGAGGTGGGATAGTAGGCCTTATTCCTTGGTCAGGAACATGGGGCTTCAGTAGCGACACATGGAAAATGGGATGTATTTTGAGATCTATTGGCAATGTAAGCTGTACTGCAGCTTTTCCAATAAGTTTCTTGATTGGGAAAGGTCCCAAGAACAGAGGTCCAAGCTTTTTGCTAGGGATTTTCAGTCTTAAATTTTTTGTTGAGAGCCAAACGAGGTCCCCGATAGCGTACTGAGGAGAAGGTCTTCTGCGAAGATCATAGTACTTCTTTTGTTGACTATGAGCGTGTGCAATGGTAGTATTAAGCAAACCCAGAGAGTCCTTTATTTGGGTAAGATAGTCTGAAGCTACTGGGTTATTTGAAGGAAGGATGCGTGGTGGGAGAATAGAGGGATGAAACCCATAGTTCAAGTAGAACGGACTCTGCTTGGTCGTACTGTGGGTTGCGTTGTTGTAGGCAAATTCTGCCAGAGGGAGAAGATCCACCCAATCATCCTGTTGGTAAGAAGTGTAACAACGTAAATATTGCTCGATGCATTGGTTGACTCTTTCAGTCTGTCCGTTGGTCTGCGGATGGTAAGGAGAAGTGAGCTTCCGCTCGATCCGTAGTATGTGACATAGTTCTTGCCAGAACTTGGAAATAAATTGTGATCCACGATCAGACAGAAGAGTTTTTGGGATACCATGTAACTTAAAGACATGTTTCATCAGGAGTTCTGCCGTTTGTTTGGACGAAGGTAGTCTGCGAATAGCAATGAAATGTGCCATTTTTCTCAGATGGTCCACTGACACTAAGATGGTATTAAATCCTTTGGAAGGAGGCAATTCCACTATAAAGTCCAAGGACACAACTTCCCATGGAGTTTGGGGTATTGGTAGACTGCATAGTAGACCGGATGGTCTCGTAGTGTCAATTTTGGACCTGGCACAGACATTGCATGAAGAGACGAATTTTTGTATAGATGTTTTCATGTCAGGCCACCAGAATTGCCTGGTAATCAGATTAAGAGTCTTTGTCATACCCATATGTCCTGCCATAGGCACATCATGCGATAATTCCAAGATCTTGGTGCGTATGGTAGGTGGTATGTAAAGTTTGTCGTTGTAGTAGAGGAAGCCTTCTGCATCAGTATTTAGTTGTGGTGGGGGTGAATCCAAACTTATACCATGCAAAACCTCTTCCTTCAAGGAACGGACAACTCCAATAATGCATTTGTGAGGTATTATAGGAACGGAAGGGATTTCGAAGTAGTTTTCTTCAGTTAGTCGTGATAGTGCATCCGCCTTTTTGTTCTTATCTGCAGGTGTGTAGGTCACTAGGAAGTTAAACCTTAGAAAGAATAGCGACCATCGTACCTGTCGGTGCGAGAGAGTTTTGTTAGTCTGAACATATTGGAGATTTTTATGGTCCGTGTATATAAGTATTGGTAATTGGGTGCCTTCGAGTAGATGTCACCAATTCTCCAGAGCCAATTTTATAGCAAGCAGTTCCTTTTCACCCACGGGGTAATTTATCTCGGGACTGCTTAGGGATTTAGAAAAAAAGGCGACTGGATGAAGTGGTGAAGTGTGAGTTGGTCGTTGGGAGAGTATTGCTCCTACTGCCATGTTTGACGCATCTACTTCCAGAATGTATTGGAGGGATGGGTCTGGATGGCGTAGTATGGGAGCAGAAGTAAACCTTGTCTTTAACAGGTGAAAAGCTTTATTTGCTTCATCTGACCATTTGAATGGTTTTTTAATGCTAGTGAGCTGTGTGAGGGGTCTCACAATGGCAGAGAAGTTTCTAATGAACTTCCTGTAGAAATTCGAAAATCCAAGGAATCGCTGTAGCGCCTTGCGTGTGGTTGGTGTAGGCCAATCCTGAATGCAGGATATCTTACTCATGTCCATCTCGATTCCTGTTTTGGATATGATGTAGCCTAGAAAGAGTACCTCTTCTTTATGAAACAAGCATTTTTTCAGTTTCACATAAAGGTTGTGTGCAAGCAATCTCGATAATACTAGTCTTACATGTCTTATGTGTTCAGACAGGGATCGTGAATATATAAGTATATCGTCCAGATATACCACAACACAGACATCTAGTAAGTCTCTGAAAATATTGTTTATAAATCGTTGAAAAACTGCAGGGGCGTTGCATAGCCCGAATGGCATTACAAGATATTCGAACAATCCGTATCTGGTTCTGAATGCAGTCTTCCACTCGTGTCCATCACGGATTCAAATGAGATTGTATGCTCCTTTCAGGTCCAATTTTGAAAAAAAGGTAGCTCCACGCACCTGCTCAATGAGCTCAGGGATAAGCGGTAGAGGATAGCGATCTTTTATTGTAATAGCATTCAATTGCCTATAGTCGATGATAGGCCTGAGACTTGAGTCCTTATTGCGGACAAAAAAGAGTCCTGCTGCTGTGGAAGAAGTGGAAGGTCTAATAAAACCTTTTTCCAAATTCTCATCCAAATAGTCTTTGAGATGGGAAAGTTCATCCTGTGAAAGAGGATAAACATGACCGAACGGCAATTTGCTATTTGGGAGTAGATCAATGCTACAATCATAGTCTCGATGGGGAGGTAGTGCTTGAGCATTTTTCTCAAGAAAAACCTCAGAGAGATCCTGATAACATAGTGGTGCAATCTCATCTGTCACCACAGACAGGATCTTCCCGAAAGACGGGAGGTTACACGTACCCTCGCAATAGCAAGAGAGGAAGGTCAGGGTCTGCTCCTTCCAATCTATGGTTGGTTGATGTGTGTGCAACCAGGGAAGTCCCAAAACAATAGGAAAGTGGGGTTAAGGTATTAGATCGAAGGTAGTGGTCTCCATATGAGACCCGTTAGTAGTGACTAGGATTGCCTGTGTCTGATCAGTGATCGGACCAGAGGATAAAGGAACACCGTTAATAAGACTCACTGAGACAGGTTTAAGTTTAGAAATAATAGGAACTTTATTTAAAGCAGCAAAACGTATGTCAATATAATTTCCACAAGATCCTGTGTCAATCATGGCCTTAGTAGTAATCCTGTTCTGGTCCCACTGTAATGTTAAGCAAACAGAAAGATAAGGGTTAGTGATTGAAGTTGTCAATCCCCCTAGGAGGACATGTGAACACTCACCCTTCTTTTTGTAGACTAGGGGACAGACGTTTATCTTGTGATCCGGGGATGCACAGTACAAGCAGAGATTACCAGATCGTCTTCTGGCTCTTTCCATAATTGATAGAGGTGGGCGTATGGTTCCTACCTTCATAGGAACGGGGTCAACGGCCGAAATCCGAGAAGAACTGGATAATGGCATTCCCATTTTCTCAGCCTTTCTTTCTCGTAGTCTTCTATCTATGGTGATACTGAGTTGTATCAATGCATCCAGGGTTTTTGGCAGATCCGCTCGGGCGAGCTCGTCTTTAACGGCCTCTGATAGGCCAAGCCTAAATTGGGTTTTCAGAGATACATCATTCCATTCTGAATCAAGGGTCCATCTCTTGAATTCTGCGACAAAGTCTTCTACAGGTCTCCCACCTTGTTTCAAGGATCTTAATTGAAGATCGGCAGTACTCTGCCTATTGGGATCATCATATAGGCTAGTGAGTTCTGCTAGGAACAAGGCATAGGAGTTGAGAAGCTGATCGCTTTTCTCAAAAAGAGAGTCTGCCCAGGCCCGAGGATCGCCTGTTAGGTAAGAAATAATAGTACAAACCTTAATGTGATCAGTAAGGTAGGTACGGGGTTTTAGCAAGAAAAGTAACTCACATGCGTTTTTAAATTCGCGAAATTTTTTGCGATCGCCTGTAAATACCAAAGGAGGATTTATTTTGGGTTCAGGGGACTGAGCAGTGGTAAGTTGTGTCAGTCTAATTACCTGCTGCGACAGAGCCTGATTGTCTTCTTTTAATTCAGCAAGTGCGTGTATTAACGCAGTTACTTGCTGTTTTAATTGTGTCATCTGAGTGGTTATTTCTGCTGAATCCATTTGTGGTTCGTTCAATCTGTAACGCTCCTGCGTTTTATGTATGATATGGATTTTCAGCTGCAGAAATATTCCACTTCAGTAGTCATGTAGAGAAACGCTGAGACACCTATCCCAACTCTCAATGACTCATCATGTGTGGATGATCTCAATTCAGCAAGTAAATACACACACTCAATAAGATGTTTCCTAGAGTGATTATGTATATAATAACACAGTGATGATAGGCTGAAGAGACAGGTTGGGTAGAGATGGTAGATGACAGACACTTGAAAGGAAATGTTCTTGAAAGTAAGATAGTAGCAGATGGGATGCAGATAGGTTTAGAAATCATGTATGGTAGCAGATGACAGAGTAGCAGGTGGACATACAAGAGAGATCAACCCAGTGCAAGAACAGGTGGTAGTAGGCTCAAGAGCTAGCAATCTTAGATAATGCAGATGTAGTAATAGTCCTTAGTATGCAGAGCTAGATAGTGTAAGCTTTAGTATGAAAGTTATAGAGGTTTCCCCTGTGGGGTACTTATCACTAATAGCAATGTAGTAGAGGAGAGGTTCGGCAAGAGCGGATGATCCGGTAGCGGGATACAGGGATCAGCGCAGCGTGGTTCCGACAGCGAGGTATGCTTGCAAGCATGAGAGCTTCAAGACAGGTTAGCATCAAGGCACAAAGCAGTTTGAACGAACACATGTGAGTGAGAGCCGGCGATCTAAATAGCCATCCAGTCCGGCGCTCAGTGATGACAGCATCAGTCTTAAAGGTGTATGCGCACCTTACCAAAAGAGAATGGTGGGGCGCATACACTTATGAAAGAGTAATTAGGGTACCCAAAGGTACCAGAACATTACACCGCATCGCTGGACCGTTGGACAGGTGAGTGAAATGGTTGGAATTCCGCTTTAAGTTCACGACTGACTATATTAAAATAATAATATTAAAACCTCAGAATATAAGTTTGCAATGGCGCACTGTTCTCTACAGCCTTGTAATTCATTCAGGGAGTGAGAGAAGGAGGGGTGAAAGAAAGAGGGAAGGAGAGAGAGAGGGAGAGGAAAGAAAGAGGGAAGTGTGATACATACAGAGTACAGGGTTTAGCAGCTTATTATGCACAAAGTGCAGAGTTTAGGGGGCGTTATGTACAGAATGCAGAGTTGAGAAATGTATTACACATAAAGTGCAAGTTTGAGCAGTGCATTGTGAACAGTGCAGTGTTGAGGAATGTGCTACGTACAAAGTGCAGAATTCAGCGGTGCGCTATGTACAGATTGCAGGGTTGAGGAGTGCACTACCTACAGAGTGCAGAGTTGAGGAGTGTGAGTGTGCTTTGTACAGGGTTGAGGAGTGCACTAAGCACAGAGTGCAGAGTTCAGGAGTGTGCTTTGTATATAGTGTGCAGTGTACAGAGTTCAGGGTTCCGGAGTGCATTGAATTTTCAGTACAGGGTTCAGAATTGTGCTAGATAAAGAGTGCAGGGTTCAGAATTGTGCTATATACAGAGTGCAGGGTTTAGGAGTATGCTATATGCAGAGCCCAGGAGTACGTTACATTCAGAGTGCAGATTCAGGAGTGCACTGAATACAGAGTGCAAGGTTCAGGATTGTGCTATGTACAAAGTGCAGGGTTCCGGATTGTGCTCCGTACAGAGTGCACTACGTGCAGAGTGCAGTGTTTAGGAGTACATTGCATTCAGAGTGCGAGGTTCAGGATCGCACTACCTACAGAGGGCAGGGTTCAGGAGTGTGCTATGTGATGAGTGCACGGCGCAGGACTGCACTATCTACAGGGTTCAGGAGTGCACTACGTACAGAGTGCACGGTTCAAGATCGCACTAGCTACAGAGGGTAAGGTTCACGAGTGCGCTACATATAGAATGCACGGTTCAGGATTGCACTACCTACAGAGGGTAGAATTCAGGAGTGTGCTATGTGTAGAGTGCATGGCTCAGGATTGCACTACCTACAGGGTTCAGAATTGCACTACGTATAGAGTTCACGGTTCAGGATCGCACTACCTACAGAGGTCAGGGTTCAGGATCGTACTACCTACAGAGGTCAGGTTTAAGGATCGCACTACCTACAGAGGTCAGGGTTAAGGATCGCACTACCTACAGAGGTCAGGGTTCATGATCGCACTACCTACAGAGGTCAGGGTTCAGGATTGCACTACCTACAGAGGTCAGGGTTCATGATCGCACTACCTACAGAGGTCAGGGTTCAGGATTGCACTACCTACAGAGGTCAGGGTTCAGGATCGCACTACCTACAGAGGTCAGGGTTCAGGAGTGCAGTACTTGCCAAAACGCATGTAAAAAAACAGTCCTTTGGGGTGGTAAATCTCTTCCTCATCTAGATACTTCCGTGCCCACAGAAGTATCGCGGTGAGGAGATTTATCGTCCCCAAGGACTGTTTTTTTTACATGCGTTTTGGCAAGTACTGCAAATATAAGTGTTTTTAATATTTTTAAAATACCTCATTTTTAAGACCAACTATGCTAAAAGCCTATTCTTTCATACCTTGCGTACTCATTCCCCAGCGGAGTGTTTTTCAGCGGAAGAGGAGCATACATCTTGAGTGAAACCACACCTGACTATAAACAAACATACAAAAGGCACAATATAACCTGTAATGGGTTAAAATTTCATTGCACATGGAGGTGTTTTGTAAGGGCTTCCGGACACGCAGTTGCTGATCTACAGATGGCCGTTCTATTTCTCACACATTATATTTATTGATTTTGCATATTAAGGATATTATAGTATGTTTTCTGTTTCACTATTATACATGCTTTTTGGAAGATTATTTAGGATCTTGAGTATATACATATATATGTGTATGTAGGTTAGCACTGTCACTTCACTGCAAAGTAATATATAATATTGTTCTTTTTGTTATTTCTGAAAAATGTCCAGGTTTGTGTTGGACAGCTTATGCTATGTACAGAGGGCAGGTGTGCATATCTCACAGGTCACCCACCCCCTCCCCCCCCCCCCAGTACAGAGCACTCTCCAAAATTTCTGCCCCCTCCCTCCCATTACAGATCTTTTCTCTCCTCCCTGCCCAGTGCAGTACAGGGCTCCCCTCCCTGTCCTCTGCCCCACAGAAAAGAATAGACTGTAACTTACAGGTCAGGCTGATGCCATGGGCTTCTTGTGATACTGTAGGCTCGAGGCAAGAGCTATGTGCCCCGCCCCCTTCTCGTCGTGCCACGCCCCCTGCTCATCCTGCCACGCCCCCTCCTCTGTTGAATATGCAGGAAGAGCAGGGAGGGTTTTGAGCGTGCTGCCGAGATTGCTGTCACTTATAAAACACAGAAGCTGGGCTTCTGTGATTATAAGTGACTGTAGTAAGCGGCAATGCAAGGAGGCAGCGCCGAAGGTCCTGGCTGAAAAAAAAGCCATTATTCCTGCATTTAAAAAAGCTGCTAGCTGTCCCTGGGTGCCGCCTTCTCCTCCTTCGCTCCTCCCACCGACAGTCTCCGCCCCTGTCGGCCGCACAGTGAAGATGCAGGGAGGAGGTGGGTGGAGCCACATGCCACACATTCCAATAGGCGCAGAGGAGGACGAGGAAGATCCTCCTCCGCCGTGCATTCCGGGTCCTCTTCTCTGCACATCACTGGTTGCTAGACGCCAGGCGGCTGGCCATCTTAGCAACCAGTCTAGTGCACGCTAAAGGTGCTGCTGCGGTGTCCTGGGGGATCAGATCGGGGAAATTGCCACCCTGCGTGGGGCCCCCCAGGCAACTTGGCCAGTCCACCCCTGGCCATGACAACGGCCCTAGTGGTCAAAAAAACTGACCAGCCCACCGGGAATTCTCCCGGTGCTCCCGATTAGCCAATCCGGGCCTGACTGGAATACTCCCCAGGACTTTGCTAAGTGAGGCCTTGTTATTACTGCTCATCTCCACCATCACAGGAGTGAGCTCTTTCTCTGATTCACCCCCCCCCCCCCACATGTTCTTTCTCTCTCCTGATATAGTAGCTCTGAGCTCAAGTGTTTGAGAGTGCATGCCTGTGATGGTGAAGGTGAGCAGTGATGACTAAGCCTCACCTGGCAACATTCCAGTCAGGCTTCGTAAGGTATATAAATGGCCTTCACCTATAGCAAGGGCATTATTCAACCTTAGTCAGAGCTGCACGATTTGTTTTTATCTATAGATGCCCCTATACCAAAGTTGCCAACATTTGAAAAACAATTTCGAGGGGACACTTTGCAGCACAGCTATCAATTACTTACCACACCCACTTCCCTGAAGCTCAGCCCACTCCACATAATTATTTAATCTCCGCCTACTTATCATCAGATTATAGGGTCTACTCACTAAAGAGAGAAATACAAGAAATTGAAAAGGGAATTTTTAACTTGAGGCCAAAGTAGCAGAGTTGGAATAATTCTCCCATTCAGCTGCACTACTTCTGCCTAAAGTTTAAAATTCTCATCACAATTCCCGCAATTCTAAAGTGTCAAATGTGCTCAGGTGTGGCCATGCAAAAAATGGAATATGTAAATATAAATAAAGTGCAAAGTGTAAATAAGTACATTGCCGGGACAATGTAAAATACCCGGGACAGGCTCCTATTCACCGGGACTGTCCCAGCAAAAACGGGACAGTTGGCAGGTATGCTATTCTGCATAGGCAATTCTGTGGTAAAGGTGAACTATCCCTTTAGCCACTACTTAGCATGCATGCCAGTTAAAGCTAAACTAAATCTGCAGCATGGTGGGTGGGCTTTACCAATTTTGTGTAAGTATATTGTACATGGCATATTTGCAATTTATGTCAGACTTACCAGTCAAAGTTAGCCGTTCAGCACTGTGACAGCTGTGATCTGCCTTGTCACTTCATTCTCACCAATGACATGTTCAATTACTCTGTTTCTGGGCTGGAGGCTCTTGATCGGCCAACCCAGGATGATATAAACGTTCAGGCATGCGCATGGGAGTTTATTCCTCCTAGCACCAAGACATTCTGAAAATGTTCACAGAGCTGCGATTTATTCTGATGTATATTAAAACATTATAGCAAGTTTTTTTTATAATTTTTGGTGTACTAAATACATAAATCCTGAGATGTTTTTTCAAGATCACATTTCATATTTGATTATTTTATTTTGAAATGTTTAAACTTTTATTAGGGAGCATTTGCCTTACTTCCATTCCCTGTGATGGGGATGACTGAGACAGAACATCTCTCCCATCGCCACACGTACAAAAATGCTTTAATAGAGCGAGGAAGGGTTAGAAATTCTGATACGTTTTTTATGCTGTCACTGTCTTCATTGAGGAGGATGTAACCTTCACCTATGCAATCTCCAAAAAAACTCCCAATGCCTCACACGCCGTTGTTCATATTATGCATTATAACCATATCACTTAGGTAAGTAATTTTTATTTATGTTGCTAAGTTAAGTATACTTAATTATTATCCAATGTACTCTTTCTTTACCTTTTGTAGATACAAACATTTTTTCTTTCCCTTCTGCCCCTCCATATTTTATCTTTCCATTGTTTTAATGCTTTATCATACCTTCATGTGGAAAAATAAGTACACCCTAAAGTTGGCCATCGATGGATCAAAATTCGACTGGTCCCTGCTGTACAGGCCAAATTTTGATTCATCTATGGGCAGGCTGGTTGTACAAAAGTCTCTTGATCGACTACTGTACAACAAGTCTGTCAAGTTTTTTTTCACCTGGTCAGTGGCGCCGGCTATAGCCAGCAATGCTGATCATTATATTCTCCCGGCAGAGAAAGCTCCCCGCAGGCAGAACACAATAGAACTGTGGAAGTGATTTCCCAATCCACCTTAAAAGTGTGGATGGGGGAATTAGCACTTTTTTTTTTATTCAACCCACTGGTTGAAAGAAAAAAAATTTATAATGTATGGCTTGCCTATGAAAATTGTTAACCTTTTCAACATATTTAAAAAGGCAAACATTGGATCTTGATTCAAACAGTGCTTTTAGACAAAGGTGTATGAATACACAGGGAACATTTGCCTTTTTAATCATTTATAAAACAAAAATATCAAGAGAAGTAATAGTGTATGGTGGGAAAATTAAGTACACCTTTCACCTCATAAAATTGACCAGTTTAGCAGAAAGGACTTATTGTAGGCATTTTTGCATAATTGCCCTCCAGTCTCTGGCATCAACTCCCTTACTTTTTTGACTACTTCTCCACTCAAACTTCCTTCAGTTGCAAAATATTTGTGGATTTACTAGTGTGCTTTGGGTCATTAATAGGTTGAAAGATCAATTTCTGTTTCTACTTCCTACTTTACTTTCAAACATTTGGCCTCAAGTTCTTAACAAGCATAGTTTTGTGATGCAAAATTAATTGTTAACTTAATGACTGTAAGCTGCCTAGGCCCTTAAGCAGCAAAGCAGCCCCAAACGATAACATTTTCACCACCATGCTTCAAAGATCTTATAAGGTCCTTCTGAAATGCTATCTTTGGGTTAAAAGAAAAAAGGAAACTGACCTTTACCTGTGCCGCATCCTAATATATTGGTATACGTGCAAATCATTTGCAGGACACAGTCCTGCTTGTGGTGGATTTTAATGGCACTAATATGAGACAGATTTGTTATATTTAAAAAATCATATTTTATTGTACCTCATTAAAACATAGTAGGCGCCCAAGGTGACTACACTTAAAAGAAACTTAAAATATACTGTGATAATATCCTTATGAGGTTTTTTGTGTGAACACCTATATATAATCAATCCATCGATTGGGTATGTACATTCTTTTGCTGGTTGACGCGTTTCACAATGTGCTTCCTCAGGGTCAAAAACAGGAGAATCACATTCTGGTAATCTGAAATAGATATTATCATCAGTTTCACATCAGTAACAAAATAGCAATATACCTTTTTCTACAGAAATATTTATATAGAATTTATCAAAGTAAGAGGCATACTTATGTCACATATGTCTGGGAGTGGACACAGGGGATTAGTATCACATTAACATCTATTCATTGTGTTGGTAAAATTTTCACTCAGGTTCCCTTTAACATCTTTGGTTTGTGCCAAGAATACCTACTTTTACTGTAGCCAAAAAAGTCTATATATGATTCATCAATCCACAGCATATTGCTCCCAAAGGCCTAGTCTTTGCCTATATGTTCAATGGCAAACTGTAATCTTACTTTAATGTTCTTTTTGGATACCAAATGCTTTTTCTTTGCATACCTTCTATACCGGTTAAATTGGCACAACTTCTTTCTGATGGAAGATGCATGAACTTTGATTGTTGCAAGGCCTGCAAATACATTTTTGGATTTCTTAGAGACTTCCCTTAGCATCTAACTGTAAGCTCTTGGGCTGAATTTTTTGGACAGATTAGGAATCATTTAAAATCTACACCACTTGTAAATTATTTTACATACAATGGAATGAATCATTTTTTTAATTATTTGGTTATCTTTTTAAATCCTTTGCCAGACTCACAGACATCAACAACTGTTTTCTGAAAGCCTTAGAGAAATCTGTTAATTGTGAAATGATAACACCACACAAGTTAAAGCGGAGTTCCGGCCTCAAATACCTTTTTTAACTAAAAATACCCCTATAATACTAATCCATCGCCCTTTAAAGAACCTCTATTCTCATACTTACAAGGTGTACAGTATTGGATTTTAGTAAAAATCTTACTTTTAAAAACGCTGTCTGGGCGCGGCCATCTTAGACGTGGGCATCTGAAGCCGCAGTGTAATCTGCTGTGTCCTTCTTCCTGATTCCAGGGAGTGTTCTGGAAGTTCTTCCTGATTCCAGCCTCCTGGGAGTGATGACAAACAGCTCCCAGGAGGCAATGCAAAGCCGGAAGTGATGTCAGTGGCCGTGGCCACAGAGGGGGGAGAAGGAGGAAGTACAATCAAAAATGCCCTGAAAATAAGGTAAGGAACCCCCGGAAAAAATTGAAAATGCCCAATTGTTGATCAGCATAGTGAGCACTCCAGGAATCACTAAAGTTGTAAAATAGGCCGGAACTCCACTTTAATCACAAGGAACTTCACACCCTAGATATCTGAAGTTTAAATAAGACAGGTTCCACCCACATACTTAATAGGGAGGTTCTAATCATTGCCACCTAATAGGGAACTCCCAATTCTAATTTTGTGTATTTACAGTGGTGGGAAAGGAAAATGTAGGCGTGAATTTTTTGTTACCCCACATAGGCAACTGGAGAAGATTGTGAGATATTGCTTTATTAATACATTTATCATTAAGTAGGGAATGCTGAGCCAATAGGCTGCAGAGGCAAGAAAGGCAGGTTATTTTTTTTGTAACACAGTGATTATGATTTTTTTTTGTTACAAATATTTGTTACAGCCCTACTGTATAATGATTTCTGATATATTTGTATTGTGTAGTGCAAAGTTGTGTATGGAAATTGAATATAGGAGATGGCGCTCAGTGTGCATATAGTAATAAACCCCAGTATAGACTTAGGTGGATAGTCTCATGAACACTTTATTATAATGATCCAAGGGTAAAGCATAATGTGAATGAAACAAGATCAGTCCTACCGCCCCTTGTAACCTCTGGACATTCACACCGATGGTAATGGAATACTGTAGGAGACCGGTGGCTAATGTTAAGAGCCGGTTGTCAGATGGGGTCGCAGGCAGGAGGGCTCGATTGGTCTGATGTGCGGCCGCTTCCTCAGACCGGAGCTTCTGTGTCACACTCCCTCGGCACCCGGCAAGAGTCTCGGGAGTCGCGCTTTGATGACGTCACTGCACGGGACCGAAGATCCACAGACAGCCGGCTAGAGGAATACTAGGATGTCAGCACGGACGGGGGACTGGTTAAGTTTGCTTCTGAAGAGCCTCCCGATCGCCACAACGACATGTTTCGCTACAATAGTAGCTTTATCAAGTTACCCCGTAAAAGCAAATCCTTTTCACAAAAAATAAATTAAGCTTCAGACTTGATTAAGGGTACATTACACATTACAGGGATACATTATGTAGATAATCAATGACCAAAAGAGCTTCATCTTACATAAGGTCCAGCTGGCATTCTGTTATTAGGGGGGTGGCACCGGATGTAAGTTATCTACTACCAGCTTTTATTCTGAACATACATATGTGGATGTTATTAATGTGATACGTTTGAGGTCCAGCTGCCATTCTTCTTGTAGTTTGGTGGCATCAGCTGTATCAGATGTAAGTGGTGAGACCCAGCAGTATATGTCATAACACTTTAACTTATGGATTACTATGTTTGTTTTTAAAGTTTTTTACACTTTTAATCTTTTGTTGAAAATAAATACCACACTATAAGCCTTTCTCTCTGGCATTGGTGATTCACTGCTTGGATGGATGCGAGTGAGTTTTCCCTTTGATGTCCATGTACAATATTAGAAGAATATTCAAATCCTGTGAATGCTGCATTCACCCCTTGTGAAGGAGGAGCAGAGAGTAATGAATACGTTTTGCTGCTCTACTGTATATGTTAGACAGCAATTGGCTCTGGTGGGTTCACACTCTGTATGTTTGGTGGAGGCAAGAACACCAAGGTGGAGGTTCCCACACATTCGACTATCTTTGTTTTTATATGAACTTTACTATTTTGTTATGCTTTAAAAGACCATTTTTTTTTGTTGTCACCATGTACTGTATGCAGTGTAATACCATGTCACTTCAGTTTTGTCTACATTATTGATTGTCAATATTTACTTTATTTCAATGTTTATTTGAGATATATGAAATTATTTTATTATTTAGAGCATGGGTCTCCAAACTGTGACCCTGAGTCCTAAAGTGGCCTTTTGCTTGCCTTTTTTTCTGCCCTTGGTGCACTATTTCTTCCATTGATTTGAGACAACAATGGGGCACTATTCCTCCCAAAGATAACAATGATGGGGCACTGTTCCTCCAAATGATACCAATGATCCCTCCTCCTAATACCAAATTTGGCAATGTTTATTCTCAATGTTGCCAAAATTGCCAAAATTTCCACTCCTGCTGGTCACACTCCGTCCCCCTTAAAGGAAAACTACAGCCAAAGCTTGTTTGTCTGTACTTCTCTGTTAGGTACCTGTTAGGTAAAGTCCTAGGTGGAGTTTGAGTGCTGAGGATTCAGGCGAAAGCGTAGTCAGAGATCAGGCCGGCAACAGATCGGGCAAAGCGATATCCAAACGTAATCCAAAGAATGGTCAGGCAGGCAGAAGTCATACACAAGCTGGCGGTGAAGTACAGATTCGGCAGGCTGAAGGGGGGGCAAGAATACAGGCAAAAGTTCATACACGAAAGTCTATCAAAGAGCAAGCAGCACACCCAGGAAGATATGCCAAACAAACGGGCATTGAGGGACAGGAAGTGCTGCTTTTTGAAGGCTGAGTAAATTGTACATTGTTCACAGCTAGTTAAATTGTACATTGTTTGTGTAAGGTTCTGGCACTCTCAGTGCCTCCTATCACATCATTTCCGGGTGCTTTCCATCTACCTAGATAGATGAAGCACATATAGGTGTGTTTCCCTTTAAGAGTGCTGACATCATCACTGAGCGCCGGACTGAACAGCTATTTAGATCACCAGCTCTCACTCACATGTGTTCATTCAACCTGCTGTGTGCCGAGATGTGCCTTGATGCTAACCTGTCTTGAAGCTCTCATGCTTGCAAGCATACCTCGCTGTCGGAAACCACGCTGCGCTGATCCCTGTATCCCGCTACCGGATCATCCGCTCTGGTCGAACCTCTCCTCTGCTACATTGCTACTAGTGATAAGTACACCACAGGGGAAACCTCAATAACCTTCATACTAAAGCTTACACTGTCTAGCTCTGCATACTAAGGACTGTTACTACATCTGCACTATCTAGATTGCTAGCTCTTGAGCCTACTATCATCTGCTCTTGCACTGGGTTAGTCTCTCCTGTATGTCATCTGCTATCCTATCATCTACTACCATACATAATTGCTAACCTATCTGCATCCCACCTGTTACTATCTCATTCTCAAGAACATTCCTCTCAAGTGTCTGTCACCTATCGTCTCAACTCAACCTGTCTCTTCAGCCTATCACCTCTATACTACTATATACATAGATCACTCCAGGAACTTCTTATTGAGTGTGTGTATTTACTTGCTGAATTGAGATCATCCACACATGATGAGTCTTTGGGAGTTGGGATTGGTGTCTCAGCGTTTCTCTACATGACTACTGAAGTGGAATATTTCTGCAGCTGTAAATCCACATCATACATAAAACGCAGGAGCGTTACAGTTTGCAGCTGGCAGCAGGTGGAACTAGTGAGTGCAAAAGTAAAGCATCAGGCTGGAAAATCACTGCAAAAACTGCAGAGCTTCTTTGTGGCACAACGGATAAGGCTGCAAGCTATGGAACAGGGAACCTCCCGGTTCAACGACATTCTCCTGTGGATCACAGGAGTGCAGTATTTTCTGCTGAAGTCTGCTCTCTGCTGACATCACACAGCCGGTCCAGGCTCGGGTCGTCATTACGACCATAGAGTTGAGATCTGCCCACATGCCTTGACCGGCATGCGGCTCGGCCTGTCAGTGAGCCACTGAGAGCCTGAGCCGGCCACTTCCACCCCCTCCACAGCCCAGCGCTCCAGTGAGCAAGGAGGGGGGTAGAGCAGAGAGCGGTGACTGACAGCCACCAACTCTCTGCTCACGGAGCTGTGAGAATCGAGCAGTGTTCGATTCCTCGGTTCTCAGTGTTAAAGGCGCTGGGGGACAGATGCAGCTTCGGACCAATGCTGCATCCACCTAGGTAAGTATGAATCTAAAAAAAAAAACCCATACATCTCTTTTAAGTCTGAAGGACAATAAGCTGACCCTTTGCTTAGGGAAGTTTGGAGACCCCTGATTTAGAGTGCTGCATTTACCTATACCTAATGACCAAAACTAACATGATCTTGAACAGATTGAAGATGATATAATTATGGTACAGCCTTGACATATGAACTTAGATCTCTTCCTGAAATGCAACAACGAATGTGAAAATTCAGGAAGTTTTCACATTACACTACACATAAAAATATTCCCTGATGAAGTCACGGGATGGTGACAATATGCATAGCTGATAGACCATGGGAATTGTTGCCGGAGGACCGGCCGACCACCCTAACGCCTTTTGCCGCATTGCGGATCTGCTTTTATGTGAGTTTACTAGCCTTTATTTAATAAACTCTTTTTAAACAATATTACACTATTGGATCCATTTCTCTCCTTATTTGATCGTGAAAATCCATCCATCCCGAGCATCCACCGTAGGTAGGAGGTGCACACCAGCCTCAGGAGTGACCCACAGAGAGGTGCAGAGGTAACCAAGGACCCCGCACCGCTCCCCGGCTGTGGTGTTGGAACTTAGGCTTTCATTCAACAGTTGCAAGGTAAGCAGGTAGTGTGGCCACATCCACCGAGGCTCACTGCGCCTCCTTCCTTTATTTTATTATACATCATTGCAGTTGTAAGTAACCTGTATCTTTGGAAGAAATAGCTGGACGGGACTTATTTGTACATCTTATTGCAAACAGAACCGTGCCCACGGACTGTTTATTTTATTTACCAGCGTGCTATTTATGTGTAGGAGAAGTCTCTCCACTTATCTTGTCTGCTCCCATTAGCACAGCTTGTGCCTATATGCTAATTGCTGCTAATTGTAATCAATCTGATCAACTTTGTTTTATCATTAGAAAATTTATCACTGGGTTTTCCCTTTACCATTTATATTTGTAGGCTTCCTTCACAATTAATGGTTTTATATTGCCTTTCACACTGAAGTGATTCTGATACAATTGTCTATTTTTCATGTTATTGCACTGTAGTAATTCAGAGATAATTGTCCATCTTTATTTTATACTATTGTTCTGTCCTCCCTATGTGTGAGGGTACATAGATTGACAGGCAGTATAACCCTGATTTCCTTCAATGCATTGACAAAGGAGCAAGGTCCAACTTCAACTTTTATTGCAAGGAAATACGTGAAATTAGAGTGGTAAAACTGTGGAACAGAAAAGAGAATACACTTACTAATGTATACTGACATGTGGCAATGCATATAAGACATTACTGTACATAGCAATGCAAATACAAGAAATGTGCACAAGATGTAAGTTACACAAGACATAGATACAGGATGATAATGTTAAGCATCCATAAGAGTATACACACCAGCGATGCCGCCATAAACTAAGATGAGGGAGGATGCAACTAGCTGTGTTTCCTCTAGCTGAATTTCCTGTAGAAAACAAGATATGGAGGGAAGATGATGTCACCAAAGTTCATAGGTGAAAGCTATGGTAGCTGGGCTGGGACAAAAATTGTTCCAATATGTAATATGTGAATGGCCACTAGATGGCGCTGGTACAACATGAACAGTAGGTTACACAGTAAATTACACATTGTGAAAACTCTCATAAGAATAACATGACAATATAATGATGGAGACATGACACTCCCCGCTTGGTATCCCAAGGATACCACATTAACTATTCTCTGGAGAGAGTAACAAAATCAGTTCAGTAACAGGTCTCTGGAAGAGTTTAGGCTCATTTTGCCTGCAGACTTTCACTTCCACCTTCCTGACTCTTCCATCTTCACTTGGAAATACTTTGGTTATCAATCCCAAAGGCCAGTCATTTCTTTTTGACTGAGAGTCTTTTACAAGAACAACATTACCAACCTTCATGTTGGGTTTACTGGTTTGCCATTTATTCCGGGACTGTAGAGTAGGGATGTATTGTTTTCTCCATTTATCCCAGAAGGCATCCGCTAGAGTTTGCACTCGTCTCCACTGACACTTGTACAAATCTTTAGTGCTAAACTCACCAGGGGGAGCTGTAACCGTACCAACCTTTTGGGTGAGGATAATAGAAGGAGTGAGTAAAAGAGGATCTTCTGGATCACTGGATATTGAAGTCAAAGGTCTGGCATTCATGATCGTCACTACTTCGGCCATAAAGGTTGTAAGAGACTCATGGGTAAGCTTCAAAGTCCCCAGCTGTAGAAAGATAGAATCAAGGATCCTGCGGGCTATACCAATCATACGCTCCCAAGAGCCTCCCATGTGAGAGGAGTGTGGGGAATTGAATGTCCATTTACAGTCTTGGTCAGCAAGATATCTCTCTACATGGTCACTGTCGATGTTTGAGGGGATCTGCAGTTCCTTACAGGCTCCCACAAAATTTGTGCCTCTGTCAGAGCGGATTTGTTTGACCGGGCCTTGAATAGAAATGAAACGTCTGAGAGCATTTATGAAGCTGGATGTGTCCAAAGACTCAATGACTTCTATATGCACAGCCCTAATACTCATGCAGGTGAATATGACTGCCCAGCGTTTGCTGTTTGCACGACCTCCTCTGGTGTGTCGTGTAGTGACAGACCAATGGCCAAACACATCAAGACCAACATTTGTAAAGGGAGGGTCTGTACTGAGTCGGTCGGCAGGAAGATTAGCCATTTTCTGTGACTGAAATATACCACGTAGTCTTTTGCAAGTGATACATTTGAAAATTAGACTACTCACAAGTCTTTTTGCTCCCACTATCCAGAATCCAGCTGTCCGTAAAGCTCCTTCAGTGAACAAACGTCCCTGGTGCTTGGTCTTTTCATGGTAGTGTTGCACAAGTAACGATGCAATATGACTGTTTGGAAGTATTATTGGGTTACATTCCTTACTCTCAAGTTTTGCCTTAGAAATACGTCCCCCAACTCTCAACAGTCCATTATCATCTATAAATGGGTCAAGTCTCTTAAGGGAAGGGAGTCTTTAGGAACGCATTTTTGCTTTTGGAAGTGTTCAAGATCTTGAGCATAAACTTCTTGTTGGATACACCGGATGATAGCGTCTCTAGACTGTGTGAGTTCATCCAATGTATAGGCTTTATGACAGTAATGCCAACCTTTACAATGTTCTGATCTTGTAGATGTGGCTCTAAAAGATCTGGCTATGTGGATCAAACCAGCTAATGCTCTGTTTAACGATTTCCATGTGGAAAACTTGTTGAATCGTTCAGATCCAAGATGTCTGTTAGAAACTGTTGTGGTGAGTACAGAAACGTGAGGACGAATCTCTGCATCAGAATTCGGCTCTGACAACTAAAATGTATCTTCCTCAAGAGTGTCCACTACTGGTCTGTAGAGGAATGTTGGCCCTGTGAGCCAGGTAGAGTCTTTGAGGTGGGCTGCAGGAACAGCTCTTGTGGCATGATCTGCCGGGTTTTGGTCAGTTGGTACATAGCGCCACTGGGTAGGCTGTGTTGACCTCCTAATTCTTTGTACTCTGTTGTGTACATAGACGTACAATCTCCTAGTCTCATTGTAAATGTAGCCCAACACTACTTTGCTGTCTGTATGAAACACTGTATTGTCAAGTTGTATGTCTATTTCTGACACAATAAGCTCTGCTAGTTCTACTGCCAGAACAGCAGCACAAAGTTCCAACCTTGGTATGGTGAGCTCAGGACATGGTGCCAGCTTCGCCTTGCCCATTACAAAGCCAATTTGAACTTGACCTTTATTGACTATTGTTTTGAGGTAAGCGACAGCAGCAATTGCTTTTACTGAAGCATCACAAAAGATGAACAGTTGCCTAGACTGAACCTCTGCTGGAGAGAGGTGGGTATATGACCTAGGTATGTGTAGGTTAGATAATGACTTTAAAGAGTCTCTCCATGTTATCCATAGTGCCTCTTTCTCTGAGGAAAGTGGAGAATCCCAATCACATGTATCTGTGGTTAACTCTCTGAGCAGAGTCTTACCTTGGATGATCACGGGTGCTGCAAACCCAAGTGGGTCATATAGACTGTTGATTGTGGATAAGACACCACGTCGTGAGAAGGGCCTTTCCTCTTGGTTGACCTGAAAGGTAAAGGTGTCAGACTTGAGATCCCAGCTGAGTCCCAGGCTGCGCTGCATGGGTATTGTGTCTGTAGCCAAGTCTAGGTCTTTCAAGTCGCTGGCGTGATCTTGAGTAGGAAAAGCTTCCATAACAACTTTACCGTTTGAAGCTATCTTATGCAATCTGAGGTTTGAACATGAAAGCATAGTCTGAGTCCTCTTGAGTAGGCTGATTGCAGCTTCTGGTGAGGGAAGTGACTTTAGACCATCATCAACATAAAAGTCCCTTTCAACAAACTTCTTAACATCCTGTCCATAGTCTTTTTCACCTTCTCGGGCAGAGAGTCTGAGACCATATAGTGCGACTGCAGGAGATGGGCTGTTCCCAAAAACGTGTACCTTCATACGGTACTCTATGATGTCCTTGGTGGGGTCATTGTTTCTGAACCAGAAGAATCTCAAGAAGTTTCTGTGCTCCTCTGTAACTTGGAAACAATAGAACATTTGTTGTATGTCAACAACTATAGCGATGGATTCTTTACGGAATCTGATGAGGACACCTAGAAGAGAGTTATTGAGGTCTGGTCCTGTCAAAAGAACATTGTTGAGGGAGACTCCCTGATATTGTGAGCTGGAGTCAAACACCACTCGGATTTGACCTGGCTTCTTAGGGTGATAAACACCGAAGATTGGCAGATACCAGCATTCTTCTTTTTCTTTCAGAGGTGGAGCTACCTCTGCATGGTTGTTTTCAAATATCTTGCCCATAAATAAGAAGAAATGTTCCATCATCTCTGGTCTTTTCTGGAAATTGCGTCTAAGTGAACAGAAGCGTTTTAAGGCCTGATCCCTGTTGTTAGGGAGACAGCGTCTCCGAGTTTTGAATGGAAGTGGTGCAACCCAGGTGTTTGTTTCATCCTTGAAAATTCCTTGTTCCATTATTTTTAAAAAGGTCTCATCTTCAAAGGAGGGAGCTATCTTGTGATCTTCTTTTGTCCTCTGGAACACTGTGCATCCTAAGTGGTCTAGGTCTTCACCACAAGAAGGGTTCTGGATTTCAGTAAAGTCCGAATATAGCATACCTGCAGGCTTCTCTCTTACAAGGAATTTGTTAGGGCAAGGCTGAAAGAGGGATGGACGTCCATTTTCCAATGTATGCGTGTAAAAAGAATTTACAGTGGTTGGCTTGTGGACATTTCCTAAGCAGACATCACCTATAATGACCCACCCTAGGTCCAGCTTCTGAGCATATGGAGAATTGTGAGCACCGTTTATCTGTTCTCTCACCTTGTGGACTCTTATGATGTCTCTTCCCAGCAGGAGTATTATTTGAGCCTCTGGATCAAGTGCAGGAATGAGATGAGCTATGGGTTTCAGATGCCAATGATGCGATGCAGCCTCAGGTGTAGGAATCTCTTCTCTATTGTTTGGAATCTGGTTACATTCGATCAGGGTAGGCAGAGGCAAGGATGCTTCCCCATTTACGGATTCGATTTGGTAACCAGTAGCTCTTCTGCCTTTTTCTTCACTCACACCTGTACAAGTTTTAAGTGAGTATGAAGAGTTATGTCCTTTAATACTGAAGATATCAAAGAAAGCTGAGCTAGCAAGAGATCTATTGCTTTGATCATCAAGGATGGCATACAACCTTATGGCTTTCTCTTTGTGACCAATGGGGTACACTGTAACCAGACAAATCTTAGAGCATGATTTGTTACTAAGACCTTCTCCACAGACTTGGGTGCACTGGGGTGTCACTTCAGGAGGTTTTGTATCTCTCTCCTCCCCGCCGTGCTCTGCAGCCTGGTCTGAAGGTGTGAGAGTCCATGGAGGTGGCCCAGGGTGTAAAGCTGTAATATGCTTTCCACTGTCACATTCTGAGCATTTAATGTTCTCTGTACAGTCTTTTGCGAGATGAGAGGTAGATGTGCAACACCTGTAGTAAATATGGTTTTCCTTGAGGAAGGTTTTGCGTTCCCTGAAAGGTTTTCCTCTAAATCCTCTGCATTTCAGCAATGAGTTTGGTTTCTTATGTAGAGGGCACTCTCTGTGCAGGTCTTTTGTTGGGACCTTCTCAGTCTCTGTAGTACTGTAAGTTTTGATTGAGGAGTCTTTAAGAGATACACTGGTTTTGTGTACTGCAACAGGTGTACCTTTCAGGTTGCGAGGTGAGACAGGTTTACCTAGTTTGGGGTATGCGGTTTCAAACATTGAGAAGTCAAAGCTAGGATCATTTCTGGTCTTTGCTTGTTGGTGCACAAAGTCCACAAAGAAAGAAAATGGAGGAAATTGGACATTGTACTGCTGTTTGTACTTGGAGCCTTGAGCGATCCACTTCTCTTGTAGACTAATAGGTAGTTTTTGTACAATGGGGTTGACACCACGTGCTGTATCTAAGTATGCTAGACCTTGCAAGTCTCCTTCGTCCTTGGCAACTTGGAGTTCCATCAGCAGATCGTTTAGTTCTCTAAGCTTTTGATAACCTTTGTTATGAATTTTGGGAAAATCTTGAATTCTTTGGAATAGTGTGTTCTCTATTACTTCTGGTGAGCCATAACACTCTTCAAGTCTCTCCCATATGGCGTTCAGCCCTCTAAATGGATAGTTAATGTTAATGTCTCTAATCCGCTTTGCATGTTCTGCTGACTCATTTCCTAGCCACTTGACTAGAAGATCAACTTCTTCACTTGCAGACAGATCTAGATCTCTGATCGTATTCTTGAATGATGATCGCCATGATCTATAGCCTTCAGGTCTGTCATTAAACTTGGAGAGCCCCTTGGTTATTAGCTCACGTCGGGCAACGAATTTAAGGAAGTCTGACATACCTTAATTTCTGCTTGATGGACCCGGAGATAAGTTGTGGTGTAAAGGTCCCGGCGGGCTGGTATAGCTTTTTGGTGTCAACTTGTTGCTGTAATAGTCACCATCTACTTCAGGTTGCACTGAGGGATGATGGTATGCAAAATTGCTCTCTTGCTTAACATGAGGAGAATGGTCAGCAGAAGTTGCTTGCCGTGTGTGAGGATTCTGCTGCTCTTTAGCAGGGGTTGACTCTGCTCCTGGTCCTAAATGCAGACTGTCACCTGACTTAGAGTGCTGCAGTATGTAGTCTGTAGTGCGTTTCATGTTATCAGGATGGCCAGGTTCAGGCCCAAGCATGTTGCTGAGTCTATCACTTGTGGAGTTTGCTGCTTCTTCTAAAGCTTCTGCTTCTGCGATAGCGGCTGCAGCTTCCTTCTCCACTTCTAGCTTTTCCAATGTTGCCTGTTGTTCAGCTAGGACTGCTTCCATGCGTGCTTTCTCTATTTTCAATTGTCTCTCTTGTTCAGCAAATGCTGCTCGCATTTTGGCGGCTTCAGCCTTTGCGCGGGCAATGGCAATAGTGGAGCTGCTCACTGACCTCTTTGAGCTTCTGGAACTGGCTGAGGTGTGGGACCTTGTCTCCAATGAATCAGACTTGCTTGTTGACATGGTAGCAGGTTTGCACACTTGCACTGTGTGGGGTTCAGTATCACGTGGTCCAACCGGTACTCGGTTGCTGTTTCACTGCAGCTTGTGAGAGGTCACAGCGTCTTGCATCAGCTTGTGCAGAATCTGCAGCTTTACTGTGTCTCTAGCTTGTTAGGAGGTCGCTGTTTTACTGTTCTGTCCTCCCTATGTGTGAGGGTACATAGATTGACAGGCAGTATAACCCTGATTTCCTTCAATGCATTGACAAAGGAGCAAGGTCCAACTTCAACTTTTATTGCAAGGAAATACGTGAAATTAGAGTGGTAAAACTGTGGAACAGAAAAGAGAATACACTTACTAATGTATACTGACATGTGGCAATGCATATAAGACATTACTGTACATAGCAATGCAAATACAAGAAATGTGCACAAGATGTAAGTTACACAAGACATAGATACAGGATGATAATGTTAAGCATCCATAAGAGTATACACACCAGCGATGCCGCCATAAATTAAGATGAGGGAGGATGCAACTAGCTGTGTTTCCTCTAGCTGAATTTCCTGTAGAAAACAAGATATGGAGGGAAGATGATGTCACCAAAGTTCATAGGTGAAAGCTATGGTAGCTGGGCTGGGACAAAAATTGTTCCAATATGTAATATGTGAATGGCCACTAGATGGCGCTGGTACAACATGAACAGTAGGTTACACAGTAAATTACACATTGTGAAAACTCTCATAAGAATAACATGACAATATAATGATGGAGACATGACAACTATTGATTTACACAATTTTGGGAGATTGCATCACAGATACACCTCTGCCCACCCTGAATACACTATTTTTCTTTGTTTATTTTCCAAGTACTATGCACTTTACTTACCTGGCCCATCACCATATGTAGAGATATCATTTATGTGATTCTACTATTCATTCAGCATTTTTAAATAGCGCAGCATCATTTCATTTATTCATTATTTTTGGCATTGGAATCTGACAGTTTGATGTTTGCAGCTGTTCTATAAAGTTATTTGATTATTTTTAAGCGTGATAGCATGTGGGTACCTCTCTTTCTGTTTTTTTTTTTTTTTCAGATATAAGCTAGTTTTGGCAACAAGCTCAGGGGCTGAACTAGCTCTGCAGATTTGAGATCATCTCCATGGCTGATCTGGCTCTTCAGATTTGAGATCTTTCATCCATTCTACTCATCCTTTCAGGAAAATTGCCAGGGTGCCTGTTACCTAGTATAGCTTAAGCTTCCACCCTCTATTCAAGGCTGTCCATGCCCTTCTTGTTTTAGTTGGGTTGGTTCTGAGGAAGAGCACAACTGTGTAGTATCACACATAGTAAAATGCTTATCCTGGAACTTCCTCCAATAAAGTAGTAATCTCTGGGGCTGAAGGGTGGTTGAGTATGATGGGAAACAGCTGTCCTGACATGTTAACCTTAAAGATACCCATTTTGCCATATACTTGAAAGCTGCTCTTTATCTGTTATACTAAGTACGGGGACACAGACTGCAATTAGAAAACAAAATGCTAATCCTTCACCACTCTATCCAAAAGCAAAAGGAGTTTGACTTTAGGTTTACAGAAAAACTCACATTATTAGTTTTAACTCTTTTTATCTATACTCCATTATAACCTTTAGAATACAAAGGTTTAACCTTCTGTAAATGTAAAATAAACATTTACAATAGAATATATATTTTAACTCCAATGTATCCGTATTCTATAATAACTTTTACAAGAGAATATATACTTTTACCCATTGTCTGTATTTTATAATACCCTTTACAATAGACTATATGACTCAAGAGTAGGGTATACTGTATATTACATTACAAAAGACTCATGATAATTATTACCATGAAAAATTATTTAAAGCATACTGTAGTTTAGAAGTCCAACATTTTTGCTTCAGTGAAACTCATGATGACATCACAATCCAGCATATGAAGCAAAATTCTTTATTGTGCTAAAACAGGGTACATTCAGGCTTCATTTAAGTCGGCCACACGTGGATTGAACGTTGTCTGGTTCAGCCGAATTTGTGGATGGGAAAATTATTTATTTATTTTTTTTCAGTCTACCCACTAGGAAAAAAAATAAATTTAAGTATGACCTGCATGTTAGTCTCTAACACGTTTCACTCAGAATAATACCGTCTCAAAGAATGAATCTTTCTGTCATCCATTGTTCTATTGAAGCATATCTCCAGTGACAAACTGGCTGTGCACTTAGGCTGGCCATACATTATAAAATTATATAGGGCCTGTCTGATTACAAATTAAACGTGTTTAGGGTTGACCTCATATTATATGATTTTGGTAAATCTAAAGGAAAATTGTACATGAAAATTATATAATGTATGGTCAGCCTTAGTTTTAGATTGTTGGCAAATGTGGACCAACCTGGAGCTGTAATTGCTGTTTATACTGTAAGCTCAAAAGTTTGTCCAATATTGTTCTTTGATTTTGCAATGCTTAGCAAAGTGTATACTGTATATCACATATGGTAGTGATGTAGATTTATTAAGATTTTTTGAAAAAAATGTTAATTTCTTTAGTGCATAGACTCTTCGTCTTTGTATTTTTGAACTATTATAGGTGCCAAACTGCCAATGCATGGAAAACACAGGTAATCTCTAAATTAAACATTGTATATTACGTATTGCAAACTTCCAAAGTAAATAAAAGAGCCTGATAATGTTAATGAAAAGTTTTGTTTGTCTTACTGTTGCATGCACTGTGTTCTGTGAAGCTGGATAGAGTGTTATTTTTATACAATACCCAAAACCACATGTATATTTGTCCTGCAATAACAATCTATTCTTGTGCCTGAAATGGAAAACTTCAACTAAATTCAGTTTAATGAAAGGTTCTATAATGGTTAGACTTAACAAACATAACATGGCTTATGACAGAAGTTTATGCGAGGAAGTAAAAGTATGTGGCTGACAACTATATATATATATATATATATATATATATATATATATATATATATATACAGTATATACAGTCATGGCCAAAACTATTGGCATCTCTGCATATATGTCAGATAATGCATAACTTCACCCAGAAAATTGTTGCAATTACAAATGTTTAGGCATTCTCATGTTTATTTCTTTTGTTTGTATTGGTATGACACAAAAAAGTGGAGAAACGAAAAGCCAAATCTGACACATTCCAAGTGAAACTCCAAAATTGAACTGAACAAAATGTTTGGCATTTGGCAAATATTTGGCCTCAATTTAATATTTGGTAGCACACCTCTCTACTGGAATTTTGGACCACTCTTCTTTTTTCGCCTACTGCTCCAGGTGTCTCAGATAGGAAGGGTTCTTTTTCCCAACTGCTGTTTTGAGATCTCTCCACAGGTGCTCTATGGGATTTAGATCTGGTCTCATTGCTGGCCAGTTCAGTACTCTCCAGTGCTTTGTCTTAAGCTATTTCTGGGTACTTTTGATGTGTGCTTTAGGTCATTGTCTTGCTGTAAGACCCATGACCTCTTGCAGAGACCCAATTTTCTGACACTGGGCCCTACATTGCATCCCCAGAATTCTTTGGTATTCTTCAGATTTCATAATGCCATGCACACGATCAAGACCAGTGATTCAGGTGCCTGAAGCAGTAAAGTAACCCCAAAACATCAGTGAACTTCCACCATGTTTGACTGTAGGGACTGTATTCTTTTCTTTAAAGGCCTCATTTCTTTTTCTGAAAACAGTTTAATGATGGGCTTTACCAACAAGCTGTAATTTTGTTTCGTCCCCCCCCACAGCACATTCTCCCAAAAGAATTTTGACTTTCTCAGGTAAGTTTTGGCAAACTCTTTGATCAATTTTTCCTATTTCATTCCCGTCCTGGGAGATTAGTTACAGTGCCATGGGCTGTAAACTTCTTGACAATATTACGCACAGTGGACACGGGAACATTTAGATCTCTGGAGATGGACTTGTACCCTTGAGATTTTCAATGCTATTCCACAGTTTTTGTTCTCAAATCCTCAGACAATTCTTCTCCATGCTCCGTGTGGCACACAGAGACACACAAGAGAAAGATTGAGTACATTTTCACCATTTTAACTGTTTGCCAGTGTGATATCTATATTGTTAGCACCTTTTAATTGATACAGGTGATTTTAATTACAAATTAGACAGGATCATCGCAAATTTGGAATGCAATCTCTTACAATTTTGAGAATCCCTGGAAGAAGTCGTAATGACGAATGCATCGGGACATGGCTGTAAAGAGATATTTACGAAAAGCCGGAAGTAATCTTACGGCAAGGTTTTCTAGTCAGGTGAGACATTGCCTGTGGGCATTAGGTCTAACCACTGTTGCACTTTGGATCAGGGCTGTAGATAATTTTTTTTCCTGGGAGGGGGGGGGGTGTTCAGCCTTGGGTACTCAGGAGACAATTTGCTGCCTGCTTTGCTGTGACAAATTGTGGGTTTGATAAAATTGTGCTAACAATGAGATGGGCTTAAAATCTAACCCTACCCATTATGCATAATCAAACAGGAAAAATGTCAGCGCATGCTATAAACTCACCACACTGATAATAGTGATAAATAGATGGTAACAATGTGATAAGCGACAAAAGCATAAAGTGATTAAATGAAATCACCCAAGTGATGACGAAACATAAAAATAAAAAAAAAATAAAAAAATGGATAGTATAACACAAGTCATAGAACTGCCACAGTATACCACAGTGCAAATAAAAGTCCTCCAAATATATAGAGTTCTTCACACCACACCACTTGTGCACCAATTGCCTCTTCCCCATAAACATTGAACTCACTAAATCTAATTGCCTCACATTCTCATGTTTGGCAATAATGCAGTTTAACCACACCGGGTTAATGAATCCAATAAAGCAATATCCACCTCTTTAGATATGGATCAACTCACTCATGTATGGAAAAAAAGAGGAGAGCTCTACTAGTGCAGTATGTCTCAAACGTGGTTTATTAAAAAACTTAAATCATTGCACTTACATTATTCCAATTAAAATGAGCATGAATTGCATAAATCCAAAGCAGTGGCGTAGATAAGGGGGAGTCAGGGGGGTCCAAACCTCCCCCCAGAGGGTCCATCAACTATGCAGCAGCTAGGCTAGTGTAGCCTTTTAGCTGTGAGAGTCAAACAGCCTGTGTCCTCCACACTGCATGTGAAACGGACAAGCCACCAGGACACGGGAGATCGCAGGTGATGCGAAGAGGGAGGGATATTTGAGAGAGCCCCAGCTACTTATTGGCTGAGAAGGTGGGGGGGGGGCAGCTCTGTAGGCTACAGGCTTCCCCGCCTTCCACTGCCTCCTCAGCCAATGGGTATTCATAGTGCACTGTCCATCACTGTGTAATATTCTGGTACCTCTGGTACCCTTTATTCCACTTTCCAAGTCAGTGTATGCGTCCCACCATTCTCTTCTGGTAGGTGCGCATACACCTTTAAGACTGATGCTGTCATCACTGAGCGCCGCAGAGCGGCTATTTCAACCGCCGGCGTTCTCACTCACATGTTCGTTCAACCTGCCTTGAAGCTCACATGCTCACAAGCGTACCTCGCTGTCGGAACCTCGCTACTGATCCCTGTATCCCGCTACCGGATCACTCGCTCATACCGAACCTCTCTACTACTGCTTGCTATTAGTGATAAGTACCCCGCAGGGGAATCCTCCATAAACCTTCCTACTAAGCTTACACTATCTAGCTCTGCATATTAAGGACTGTTACTATCATCTGCACTGTTGTTTAGATTGCTAGCTCTTGAGCCTACTAACATCTATCCTTGCACTGGGTTAGTCTCTCCTGTATGTCATCTGCTATCCTACCACCTACTACCATACATGATTGCTAACCTATCTGCATCCTACCTGTTACCATCTATACTCTCATGAACATTTCTCTCAAGTGCTGTTCACCTATTGTCACTGTGCATACCTGTCTCTTTAGCTCATCACCACTATACTGCTATATACATCTATCACTCCAGGAACATCTTATTGAGTGTGTATATTTGTATGCTGAATCAGACAGACCACAGTGATGAGTCTTGGGAGTTGGAATTGGTATTTCAACCTATCTCTACATGACTACTGAGTGGAGTTTTTCTGCAGCTGCAAATCCATCTTGTTTCAGAAAACGCAGGAGCGTTACAGATTGAACGAACCACAAATGGATTCAGCAGATTTACCCACTCAAGTGACACAATTAAAACAACAAGTGACTGCGTTAATACACGCTCTTACTGAATTAAAAGAAGACAATCAGGCTCTGAAGCAGCAGGTAACCCGTCTATCACAACTTGCCGCTGCTCAGCCCCCTGAACCCAAAATAAATCCTCCTCTAGTGTTTACAGGTGATCGCAAAAAATTTCGTGAATTCAAAAACGCCTGTCAGTTACTTTTCTTGCTAAAACCTCGTACCTACCTTACTGATCATATCAAAGTCTGTACTATTATTTCATACCTAACGGGTGATCCACGGGCCTGGGCAGACTCTCTCTTTGAGAAAAATGATCAGCTTCTCAACTCCTATGCTTTATTCCTAGCGGAACTCGCTAGTCTATATGATGACCCCAATAGGCAGAGTACTGCCGATATTCAATTGAGGTCCTTGAAACAAGGTAGGAGACCTGTAGAAGACTTTGTAGCAGAGTTCAAAAGATGGACCCTTGATTCAGGGTGGAATGATCCATCTCTGAGAACTCAATTTAGACTCGGCCTATCAGAAGCTGTTAAAGACGAGCTCGCCCGAGCGGATTTACCGGACACCCTGGATGCTTTGATACAACTCAGTATCAACATAGACAGGAGGCTGCGAGAAAGAAAGGCTGAAAAAATGGAAATGGCATTGTCCAGTCCTTCTCGGATTTCGGCCGTTGACCCTACTCCTATGGAGGTAGGAACCATACGCCCACCTTTATCAACTACTGAAAGAGCCAGGAGACGATCCAGTAATCTTTGCTTGTACTGCGCATCCCCGGATCACATGATAAGCGTCTGTCCCCTTGTCCGCAAAAAAGAGGGTGAGTGTTCACATGTCCTCCTAGGGGGATTGACAACTTCATTTACTAACCCTTATCTTTTTGTTCGTTTGACATTGCAATGGGACCAGACTAGGATTACCACTAAGGCCATGATCGACACAGGATCTTGCGGAAATTATATCGATATACGTTTTGCTACTTTAAATAAAGTACCTATTATTTCAAAACCTAAGCCTGTCTCTGTGAGTCTTATTAACGGTATTCTGTTATCTTCTGGCCCAATCACTAATCAGACACAAGCACTCCTAGTCACCACTAACGAGTCTCATACGGAGACCACTACCTTCGACCTATTATCTTCGCCCCACTTTCCCATTGTTTTGGGACTTCCCTGGTTACACACACATCAACCAACCATAGATTGGAAGAAACGGACCCTGGCCTTCCTCTCTTACTATTGCGAGAGTACGTGTAACCTCCTGTCTTGTGGAGAGATCCTGTCTGTGGTGTCAGATGAGATTGCACCACTATGCTATCAGGATCTGTCCGAAGTTTTTCTTGAGAAAAATGCTCAAGTACTGCCTCCCCATAGGGATTATGATTGCACTATTGATCTACTCCCAAATAGTAAACTGCCTTTTGGTCATGTTTATCCTCTTTCGCAGGATGAACTTTCCCATCTCAAGAAATACTTGGATGAGAATTTGACAAAAGGTTTTATTAGACCTTCCACTTCTTCCACAGCTGCAGGACTTTTTTTTGTCCGCAATAAAGACTCAAGTCTCAGGCCTATTATCGACTATAGGCAATTGAACTCCATTACAGTAAAAGATCGCTATCCTTTGCCGCTTATCCCTGAACTCATTGAACAAATGCGTGGAGCTACCTACTTTTCAAAATTGGACCTGAAAGGGGCATACAATCTAATCCGAATCCGTGATGGAGATGAGTGGAAGACAGCATTCAGAACCAGATACGGATTGTTCGAATATCTTGCAATGCCATTTGGGCTATGTAACGCCCCCGCAGCTTTCCAACGATTCATAAACGATATCTTTAGAGACTTACTTGATGTCTGTGTTGTGGTATATCTGGACGATATACTTATTTATTCACGATCCTTGTCTGAACATATAAAACATGTAAGACTTGTGTTATCCAGATTACTCACACACAATCTATACGTAAAACTAAAAAAATGCTTATTTCATAAAGAAGAAGTATTATTCCTAGGATACATCATATCCAAAACAGGAATCAAGATGGATATGAGTAAGATATCCTGCATTCAGGATTGGCCTATACCAACCACCCGCAAAGCACTACAGCGATTCCTTGGATTTTCAAACTTCTATAGGAAGTTCATCAAGAACTTCTCTGCCATTGTGAGACCTCTCACACAACTCACAAGTATTAAGAAACCATTTAAATGGTCAGATGAAGCAAATGAAGCTTTTCGCTTGTTAAAAACAAACTTTACCTCTGCTCCCATACTACGCCATCCAGACCCATCCCTCCAATACATTCTGGAAGTAGATGCGTCAAATATGGCAGTAGGAGCAGTACTCTCCCAACGACCAACGAATACTTCACCACTCCATCCAGTCGCCTTCTTCTCTAAATCTCTAAGCAGCCCAGAGGTGAATTACCCAGTGGGTGAAAAGGAACTGCTTGCTATAAAACTGGCTCTGGAGAATTGGCGACATCTACTTGAAGGCACCCGATTACCAATACTCATATATACAGATCATAAAAATCTTCAATATCTTCAGACTAACAAAACCCTCTCCCACCGGCAGGTACGATGGTCACTATTCTTCCTAAGATTTAACTTCCTAGTGACCTACACACCTGCAGACAAGAATAAAAAAGCGGATGCGCTATCACGATTAACTGAAGATAATTGCTCCGAAATCCCTTCCGTTCCTATAATACCCTACAAGCGTATTATTGGGGTTGTCCGTTCCTTAAAGGAAGAGATTCTGCACGGTATAGGTTTGGATTCACCTCCACCACAACTAAGTGCTGATGCAGAAGGCTTCCTCTACTACAACGACAAACTCTACATACCCCCTACTATGCGCACCAAGATCTTGGAATTGTCACATGATGTGCCTATGGCAGGACATATGGGTATGACAAAGACCCTTAATTTGCTTACCAGGCAGTTTTGGTGGCCTGATATGAAGACATCTATACAAAAATTTGTCTCTTCATGCAACGTCTGTGCCAGGTCCAAAATTGACACTACAAAACCATCCGGTCTACTATGCAGTCTACCAATACCCCAGATTCAATGGGAAGTTGTGTCCTTGGACTTTATAGTAGAACTACCACCTTCCAAAGGATTTAATACCATTTTAGTGTCAGTGGACCATCTGACAAAGATGGCACATTTCGTTGCTATTCGCAGACTACCTTCGTCCAAACAAACAGCGGAACTACTGATGAAACATGTCTTTAAGTTACATGGAATTCCAAAAACTCTTTTGTCTGACCGTGGATCACAATTCATCTCCAAGTTTTGGCAAGAACTATGTCACATACTACGAATTGAGCGAAAGCTCACTTCACCCTACCATCCTCAGACCAACGGACAGACTGAAAGAGTCAACCAGTGCATCGAGCAATATTTACGTTGCTACACATCATACCTACAGGATGATTGGGTGGATCTCCTCCCTCTGGCAGAATTTGCCTACAACAACGCAACCCACAGTACGACCAAACAGAGTCCGTTCTACTTGAACTATGGGTTTCATCCCACTATTCTTCCACCACGCATCCTTCCATCAAGTAACCCAGTAGCCTCAGACTATCTTACCCAAATAAAAGACTCTCTGGGTTTACTTAATACTACCATCTCACACGCTCATAGTCAACAAAAAAGGTACTATGACCTTCGTAGAAGACCTTCTCCTCAGTATGCTATTGGGGACCTTATTTGGCTATCAACAAAAAACTTAAGATTGAAGATCCCTAGCAAAAAGCTTGGGCCTCTATTCTTGGGACCCTTCCCAATCAGGAAACTTATTGGAAAAGCTGCAGTACAGCTCACATTACCAACAGACCTCAAGATACATCCCATCTTTCATGTGTCGCTACTGAAGCCCCATGTTCCTGACCAAGGAATAAGGCCTACCATCCCACCTCCACCTCCTGTACAAGTTGAAGGCGGAGAAGAATATGAGATAAAGGAGATTCTGGATTCTCGTATCCACAGAAGAAGACTCCAATATCTAGTACGATGGAAGAACTATGGGCCCCAAGACGACACCTGGATGGATACCTCTGATATACATGCCCCTAGACTGATTCGCAATTTTCATGCGAAATACCCGGAAAAACCAGCTCTAGAGGCCTTCAGGAGCCGGCCTTAAGGGGGGGGGGGGTACTGTAATGTTCTGGTACCTCTGGTACCCTTTATTCCACTTTCCAAGTCAGTGTATGCGTCCCACCATTCTCTTCTGGTAGGTGCGAATACACCTTTAAGACCGATGCTGTCATCACTGAGCGCCGCAGAGCAGCTATTTCAACCGCGGGCGTTCTCACTCACATGTTCGTTCAACCTGCCTTGAAGCTCACATGCTCACAAGCGTACCTCGCTGTCGGAACCTCGCTACTGATCCCTGTGTCCCGCTACCGGATCACTCGCTCATACCGAACCTCTCTACTACTGCTTGCTATTAGTGATAAGTACCCCACAGGGGAATCCTCCATAAACCTTCCTACTAAGCTTACACTATCTAGCTCTGCATATTAAGGACTGTTACTATCATCTGCACTGTTGTTTAGATTGCTAGCTCTTGAGCCTACTAACATCTATCCACTGCACTGGGTTAGTCTCTCCTGTATGTCATCTGCTATCCTACCACCTACTACCATACATGATTGCTAACCTATCTGCATCCTACCTGTTACCATCTATACTCTCATGAACATTTCTCTCAAGTGCTGTTCACCTATTGTCACTGTGCATACCTGTCTCTTTAGCTCATCACCACTATACTGCTATATACATCTATCACTCCAGGAACATCTTATTGAGTGTGTATATTTGTATGCTGAATCAGACAGACCACAGTGATGAGTCTTGGGAGTTGGAATTGGTATTTCAACCTATCTCTACATGACTACTGAGTGGAGTTTTTCTGCAGCTGCAAATCCATCTTGTTTCAGAAAACGCAGGAGCGTTACACACTGCAACTAAATCATCCCGCAGGCTTTGTGTAGTGTGGGATGCAGTGGGTCTCCGTGCTGGCTCCGATTAGGGACTTCGCACAAGATTTTGAACTGGCAAGTGAAACTCCTGAGGGCATGGGACAAGGGGGACGACGACACAGGTGAAGTGCAGTGTGACACCTTCTGTGTTTGTTCCACACGTCATATGGGCAGCTGCTGCAGCACCAGTTCAGAGATTGTATACTGGACCTACAGCAGTGGCGGCCTGTGCATAGAGGGCGCCAGGGCGCCGCCCCCCTAAAAAAAGGAAAAAAAAAATTTTTCAAAAAGAGCAATAAAGTTTAAAAAAAAAAAAAATCTTGTTCGCCGGCCTATGTGGAGGCCGTGGGGGGGGTGGGGTTACGACCCAGAAGAGGCGCCGATTGGCTGCCTTCTGGGGGCGCAACCTGGGCGCAGGGCACAGCGCTAGGACACCCCCACTTTCGTTATTTCCTGGCTGTGATTGGTCCAGTCTCCAGCCTGGACCAATCATCAACCAGGACATCCGATGCTGACGTCGCGTGCGTCAGTCACGCACCGTCACCGGCCTATCCTCTGATCGCCCATCCTGTACCGCAAGTTGTCTCCCCCCAGCAGTCTCCATTGATTGGGAGTGAAGTGTGCAGTTCTCCGGAGTGGAGGAGATAGGGGAAGCCAGGCTCGGAGGATGTGGTTGAAGTACTGAACATGCAAAGCAACATGAGGAAGTGCAGACACCGCATAGCCCAGCACAGCCTGTCCCCGTCCTCCGGGGATCTTCCTGACTCCTATTAGTCGCTGTCACCTGCGAGCTGCTCAGCCAGCCTGAAAACTTTACTGCTGTGCTACTGATTGCTATGTACACAGTGCCTGCCGGCTGCTGAGAGGAGAGTGCTGCGATCTGACTACGGGGCAACATACAGTACTACAGGTAATCCGACCTCATCATCATCATCAACACACTGCTCAGGGGGGGTCATTACACTACATGGAGGTCATCATTATACTGATAAGGTGGTCATTATTATGCCTGGGGGACTTCTGCAGCCAGCGCTGTCTTATCTCAGACTCAGATGCTCTAGTCTATACTGTAGAACTGAATGGTAAAAGTGCTGTCTGTCATTAGCTTGAACTGTGTGCTCAGGAGGGGGTCGCTGGCTGAGGGGGCAGTGAGTCCTTGTATCAGCTCTATATTGGTAGCTAGATATTCCAGTGGGAGGCTGAGACTGGCTGCTTCCGAGGTAAGGGGGGAAGGGGGGGGTGTCTGTTTGTGCAAAGGTGAGGGCAGTGGGAAAGCAGGGCTCAAAGCTAGAGCAGCAGAATGAGCATAAAGAGTTTAGCTGTTGAGGGAGGGTTAGGAAGTGGCTGAAGACTACAGAGATGTGTGAGAGAAGGGTGCAGAGTAAGCTTTGGATGTGGGGGCAGAAGTGCACTCTTTGCATAGCCCTCCTGTGTATTATCCTGTATTGAACCCAGCGCTCTGTGTATTACGCTCTCCTAACCCAGCGCTCTGTGTATTACGCTCTCCTAGCCCAGCGCTCTGTGTATTACGCTCTCCTAACCCAGCGCTCTGTGTATTACGCTCTCCTAGCCCAGCGCTCTGTGTATTACGCTCTCCTAACCCAGCGCTCTGTGTATTACGCTCTCCTAACCCAGCGCTCTGTGTATTACGCTCTCCTAGCCCAGCACTCTGTGTATTACGCTCTCCTAAGCTAGCACTCTGTGTATTACGCTCTCCTAACCCAGCGCTCTGTGTATTACGCTCTCCTAACCCAGCGCTCTGTGTATTACGCTCTCCTAGCCCAGCACTCTGTGTATTACGCTCTCCTAAGCTAGCACTCTGTGTATTACGCTCTCCTAACCCAGCACTCTGTGTATTACGCTCTCCTAACCCAGCGCTCTGTGTATTACGCTCTCCTAACCCAGCGCTCTGTGTATTACGCTCTCCTAGCCCAGCACTCTGTGTATTACGCTCTCCTAAGCTAGCACTCTGTGTATTACGCTCTCCTAACCCAGCACTCTGTGTATTACGCTCTCCTAACCTAGCGTTCTGTGTATTACGCTCTCCTAACCCAGCGCTCTGTGTATTACGCTCTCCTAGCCCAGCACTCTGTGTATTACGCTCTCCTAACCTAGCGTTCTGTGTATTACGCTCTCCTAACCCAGCGTTCTGTGTATTACGCTCTCCTAGCCCAGCACTCTGTGTATTACGCTCTCCTAACCCAGCACTCTGTGTATTACGCTCTCCTAACCTAGCGTTCTGTGTATTACGCTCTCCTAACCCAGCGTTCTGTGTATTACGCTCTCCTAACCCAGCACTCTGTGTATTACGCTCTCCTAACCTAGCGTTCTGTGTATTACGCTCTCCTAACCCAGCGTTCTGTGTATTACGCTCTCCTAGCCCAGCACTCTGTGTATTACGCTCTCCTAACCCAGCACTCTGTGTATTACGCTCTCCTAACCTAGCGTTCTGTGTATTACGCTCTCCTAGCCCAGCACTCTGTGTATTACGCTCTCCTAGCCCAGCACTCTGTGTATTACGCTCTCCTAGCCCAGCACTCTGTGTATTACGCTCTCCTAACCTAGCGTTCTGTGTATTACGCTCTCCTAGCCCAGCGTTCTGTGTATTACGCTCTCCTAACCCAGCACTCTGTGTATTACGCTCTCCTAGCCCAGCGCTCTGTGTATTACGCTCTCCTAACCTAGCGTTCTGTGTATTACGCTCTCCTAACCCAGCGTTCTGTGTATTACGCTCTCCTAACCCAGCACTCTGTGTATTACGCTCTCCTAACCTAGCACTCTGTGTATTACGCTCTCCTAACCCAGCACTCTGTGTATTACGCTCTCCTAGCCCAGCACTCTGTGTATTACGCTCTCCTAACCTAGCGTTCTGTGTATTACGCTCTCCTAACCCAGCGTTCTGTGTATTACGCTCTCCTAACCCAGCGTTCTGTGTATTACGCTCTCCTAGCCCAGCGTTCTGTGTATTACGCTCTCCTAACCCAGCGCTCTGTGTATTACGCTCTCCTAGCCCAGCGCTCTGTGTATTACACTCTCTTCATCAATGACCCCTGCATGAGCATTGCTCTGTCCCACCTAAATATATGTTCTGCAGCCTATACCACAACTGAACCATTTTTTTTTTTAAATCTGCAGAACATTGCTCAGACCAATCTATATCTCTGTTCTGCAGATTACCCATCAAATTACTCCTCTAGAGATCTGCAGAATATAATTCTTCCATTTATATTTTGGCAGAATATCCCCTCTACAGATCTGCAGAACATTCCTCTGTCCCATCTAGATTTATGGTCTGCAGATTATCTAATCACACAGACCCTCCTACAGATAGAAGAGCACTATATTGTGCCTATCTGTAGAAGAGTCTGTGTGATTAGATAATCTGCAGACCATAAATCTAGATGGGACAGAGGAATGTTCTGCAGATCTGTAGAGGGGTAAGTGATGGGGATAATCTGCCGAACATATAAATAGATAGGCACAATATAGTTCTCTTCTATCTATCTGTCCCATCTAGATTTATGGTCTGCAGATTATCTAATCACTGACCCCCTCTAGAGATCTGCATTGTCATTTTTCTTCCATTTTCCTTCCACTTCACAATTTTGTGCCAGTCTATCACATAAAATACATTTATATTTTTAGTTGTAAATAACATGACAAAATGTGGATTAGGCCCCGTTCACATACAAGAGACGCTACTTCGCACCGTGACCTCGGAGCGGCCGCCACGGACTTCATAACATTGAAGTCTATGACGGTCGCTCCGGGTCGCCCCAAAGAAGCTCCAGACCCTTTTTCTAAGTCGGAGCGACTTGTGTCGCTCCTATTAGAACGGGTCCGCAGCTTCCCTATGGGAGGCGACCTACGGCGACCTGTGAGGTGACCAGGTCGCCTCACAGGTCGCCTTAGTGTGAACGGGGACTTATTTCAAGGGGTGACTATGAATACTTTTTCAAGGCACTGTTCCTTCATTACTGAAGGCCCCTTTCACACTTGTGTGACCTTAAAGTCACACTTTTTTTGCCGCAAAGCAATACCTATTACATTTTTTCTTTTTGCGCCCCCCCAAAAATTTTGAGCACCAGCCGCCACTGACCTACAGCAGCTGTCAGGGAGCTGGTGGCAAGCCTGACGTGCAAAGGGTGGCCTCACCACATCCAGATGAAGGGACACAGACAAGTCACCTTGGTGGAAGACACAGGCTAGCCTGAGGTGGAGAATATAAGTGCCAACTGGTTTTCACCAGAGCCTCAAAGGACGGATGGACCTCGCTGCGTGTACAGCACCAGCTGAGGCTGAGGTCCTCAGGGTCGCCCCACCAGGAGGTGAGCGAGTCCAGATCCGATGGCAGATAAACAGACAAGGATAAGGCAGGAAGATGGTCACAGGACAAGCCGAGGTCAGGGCGGGCAGCAGACAAGCGAGGTAAGAGACAAGCTGGGAGGTCAATCAGGAATACAGCAGGTTTCAGGATCAGGAGGTACAGGAGAAGCTGCAGACAAGACAGCAAAGTATAAGTGTGCCTGCTACCCTTAAATAGGCCATTTGGGCGCCAACTGCAATAGCTATTGTGTTTGCATGCGTGTGCGCAAATCGCACTGGCATGCACACTGGCAAACGACCATTCGCTGCTAAACAGGTAGATAGGCGCTTGCGCATTCTCACTGGCTAACGCCCAATCGCCGCTAAATGGCCAGATAGGCGTTTGCGCATGTGCACTCCATTGCACCTCTACAGTGCCATAGAGGAATGCCTAGTGCTTTCCTGACAGCAGCTCTGTGTAATAGAAGAGGGATCCCTTCCTGGCTGTGTGACTGCCTCAGGTAAACAAAACACTACCCTCTGGGAACCCTCCAATCACTGCCTTTTACTAGCACTCTGTAGCCAATCAGCGGTTCTTGTGGGAAATGGTAAAATTGCAATTGCTCTACGGTGCTTGGTCTTTACTCCAGGGACCTGAAAATGTCTGCAGGTTAGTTCTCCTCGATCTCAGAAATGTGAGCAGAGACAGCCCGATTTACAGCTTCAAGAATGCAGGGAGCTCCAGTGTGCAGCCGAGTAGAGAGAACACTCTGTCAGCTTTAACAATGGCCAGGCTGAACAGTAATTGTGATAAGTAATAAGTACAATGTCTCAGCAAATGATGTCTCATATTTCTGGGGACAGTGTGCAAGAAAGAGAAGGCAATGGGTAGGGGGAGGAGGATGGGGCCAGTGTGTACCGGGAGGGCAAAATGTGTGTGTGTGTGTGTGGGGGGGGGGATTGTGTATACAAAGAGAGGGTAGTGATCTATGCAGGGGGGTAGTGTGTACAGAAAGGAGGGTTTTGTGCTCAGGAGTGGGCTAAATCCCACTCAGGAGTGCTAAATCCAAGCGTCCCAGAGCCCAGTGATAGAGTAAGTTCTGGGCGGGGGGGAGGGGGGGTCAGAAGGGGCATGTGCTGCAGGCACAGTGTGCTATCATGGAGGAGGGTGCCAGTGGGCTGCTGCAGTGTCATGGGGCTGTAGCATGAAGGGGTTAATAAACACTGCTACTGTCCACTAATGCAGCACAAAGAGGGTAATGATACTGCCACTGATCACCAATGAGTAGGGCTGTTTAAATAGGTATGCAACCCTGACCATCAATGCAGAAATATTAAAGAAGAATTCCAGCATAAACCTAACTATCCTTAAAAATGCCCCCTTCCCTCCTAATACCTATGCCTCACTTATTTTAAGGCTGGTCCAGTCTTGTGATCCCTCTTGTGTGAGCCATATATGCAAGGGAGAGAAGGGAGCGCTGGCAACAGATGGGACATGAAAGCCTATGGATCAGAGGCGTAACTTGAACCTTCAGGGCCCCGATGCAAGAAACCATGAAGGGCCCCCCAGACCCCTGGCCGGGGCCCTTTCCTTCAAGCCCGGGGCTCTTCCCACTAATCCTGGGGCTCTTTACTCTCGTTGCATGTCCTTTTATTACAGTCCCGCAGCAGGATCCTTTCACAAGTTCTGCAGTGGGCCCCCTTCCTGCAATCTTGGGGCCTCCCCACAGTGGTGCAATGCCAGGATCCGGTCGCAAGTGTGACCTTTGAGATCCTGGAAGTTCACCCACTGGTTTGCTACCGGGCCCCCTGGAGCATGGGGCCCGGTAGCAATTGCAACCCCTGCAACCCCTGTAGTTACGCCCCTGCTATGGATGACGTGACCCTCTTGGGCTTTACCAGCCATTGTCGAGTGATCTGTCCTCTCCCCTGCAGCCACCACTGCTTGACACAGGGAAGATCAAGTGACCGGACCAAAGCAGTCTGAAAATAGGTAAATATATAAATCTTTTTTTTTAAACACAGGTTAATCAGCATAGATGTTGGATGGGGAGGTGGCATTTTTAGGGCTACGTATGTTTAGAATGGAATACTTTAAGAGGCTTCCACTTATTTTGGGGGATATTATTGCTACCACTGACACCAATGCTGAGTGTTAATACTAAGGATTATTATTGCAGAAATTGGAACTAATTGGGGATTACTATTGTGGAAACTGTGGGCCATAGTTTGAAGACCTCTTCTACAGATGGTAACCCTTTTCAAGGAGTGGATATACAAGCTCCCAAACAAATTTTACGCTGGCTCCAATGTATTCTGGGCATTCAGGGGGATGCAGCTGGGTGTTCTTTCCTTCGTACACCAGGAAGGCATACAGTAGATGTACCCCGCGTCTCTGTCACATAATTTGAAGAGTTTAACCCCATATCGGGCCCTTTTGCTGGAGATAAACTGCTTGAAGCCCAGCCTGCCTTTAAAGTGGACAAGTGACTCATTCAGAGATATTTTGGTCAGGGGTAAATAACTGGGCAAATTTCTCAGAGAAAGAATTTCAGAAGTGGCCGAATGTTATATAATTTGTCATATCCTGGGGAGGGCTCTGGGTTTTGTCATTGTGATGGAGGAACCGCATAATTATTAGATATCTTACTCTTGGCATAATGGATGAGTAGACTGGCATGGGGTGGGTAAACCAGTAGGAGTATGATTCATTTTTTTATGTCCCTTATTGAAAGTGAGGTCCAAAAATACTGGAACCTGGGTTGCTCGATATGAGTTGTTGTGCATAGAGTTTGCACTTGGCCACAGTAGAAAACATTAGGTCTTGGGTAAAAATTAAATTAAAAAAATCTTGGGTAAAAATTAAATTAAAAAAATCAATGGGGCAAAATTCTTTGTATTCACTTGGACACCTGGCTGGATGGTCGCTGTTCCTGAGTTAGGGGGAAGCCATAGTGGGTTTTAAAGGACATAGTGAAGGCTGGCATGGATCCTAACCCTTTGGGGTTGAGATGAAACCCCACTAGTGCTTGGCCTTACTTGCAGTGGTACACCATTTCTCGTGAATGCCACTGCACTACTAGTGGATGCCACTGCACTAATAGTGGATGGCACTGAGCTGCTGATGGATGCCACTGCTCTACTTGTGGTAGCCTGCTCCTCGCCAGAACACCTTCGTTTGGCGGGCACACTTTCCTCCTTCTCCGGTTCTGTAGCAGACCCACTGGATTCAAAATCAGAATCAAGAATCAGACTCAGTCACAGAGAGCTCCCCACTGCTCTCGTCTGTCAAGCTAAGAATTTGGTATTCTCACTGAAAAACTTTTTTTCTGCCATACTGGTGACTATGGGCTGTGGTGACAAACTGCTGCAATATGAACACTGGGGAAGATTGGCTGCACTAATGGGTGCTGATGAGGCTGGTCTAATGAGGCTGCACTGCTGGGTTCTGGTGAGGGTGCACTGATGGGTGCTGATAAGGATGCACTTATGTGCACTGATGAGGTTCCACTGATGTGCACCAATGCACTGCACTGAGGCTGCACTCATTAGCTGAAACTGATGGGGCAGCACTAATGGGTGCTGATGAGGATCCACTAATAGGGTGGCACAGATGAGCACTCACTGATGTGCACTATTGGGCACTGATGAACACTGTATTGGCACTGATGGCACTGTAGTGGCACAGGTGGCATTGTAGTGGCACTGCTGGCACTGTAGAGCACAGGTGGGCACTGATGGGCACTGTAGTGTCACTGATGTGGCACTATAAAGCACTGTAGTGGCAATGTGGGCACTGGGCCGCTATCATTGGCCCTTTAACCCGATCCTGAGGACCCAGCGATCACAAGCACTTCTGGGGGCGCGCAGAAAACACGAGTTCAGGAGGACGTCCCAGAACTAGCCGGCCATCATTCGGATTTATGCACTATGGAGATTTCTTTCTTTCATGTGCTAATGTGATTGCAGCTTGCTGTGTGAACATCTCGGCTGATACCAGAGTTGTTATTTGGAGGTCTGAATTCCTATTGCATAGTTTATCTTCACCAGAGGCCAGTATAAGTGGATTGGCATTGCCAGAGGGATAAAAACACGTGTGTTTGCGTCTTGCTGGTGGGGCCAAATCATCTGGTAAGCGACCTGTTTGCTCACTTGTGCTCACTGGTGCAGTGCAGGCACTTTGTTTATTGCGGCTTTCTCATTTTTTTTGTCTCATTTATTATTTTGAACACTTTATATTCACTACATTTATATTTTCACTAAGCGCAGGAGTTTATGCATAAAATTGGGGAATATAATTATATTCTAGTGATAATCTTATCCTGTTCTACAAAAATATCAAGATCAAAAAATTAATACACTATTTATGGAAGTACCATGATAAAACTTTATTCATGTTATATTAAATCAATTTTGATAGAGACCCTCCTAAGGAGGCATTGTCTATTTTCCAAATAAGGATTATTTATTATAACTGTGGCTCTTTTTCAAATCAAAATTTCCTCCAAATTTGCTACTTATGCCCAAATTACAATGTCCCAGCATGAGGATTCCTTCTTTCACCTCGCTTGTGTAGAGCAATTTGTTCAATCCTTTTTTCAGTCAACTAGCTGTACGAAAAAAAAACTGCCCATATTTATCCAGCTTATGTCATTATTCCAAACAATGTATAGTGATGGTCAATGAATAAAACAGTCAGTGCATATATTATTTTACAGAGATCAGACCTCTCTTGCTTCTCAGTCATGATCTGCTCTCGTGGCAAGTGTTTGGGCTCCTGAACCTGATACGTGGCTTTGTCCGAGAGGGAGAACGTTAGTCTTTTCTTTAATTTTTATTTATGCCCTTTTCCTTGCCACCCCTCTCTCCTCTCCTCGCCCTCTCCCTCTATTCTCTTTGCTCTCTATGACACCCCTCCCCCCTTAGGCTATTTTTTTCGGGAAACTATACCAGCTGTATGATCTATTATATAAATGTAAACTCTAAATATGGTTTCAGAATTCAACCCTTATTGATGAATGTTCTCAGCTCCTGGTCACTTTCAGCAGCATTTATACAGGCTGCATTTGTGTATGCTCTGCTTTATTAGTTGTGTTCTGTAATGCCCGGTCTTACTTGCTCATATGCAGCGGTCATATATTCTTTCCATTGTGTTTTATATTATAATGTGGGATTCCTTGAACATTAAATAAAGATTAAAAAAAAAAACACTGTTCTTGTAGGAAAAGATCATACAGATATCCCAGTAGCGGAATGCCTCAGGAGAGCATGGAAAACCATGCCTGGGGCTAACACCTTGGTGAACACCCAAGGTGCACAGGGAAGGCTGAATGGAAGGGCTTTGAACTGGTAGTGGAGAGGGCCCCATGGCAAACTTCAGATAGTACTGGTGTGCTGCAAAGCTGGCTATGTGTAAATATGCATCTCTGATGTCCGCCAAGGCAAGGAAATTTCCCTGATGGAGGGAAGAATGACTAACCTTGTTTGCTCCATTTGGAACTTTTGAGCTTGAATGAAAACATATAGTGCCATATGTACGCGTATCCAAGAGTCCAATTACAAAATTCTCACTCACTGGTACTACTCCCCGGCCAGGCTCAGCCGTATCTTTTCGGAGGCATCTGATAGGTGTTGGCGGTGTCAGCAAGATAGGGGTACTATATCCCACATCTTCTGGAGCTGTCCTAAGCTCAAAGACTTATGGACCGAAGAACGGCGCTTTTCCCAATTGATGACTGAACGTGACATCCCAGATGACCCAGCATTCTTCTTGCGCCATTGCTCAGGTATGGCCCCAAAATGAAAAAAACGCACTGTATTACGGCATCTTACGGATGCAGCAAAATCATGCATAAGTCTTTGCTGGAAAAGCACATCTCCCCCAACGACGTCCCTTTGGTTACAGAGGGTGAAATGGATAAATGACCTGGAGGACTTGGTGCTCACCGCACGAGGTAGAAAAGAGCAATACTCTAAAACGTGGGCTTGCTGGAATACGTTTTTACTTTCTGATGAGGGTCGGGCTTTGAGTGACTCCCTCCTGCAGCCTGTGGCCTGACTGGCGATGGGGTCACCCGTACGGGATGAACACACACATTCCTCCTCTGTCACCACCATCCTCCGCCCTTTTTCCCTACCTTCTTCTCACCTTTTCCTTGCCGGTACCACACCCGGCGTCATCTTTCCACCTTCTCTCCCTTCCTTCGTTTCCCTTTTCCGTATGTTTCAATTCTGTGTAATCCTTTTCCCTTGTATTCTACTGTCAATATAGGGACCGATTGGTTTTGGTTTCACATGTATACTCTTCCCTGTTATCCCGAACCCACACACCATGCTGAGTGCTGACCGTAGTCGTCCTCCGGGACAATACTTAAACTGCTGACCCCTATTTCGGTTATCGATCTTCCCAGTGATATGTATACATGCATAATGATTCCTTGTTTATTCTGTTACTGAGACTTCGTCTCTTGCACTTTATGGTGTTCTTGTTTATTGATTCTATTTTTGACTGTGTTTCGATGCACTTTGTATATTGTCTATGTTTTCTAAAATAAAGAATTTGAAAAAAGAAAACATTTAGTGCTTTAAGATTCAAAATAGGGTGAATCCCCCTTTGGGCTTTGAAACCATAAACACGATAGGAATAAAATACCTGTTCAGTAGTAAAGACTGGGACAATGTTTTAATCAAGTATGATTGAAAGATTTAAAAAAAAAAAAGTCCACGTACCCAGGACAAACAACCTTTGGTTCTTTTTAAGAGAGAGAGCCATTGTAGAGCATGACACAGAGCATACACTAAATGACGACAGATTTTAAAGAATCCCAAGACATTATCCAGCTGAAATATTGACCTACACAAACTGAAGCATGCAGCCGCTATGACTAAAGCCTGCTATACAATATGATCAGTGGGTGGCTCTGTCGGCACTACTCCACCTGATATCCTCTTATTGCAAAATCAAGATGCTGGGAAGAAAACTGTCATCCAGCTATACGCACTGTTTTCTTCATCCACGAATTCCCCCTGCTGGTTGGATGCAGGCACTGTTCTGCTCACAATTTTCCATCTGGCTCGTTTCACAAAAATCGATTTGTTTGTTTACTTTTATACAACTAGCCCAGTTTCATTATATTTAGAGGAGTTCAGGAACTAACTGAAGTTGCTGTTGGCCATTAACATGTATTTTGGAGCTAATTACTTTTTGCCTAGAGCTAATCTTGTATAGAAACTATTTACAATGTAAATAAATGCAAGTGTTGTAAAATGTCGAGCTGCTAAATCTAATTTAAATAATTCCATTAGCAAAGGCCCATATACTGTATGGATTAAACATATGCATGTGCATTCATATAAAATCATACTAGCAAGAGATGATAAATATGACTTTATCCAAGTGTTTTTGAAAGTCTACAGGCACTTCCCACTCTGAAAAGCACACCTTTATGCCGAATAACATTTCTTGGCAGATTTGCCCCGCCAAATCTTACGGATGGATTAGGAGCCAGCCTTGATATTAAGGAAGAGACCACATAGTAGCAAAAGAGGTAATTTTAATAAGGCAAGGGCTACATTGAACTGGTCATCGGTGAAGAAGCTACAAATGCTCTCCAAACCTACCATGACCTACTGGAGTGCATTACAACATAGATATTTCCTCTTATCCATCCCCAAAGAAGACATGCTAAATGTATGAAAACCACTGGATAAAACTGATTCCAGGCATTCCCTACCTGCACTCTACAAATTGATATGCTCCCAGCAGCTGACTCCCATCCTTTCCTATATTAAGAAAATTGGAAAGCTGACTTGATTTCAAAGTTCTCACTGGAAGAAATTCACTCTTGTACTGTGCATACAAGTCCTAGCTTGAAACTAAGCCCTCTTTAGGATACCCTTATGACTCACATACAAAAATTCTCGGATCTCGACCTAGAATATTAGTTACATAGGGCCTAATTCAGTATAAATTTGGAGTAGAGCTGCTCACTTCTCCAGAAATAACTCCAGCCTAAACTCATTGCATCCTAATTAGGTAAGTGGCTGGAGTTAAACCATCAACTAGATGCTTTAATGAATTCGGAGTTGGAGTTAACTTAGACTGAATTCGGGTTTGGAGTTAACTTAGGCTGAATTTGAGTTTGGAGTTAGCCAAATTCCCTTTGTGTTTTTCATAAAAGGAAATTTGTCTATTCTGAATCACTATTACACAGCAATGTCATTTATTATGGTTTATTTTAATTTTAAGGTATAGTTATGTATCTTATGTGTTTTAACCTTTAGATTTTCTAATAGCAGACTACACAGCTGTCTAATTAGCAGTCTTCATTCTTTATTCATCTGAAACTTTCAGGCATATCTGATTGTATTCAGCACTTTGGTGTAGTGGGCTAAGCTCACAGCTAAAGATTGCTAGGTCATGAGTTCAAGGCCCAACCATGATAACACCCTGTGTGCCATAATTTTTTTTTGGCCACATAGTAATACATTGGCTACATCACCTAAAATTGCATGTCAATGGCCTTGTATATTCAAGAAACAAACATGCATATGTGCAGGGTGCAATTATGCATTTGCCAAGTTTCAGTATTTATTTATAGCTGTCTAAAATTTAAGAAGGTGATGGCACACTTGGGATTTGAACTCATGCTCTCAGTGTTTATAGCCAGGAACACTAACCACTAAACCATTGAGCTGAGCATGATTACCCCTGGAATATTTATTCCCATGTTTCAATAGTTAACCACTTCCTTACAGGGCAGTTACACCCCTTCCTGCCCAGGCCAATTTTCAGCTTTTTATACTGTTGCATTTTGAATGACAATTGTGCGGTCATGCAACCCTGTACCTAACACAAATGTATGACAGTATTTTCATAAAAAATAGTGCTTTCTTTTGGTGGTATTTGATCACTGCAAGGTTTTTTTTCTATTGGCAAAAAGAAGACCTAAATGTTTGACCCCTAAAATAATGTGTTTTTGTTTATGTAATAAAATTTGGTAAATCAATATGTTTTTTGTTGCACTGACGAGCATTGATGAGGCTGCGCTGGCAGGCACTGATGAGACACTAATATGCAGCACTGATAGATAGATAGATAGGTGGCACTGATATGCAGAATTGATGGGCATTGATAGGTGGCACTGATGGGCAATGATTGGCACTGGTGGGCAGCACTGAAAGACGGTAATGATGGGCAGCACTGATGAGGAGGGCACTAACAGGTTCCCTGAGCACTGATTGGCATCAATGGTGGCATGGGTGGGCATCCCTGGTGGCTCTAGTGGCATCCCCCAAGGGTCTGCACTGGTAATCAATGCTCTGATTACAAGCACAGACCCCCCCCCCCCACACACACACACTTACTTTGCATATGAATGCCATTTCTTCACAGCTGAAAGTGGCCCTCACCATGATTAGCCAGTTGATTGTGACCACTTGCTGGAATGTGTGCAAGCCAATTTGGTGTCATTTCTGGTCCAGGGCGAACGCCAATGTGCCATTTGCAATTTATTGTAAAGAGATTTTGCTTTATTTTAAAAATGGCGCACACAGACAACTAAAATGTATTGGAAATGTTTTACCTAGGCCAGTGATGGTAACCCTTAACCCCCCCCCCCCCCCAAGATGTTTTTGCCCTACATTTCCCAAAATGCTCATGTACTCTGCAGTGTAGGTGAGCATCATGGGAAATGTTACAAAACACCTGTGTTGCCAAGGTTCATCACTGACCTAAGCCAACTAAAAAGGTGAGTGAGCGCTGTAGCAATCTTTTATTTAGTAATCATTTTTAGTGATTTTTTTATTAAATGTTTTGGTTACATTCATCCACAGCGACTGAATGGAAATTTTGTATTATTCCTTAATTTATATATTTTTAGCTATATATATACATAAACACTTTAATTTTTTCTTATGATTTAGCCCACACACACACACCACACACACACACACCACACACACACACCACACACACACACACCACACACACACACACACACCACACACACACACACACCACACACACACCACACCACACACACACACCACACTTCGCTGGAGTAAATGGAGAAACCCTACCCAAGTTCATACTGTACTGCCATTGCACACACACAAAAAATACAAGAAATGGATTACATTCAACAGACACAAAAGATATCTGAATTACATCTAGACAAATATGAAGAAAAGAAAAACAAAAAACCAGGAGCTGTGTACAAATGAATAAGCTTTATTGAACATGTATAAAACATCAGTAATCACTCAAGCAAGCATGTGAAATGTGAAATGTGCAATGCCCCCCCCCCCCCCCAAAAACCCCCAAATCAAGTAATTTTTATTCAAATTACAGTGCAAAGATACAACATATGATGGATAGATAGAGCTTACAATATCCAAAAGTCAAGCAAAATAAGTTGTAGACACCTTAGTATTAAGCATAAAACATACCCAACATACTTTTATGTTAATTGTTTGCATGAGCCTGCCTTTTCATTTAAATACCATCAAATCAGTAGAACATACAGCTACACAGAGGCATGAAAAAAAAAAAAAAAAACATGTATAGAGTACATAAAGACACACTTTGCAAAAACTATACCAAACAGTTAGAGCATGAAAAGTATTCATCCAACAGAATACACTTACTGCAATATGGATCTTTAGGCATGCCAGCAAACCCCCCACCCCAAAAGCAAATTCGGACATAAAGACCTGTGGCCCTTCCACAGGCCAAATGATATGATCTCATACATCCCTTTATATAACCTTGGTTAAACTACACCCACCCAGTATAGGAAACGCCCAGCAAAGTAATTAATTGGGTCTGTTGGTTCCTAAACCAAAATCACCAGTTCACTAATGAATGAGTGTTTGGCTGGCCATCCATGATCAAAGTTTCTTACAAGTCAACACACATAAGAAATGCTTTCAATAATCTCAGCATGAGCACAAAGTGGCTTTTTCATTTAGACTAATGCCTCTTACACACGTACTGATCGTCGGCCGACCGATCGGCCGTCTTTTGTCCAGGGCTGTCCTGTCTGTTGAAAACTGCAAAAGACTGCACACGAATTTTGTCGGCCAACAACAGACGACTGCAGAAGTGATGTCATGTGATGGTTAACTTTCCGTGTGTTTTTTCTTTTCTGAGCATGCCCAGTCTTGCAAATCTGCTGATTGTCGGCCGAATTCTGTACTGACTGGCGAACAATCGGCCGTTCTGGTGTTGGCCAACAAAAATTTTAATGCCTGCACGACAGATTCTGTTCGGCCGAAAATGCGATGTCGGCTGTCGGAAGCATCATACTAACAAGCCTACAATCGGCCGATCGGTCGTCGGCCGAATACTTACGGCCGACAATCGGTACGTGTGTACGAGGCTTAAGGCTGGCCATACATGTTCCAATTTTCTTACAATTTTCTGTCCAATTTTCTTGAAATTTACCTTCAAGTATGTAGTACAAAGGCCTGCCTAATTAGATACAAGTGAATGTGTTTTTTTAGCTTTGACCTCACATTATGTGGTTTGTGGTAGATCTACCAGAAAATTGTACAACAAAAGTTGAACATGTATGGCCAGCTTAATGGGCCATACACACTATAATGCCTCGTACACACGTACCGATGTTCGGCCGTAAATATTCGGCCGACGACCGATCGGCCGATTGTAGGCTTGTTAGTATGATGCTTCCGACAGCCGACAGCGCATTTTCGGCCGAACAGAATCTGTCGTGCAGGCATTAAAATTTTTGTTGGCCAACACCAGAACGGCCGATTGTTCGCCAGTCAGTACAGAATTCGGCCGACAATCGGCTGATTTGCAAGACTGGGCATGCTCAGAAAAGAAAAAACACAGGGAAAGTTAACCATCACATGACATCACTTCTGCAGTCGTCTGTTGTTGGCCGACAAAATTCGTGTGCAGTCTTTTGCAGTTTTCAACAGACAGGACAGCGCTGGACAAAAGACAGCCGATCTTTCGGCCGACGATCAGTACGTGTGTACGGGGCTTAAGATTTTCTGAAGACTTTTTCCTTTAGATTTACCAAAACCAGATAATATGAGGTCAAACCTAAACACTTTCAATTTGTATGCAATCTGGCAGGCCCTTGCACTACATAGAAAAGGTAAATCTGAAGGAAAAAGTCTACGGAAAATCTTATAGTGTGTATGGCCATACATGTTCAATTTTTGTTGTACAATTTTCTGATAGATTAACCACAAACCACATAATGTGATGTCAAAGCTAAACAACACTTTCACTTATCCAATTAGGCAGGCCTTTGTACTACATACTTGAAGGTAAATTTCAAGAAAATTGGACAGAAAATTGTAAGAAAATTGGATCATGTATGGCCATACACACTATAAGGTTTTCTGAAGACTTTTTCCTTCAGATTTACCTTTTCTATGTAGTGCAAGGGCCTGCCAGATTGCATACAAATTGAAAGTGTTTAGGTTTGACCTCATATTATCTGGTTTTGGTAAATCTAAAGGAAAAAATCTTCAGAAAATCTTATAGTGTGTATGGCCCATTAGTCTAAATGAAAAAGCCACTTTGTGCTCATTCTGAGATTACTGAAAGCATTTCCTATGTGTGTTGACTTGATGTAGTAATTTTTTTATATATATATCTACATATCTTTTTTTGGGTTGTTGAATTCTGAGTTCTGGGGTTGCACTGCATATGTTCAATCAATTTGCAAATTCTCAGATTTGCAAGCTCAAACACTGCTATTTTTCAGAGTGTAATGTGGCTCTATATAGGAAGCAACAGTAATATGGCCCCCCACTCAACAAATATAATAATTTCACACATATACAATGTTTTATTTTTGGGGCGTTGCTTGTCATATATAACAACAGACAGTTGTAGGTAGTTCAGGGATTTGAACACCCAAATACATTGTTGCAAGGCAGCTGTGCTAACCACTTGGATATTTTGGTCAGTTTATTTAATCAAGCTCAAGCTCAATACATATTTGCAACATTTTTGCAAAACACAATTTACACAAACATAATCACTTTGTTACATTTATTTCATAATATATGCCACTGATAGTTTCTTAGCCTATCAATTTAAGTTTAAAATACTAATTTTTCACAGAAATAAATGTTTTAAACACCTATATATAATTTCCAGCATGCAGGATTATTTTTAAAAATTTGTTGATTATATACAGTTTTAATAAACTAGGTTAATTATTTGGGAATTGTGGTCTCTGAGGTTTTTTTTTTTTTTTTTTTTTTTGTTTCTTGTTATCTTTATACCAAGCATACATGCACTGGCACCTTAAGAGCCCATTCACATTGAGGCGACACGACTTCGGGGGGTGACCTGTGAAGTCGCGTGCACCGCTGTGCACCGCGACTTGCAGAGACTTCACATACTGGAAGTCTATGCAAGTCGCTCCGAGGTCGCCCCAAAGTAGTACAGGACCCTTTTTCTAAGTCGGAGTGACTTGTGTCGCTCCTATTAGAACGGGTCCTGTACTACTCAATGGACCGTGACATACCGCGACTTGTCAGGCTGACAAGTCGCCTGACAAGTCGCGCTAATGTGAATGGGCTCTAAAAATTAATATAGTTTGATTAAATTAGTCCATCAAAAAATTTTAATAAATAAAAATAATTTGAGCTTGAATTGGGTCTAAATAGAATATATATATATATATATATATATATATCATTATTTTTTTTTAAAGTACAAATCACACATGCTTTGAAAAAAATGTCATTAGCTTTAGGTAGTTAAGTGGTTAGCACCACTGCCTTGCAACAGTGTATTTGGGTGTTCGTAATCCCTGAACTACCTACAACTGTATGTTGTTATATATGACAAGCAACACTAATACGGCTTCTCCCCAAAAATGAAACATTGTATATGTGTGAAATTAATATATTTTTGGGGTTGGTTAGATATAGGAAGTAACAATAATATATTGTTTTTTGCATATATATATATATATATATATATATATATATATATATATATATATATATATATACACATATGCAAAAAAACATATATTATTGTTACTTTCTATATCTAACCAACCCAAAAATATATTAATTTCACACATATACAATGTTTAATTTTCGGGGAGGAGCCGTGTTAGTGTTCCTTTTCATATATATATATATATATATATATATATATATATATATATATATATACATACATACATACACATAGGCAAATCAATAAATAAAAAACATATACATATATATATATATATATATATATATATATATATATATATATATATATATACATACACATATAATTATTTTTTGGGTATCTATATATATATATATATATATATATATATATACACATACACACACACACATATATATCTATATATATATATATTTATTTTTGTGATTCATATATATATATATAGACATACATAGATATGTGCAAAAAAAAATAAAAAAAAAATTTAAAAAAAAAAAAATTTTAAAAAAAATTAAAAAAAAAAAAAAATTTATTAGCGCCGGAATAGCGCCGTTTTACCGCGAATTTGCGGCGGTATTTGCCACAAATTCAATAAAACTCCCACTAACGTTTTCAAAAACGTTATTTTCAGCCTAGTTTTTGGTTTGGAGCATGCTCACATGAGCTATCTGCCAGAAATTGACTCTGGAGCTATTTTTGCAATTTACACTTTTATTAATATCTTTTTTTCTACTTAACATTTTCACACAGTTTAAAAGCAGTTTAGCTCAAAATCATATAACACATCTTTCCCACACATTTTTTATTTTTTTCCTGCCATATTTTGTGATTTTGAAAAAATTAGTCCACCTTTTAGCTGGACTGTTTTTAAGTCCAGTCCTGACATTAGTTGATCTTAATGAATCTCACAGTTGGCTTTATTTTCCGCCCGCCGTTCTTTGAATACCAATTTCAGACTTAAAAATTCACCGGTTCGCAAAATCCAGCCGAAACGCCAATTCTCCGTACTATGAATCAGGCCCATAGTTACATAGTTAGTGAGGTTGAAAAAAGACATCAGTCCATCCAGTTCAACCTATGATGTGTGTGTGTGTTTGCTGTTAACCGTACATTGTATACCCCTGTATGTTGTGGTCTTTAAGGCCCATCTAATAGTTTTTTTAAACTATCGATGCTCCCTGCTGATACAACTGTTTGCGGAAGAGAATTCCACATCCTTACTGCTCTTACAGTGAAGAACCCCTTACGTACTTTAAAGTTAAACCGCCTTTCCTCTAGTTTTAGTGAGTGGCCATGTGTCTTATTGTATTCCCTTTCTCTGAATAGTTTGTTCCTTATGCTCGGGTCGTCAGTGCAGTATTTGTACATTGATAACATATCCCCCCTCAATCGTCTCTTCTCCAGAGAGAATAAGTTCAGTGCTTGTAGTCTTTCCTCATAGCTGATGTCCTCCATTCCCCTAATTATTTTTGTTGCCCTTCTCTGGACTCTTTCCAGTTCCAGCACATCCTTCCTGAGGACCGGTGCCCAGAACTGGACAGCATACTCTAATATTCATCTTCCACTTTGCATCTGAGCATTATCCTCAGATTGAAATACAAATGTTTCCCATCAACCTTCTTAAAGCAACTAGAACCTGCATTTCAGCTTTATGGAGGAACCCTTATTCTCCACCCATCTACTTCTAGCTGTCAACCATTTAACAAAATAATACTCATGGAAGAACTCACAATTCAGAAGTTCAGAATAATTTGATTTCCCTAGATACAACTCCAATTGGGTTGAGGGCACTGTGTAAAATCTATATAAAAACAGAATGCAATGATTTGAAAATCCCATATTTTATTCATAATAGAAAACAGATCAAATGTTTAAAGGGTAACTCCACTTTCCTAGGGAAAAAATAGCAAATAAAGAAAAAATACCACAGCATATACAATTGGGACACATGTCATATTGTAATTGAATGTTATTAACCACTTCAGCCCCAGAAGGTTTTACCTCCTTAATGACCAGGCCATTTTTTGCGATACGGCACTGCTTTACTTTAACTGACAATTGCGCGGTCATGTGTCGCTGTACCTAAAATTGATGTAATTTTATTCACAAAAATAGAGCTTTCTTCTGGTGGTGTTTGATCACCTCTGCTGTTTTTTTTTTTTTTGCGAGCTATAAACCAAACAAGAAAAAAAAAAACTTGAAAACAAAAAAACATTATTTTGTACTTCTTGCTATAAACACATCCAATAAAAAATGTTCATCAATTTAGGCCAATATGTATTCTGCTACATGTTTTTAGTAAAAATAAAACCCAATAAGCGTATATTGATTGGTTTGCGCAAAAGTTATTGCATCTACAGACTTTGGGATATTTTTATGTCATTTTTATTTATTTATATTTTTTTACTAGTAATGGTGGTGATCAGCAATGTTTAGCGGGACTGCGGCATTGCGGCAGACAAATCAGACACACAAATTACACTTTTTTGGGGACCAGTGACATTATTACGGTGATCAGTGGAATGTTTTTTTTCTCAACAAAAGAGGAGTTACGCTTTAAAATAAGAAAATGTACCATTTTAAGAAAAAAATAAGGTAATTTTGAAATTGATGGCAGCAACACTTCTCAAAAAAGTTGGGATGGACATGTTTACCACGGTGTAGCATCCCCTCTTCTTTTAAAAACACTTGGAAAGGGGGGTGGCTTGGATGTAGAACGGTGTCTACGTCTGCTCCGGGAGCTCCTCACATCCTGAGCTATTATTTCACTCATCCTGCCATCATAGAGCCCTTTTCTCACCCCAGAAGACTCAGCTACAGCCGGGGTACGTCTTTGCAGCTTAATTATGCCTTCTAGTGGCCGCTCCATGGCTCCGCAGTCGTCCTCCAAGCACTTGGCGCCAACCGGCGCATGTCAAGACGCCATATTGACAGAGCGGCTCCACGCGCTCCTGAGGGAGATGGAGGCGCCGCGTGTGTCTGAACCTTCTGCTGGCACCCCGGACCGCGTTGTGGGCCTGGGCACAGAGGTCATACTACATGCCATTGAACACAGTAAGACCTCCCTCCTTGTCCGAATTGACCACCTTGCGGAGGAATGTATCCTCATCCGCAATGACCTTGATAAGATCTGGGGCCGTCTCACAGAGGCAGAGAACCGTGTCTCTGCTGCTGAGGATGCTACTTCTCAACATTCAGGCCTCTTAGACTCCCTGCAAAGTAAAGTGGACTTACTAATGGCTAAAGCCGACGATGCGGAGAATCGCTTGTGCCGCAACAATGTTAGAGTGCTGGGCCTGCCGGAGGGTGCAGAGGGAGACACTACAGCAGACTTCGCTGAGGGGTTCTTCAAGGAGCTCTTGGTAATGATGGAGGTGCCCCCCACCTATGTAGTGGAGCGGGCCCACAGGGTTCCCACTGGCAGGAGGATCCCCCCCAAGACCCTTCCTTGTCCGCTTCCATAATTACAGGGACCGGGACAGGATCCTCAGCGTGGCCCGCAAACATCCTGAGCTGCAATTTGAGAATTCATCGGTCCACCTGTATGCTAACTTCTTGGCAGAGCTTCAGAAGAAACGCAAGTCCTTCACAGAGGTGAGACGGAAGATGCGGGAGAAGGGGGTGCAATATGGAATGCTTAACCCTGTGGCCTGAAGACTGCGTCAGTTGTTCTGGATCATATTCCCTTCCATATCCCTGACCTTTGACTACGCTACCTGTCTGCTGTGGGACCTTTACATACTCATGTGTATTTTATCCCTGTCTTATCCTCTCATGGTCCCGAACTTCATCTATGAAGTCTGCCTACTACAGAGGAGCCCCCTAGTGGGATGTCATTTTATTCTTTTTTGTTTATTTTCCCTCACCGGATTTGCCCCCCCCTGTAGATTAAAGGCTTGGGAGAATCTCCCAATAACCCTGATCAGTAAGATAAATCTAGTTAAAATAAAATCATTGCCCCCTCTCCTCTATGCGTTTGGATCCCTAGAAAGGTGTTCAAGCTATTTAACTCCCTTGTCATTGCTTTTCTATGGGGAACCCACCCTCCTCATTTCAAGCTCACCCTGCTGCAGAGACCTTGGACCCGGGGGGGCCTGGCCTGCCCAGAATTTTTCTTGTACTACATCGCAGGCCTCCTGACTCGTGGCCACAACTGGCTAACATCTGACACTTCCAACCCGGCGGTTGCTCTAGAGGCAGCTCTGGTCAGGTCCTACAAGGCATTGCGTAACACGCTGTTTCGCGGGCCAAGAACCCCTTACCCTCTCACTATTTCCATGAAAACTATGATCAGGGTTTGGGCCCTGGTGTCCCCCTATACTAGGTCTGGCCCCAGTCTCCCCCCCCCCCCCGAACTCTCCCCTGTGGTTTAACCCGGAGCTTCCTGAATTCCTATCTATCCCTGATCCCTCCTTATGGGCCACTAGGGGTATTCGATATTTGTCACACATATGTCAGGGGGATACCTTGATGACCTTCAATAAGCTGATATCCAGGTTTTCTCTGCCTAACTCCTACTTTTTCCGGTTCCTGCAGCTCCGCCATGCCTTCCAGGCGCAATTTAGTGGCACTTCTTCTGATTTCACCCAGGCAGACCTGGAGACACTCCTTCAGGACGAGACCTTGAAGAAGCTGCTCTCCTCTATCTATAGTTCCCTACTGATAGAGAAGAAATAGTGCTGCGCTATTCAGAAAAATATATATGTGCTGGATCTGAAGCAGAGTCACAGATATATCATTCAAAAATTACTTAACTAATGGTAAGTGGTGGATCAGAATTATAAGATAAAGTGCACTAGTGATACATTCCTTGTAGTGTAGAAGTGACAAAAAAAATATATTTGATGTAAAGTGTCAGAGAGTACACAATTGATGCAATATTACATCAACTGCAACAATTGCATCACTGATGGTGTCTTTCCAGATGTGCAAGCTGCCCATTCCATACAAAGGGATGCTCCCCCATACCATTAGAGATGCAGGCTTTTGAACATATAAGCCAGAAGGTACCTCTCCCTCTCCTCCAATTTAGATTTCTCTGACCACAGAACAGTTTTCCACTTTGCAACAGAACATTTTAAATGTGCTTTGGTCTAGTGAAGACAGTGGCATGTCTGGATCAGTGGCGGCTGGTGCTCAAAATTTTTGGGGGGGCGCAAAATGTAATAGGTATTGCTTCGCGTCAAAAAACGCAGTAAAAAATTGTGTGACTTTGAAGTCATGGTACAGGCATGGCACAGGTGATGGTATAGGCATGGCATAGGTGATGGTACAGGCATGGCACAGGTGATGGTATAGGCATGGCACAGATATGGTATAGGCATGGCACAGATATGGTATAGGCATGTCACAGGTCATGGTACAGGAGATGGTATATGCCCCCTTTCAATGCAGAGACCAGCGTACATGCCCCCTTTCAATGCAGAGACCAGCGTACATGCCCCCTTTCAATGCAGAGACCAGCATACATGCCCCCTTTCAATGCAGAGATCAGCGTGCGCGCCCCCTTCAATGCAATGAATATGGTGCTGTGCCCCCTTCAATGCAATGAACACTGTGCTATGCCCCCTTCAATGCAATAAACACTGTGCTGTGCCCCCTTCAATGCAATAAACACTGTGCTGTGCCCCCACAATGCAGACTTCAGCGTGCATGCCCCCTTCAATGCAACTGTGCTGTGCCCCCTTCAATGCAATGAACAATGTGCTGTGCCCCCTTCAATGCAATAAACACTGTGCTGTGCCCCCTTCAATGCAATAAACACTGTTCTGTGCCCCCTTCAATGCAATAAACACTGTTCTGTGCCCCCTTCAATGCAATAAAAACTGTGCTGTGCCCCCACAATGCAGAGTTCAGCGTGCGTGCCCCCTTCAATGCAACTGTGCTGTGCCCTCTTCAATGCAATGAACACTGTTCCGTGCCCCCATCAATGCAGAGTTCAGCGCGCGAGCCCCTTTCAATGCAGAGCGCCACAGCATTGACCCCAATCACTGCAGAGCACCACAGCATAGTCCCCAATCACTGCAGAGCGCCACAGCATTGTCCCCAATCACTGCAGAGTGCCCACAGCATTGTACCCCAATGATTGCAGAGTGCCACAGCATTGTACCCCAATGATTGCAGAGTGCCCACAGCATTGTACCCCAATGATTGCAGAGTGCCCACAGCATTGTCCCCCAACCCAATGCACTTACCTGGCGGCGGCTCGGCTATCGGCGGCGGCTTCTCCCCTCCTCGATCCTTCGTCCTCTTCTGCGGCGGCGGGAAGGTGAGCGGAGCGGCTCCTCCCTCGTCCTCTTCTGCGGCGGGAACCAGCAGGCAGGTGAGCGGCGGTGACGGTGAGTGACTGACGCACGCACCGGCACCGCCCCATTGCGACGTCAGCGATGTCCTGGATGATGATTGGTCCAGGCTGGAGACTGGACCAATCACAGCCAGGATATCACGAAGGTGGGGGTGGCCAAGCGCTCTTTCCTGCGCCCAGGTTACGCCCCCAGAAGGCAGCCAATCGGCGCCTTTCTGGGTCGTAAACCCCACCCCCTTTAGATACCACATAGGCCGGCGAAACGTTTTTTTTTTCCTATAACTTTATTGTTTTTTTTTTGTCCTTTTTTTTAAGGGGGCGGCGCCCTGGCGCCCCCTATGCACGGGCCGCCACTGGTCTGGATCATGTTCAGATATGGCTTGTTCTTTGCACGATAGAGCTTTAATTTGCATTTTCAGATGGCACGACGAACTATGTTCACAAACAATAATTTTTGGAAGTATTCCTGACCCCATGCAGTAATGTACAACAGAGAATCAAGCCTGTTTTTAGATAGGTGCTAAGGCTGGGTTCACATGCAAATTGGATGCTGGTTTTCCTGCATCCAACTCTCAATGAAGCTGGTCCACACAGCTCCGAGGTGGCCATGGTACGCACTGGAAAAGGGTCCCGTGTGTCTTCTGATCTGATTTGCACCTAAAACAGAGAACAGAGACGCACCGGACCCCGGCTCTGAGCCGCAGACACAGCTAGTGTGAAGCCAGCCTGAGGGCCCAAAGATCACAGACATACAAATTTAGGTTTCAGCCTTGTTCCTTGCGCACATCAATTTCTTCAAGTTCTCTGAATCTTTTAAGGATATTATGTACGGTAGATGATATATTTAAAGTCTTTGCAATTTTAAATTGAGGAACATTATTCTGAAATTGTTTGACAATTTTTGGATGAAGATTTTCACAGATTGGTGAACCTCTGCCCTTCTTTACTTCTGAGACACTCCAACTCTTTAGGGTCCTTTCACCCGCCGCCATCCAATCCGATCCTGCCCGCAAAAGCCAGACTGATAGAAAATAGGACCACCATCCATTGTTTTTTGCGGGCAGGATCGGATAAGATAGGATAGAATCGTAAGGAAATCGACATGCGGTACATTTTCATCCGCTTTCCCTATAGAGGAGAGCGGGACTGTGTCCGTGTCCGCTCTGCACAGTGAGCAGACAGGAACCTATCATCCACAAGCTCAGCGGGGATCAGTGGAGCGATCCCCCGCTGATCAAACAGAATCCATAAAATTGAGGCGCCCATGTGAAAGGGCCCTTAAATTTCACTTTTTATACCCAATTTATGTTAGTGACCTGTAATTAACCTAATTTGTTGCAAAATGTTCTTCCGGCTCTTGAGCCATGTTGCTGCCATCAATTGCAAAATTACCTTACTTTTTTCTTGAAATAATATATTTTCTCAAGTTTAAACATTTGATGTGTTTTCTATTATGAATAAAATATGGGTCTATGAGATTTGCATACAATTTATTCTGTTTGTATGTAGTTTTACCCAACATCCTAACCTTTTTGCACTTTGGGTTTTAGATTTCATGAACTCCCCTTAATATATATCACTATTGTAGAAATCGACAACCAAGAACTATTGAAAAACACCCATCCTTCTTCCTCTGCTACGTTTGGATGGGGTCTCCTGCACATTTACTGTATCAATCATAATACTGTCTTTATATTAATTTATTGTGTCATGCTAGGAATCCTTCATAATTAGGTTTCCCCCTATTTACTATTGCCTATTTTACCCTTTTCTCTCTCCTCTTCGTCTTCTCCCCATATCTCCCTCTTTTTACTTTAAACCCAGTTTGTCTCCCCCTACCGTCCCTCACCCCCAACACACTTTTACATACACTTACTACAACAGAAAACTTCCCATCAGACGCACCTATTTTACATTCTACATCTAATATGTTCTTGACCCAAATATACTCGGACTAATCTCACACTAGAAAGAATGCTCATGTCTAGCCTGCCAACGAATGCATACCAGCTGAAGAAACAATCAGGGGGCAGCACCACCAAAACCCAGCTATATCTTGCCTTATTGCTAAATTTTAAATATACTTGATTATCACTATGTGATACCAAATGCTGTACAACTGTACAATTTACTAAAGTTCATATGTTCAAAAAAACTTCTTGTATGCATTATTGAACTTCTGGTATATATTTCAATAAATAAAAAAGTCATTGTCATCTTTGATCCTGTCCACGCAAGCTTTGCAGAGACGTTGACCTTTTGAAGGGCATGCAGTACATTTTCAAAGCTTATTATACCTTCCAGCACTAGCCAATATACACTGACAAGAGACTGCTACACAAGGGAAGACTAGAAGTCTCCAGAATCTTATCAAAGCTTTAGTTTAGAACTAGGACTATTTGGTCCACATTATTGGTGATGGTCTACACCAGAATCAATCCATTTCTGTTTTAAGGAATAGTAAAAGGGTCCGAAACTGGGTGCAGGGCAGTACAGGAGGGGGAAAACATAGCCCTGGAAAGAGCTTGAAAGAAGATAAATCCACCACCAGTATGGTGATTGCCATTTTAAAGCAAGAAATGGACAGATCAACCACAGGAAGGACCAACTCAGGTTAGGTCTTTAATTAGTAGAGCTGAAGAAGCTAAATCTATCCTCTTGGGACACTAGCAAAAAAAAAAAAACCTGAAGCATGCTGGTCATGGGAGGGGTTATATACTATAGGTTGACCAAGTCTTTTTGTTTACAAGTGTTTAATCAGCTTGTGGTATAACTTGAATGTAAAGCAATGATTGTTGCATGGAGGCACTGCATGCATTGGTTACTGACCACTAGCTGCTACAAACACATAGACAAGCGTTGATAATGAGAGGAACTTTGTTCTTGAGTAGTGAATAGTATATACCTGCATAGGAAATGCAGACAAAGCCTGGATAACATTTGCAGTTTTCCAGCAGCTGGTAGCCCCAAGTTGCTAAGCACTGTGGCAAAAAATGCTAATATATACTCCCTGAGGTGTCTACCATTGAGACTTGTTCTGTGAGCAGCTGATTTAGGGCTGATCACTGAGATCTTGACTGTTCACTGGGGATAGAAGGTAAAGGCAACAGCGTGTGGACTCTCATGGGGAGCAGAAATACCCCAGTGATTGAAAAGAAGAAACAGAATGGTATGATTAAACCATGAGCAAAACTTACCTTACTTAAAAATGTGACATTGAAGAACCAGACTATCACTATAGTTGAAAGCCTTTCATGTGTTTTTTCTCAATACAACATATACAAAATAATAGGGGCTTGATCAGTTTAAAAAAAAACAGAATGGTGTATTCTGCAAAAGGGGAATAGTCTATAAAGAGAATACATAAAATTTCCAGCACTATGCTAGGTCAGTGTGAAAAAAATATAACAAATCTAGGGTTTCCTAGTATGCTACCTACTTAACATCATAACAAGTAAACGAAGGACAAGCTTGCCAGAAAAATGGATACGATAATTTGCACATCCTGTACATGTAAAAAAACCGACATCTCTAGCTTGTTTTAAATTTTTTACTTATTGCGAGTAATTTGTTTTCAATGGAAAAAGAAAGAAGTTGGGGTCTCAGCACAATGTTCACACCTTTGTAGAAGAGGACTTGAATACACAAGTAAATCCATGTAGAAATGGCAGCTGTTTGTTTAACAAGTATTCTTCAAATATGGCAAGTACGAGAAAGTCTTAAGCCTAGTACACACGCAATGATTATCAGCCGACCGATCGTCCGTCTTTTGTCCAGAGTGGTGTTTTGTTGGTTGGAATGTGCCTAGACTGCACACAAATTTTCTCGCCCGACAAAATTCTACTTCAGAAGTGATGTCATGTGTTGGTTTGCTTTCTTTGTGTTCTTTCTTCTCTAAACATGCCCAGTCTTGCTCATTAGATTTTTCCCTGTATTATGGACAGAGTCTCCTACCTCAGCTGTAGACCTCTGCAGTTCATCCAGAGGTGAGCGCACACTTCAGTCTCAGCGCAGCACAGCTGGGGAGTGAGGGCAGACTGCTGGATAATCTTGTCTTGGCACTTGGAAAGACTATATTTCTATTGGATATACTGTAGATAGCTTCCTTTAATCCTCTGAAGAGATGTAATTTGTATCCCTTGTCCATTCAATGTAAGCAGTTTTCAAGCGAAACTTACTTTCGGAAAGATGGATACACACTATACAACATTTATATTAAAAAAGAATAGCGCGCAAATGCAAAAGAAATTACTACCAAATCTGAAGAGAGTCCATAAATAAAAATGGGGGTTTGGTCCCACCATATGGCCATATCGTGCTCAAGCCCACTACTGTGTCAAAGTACCCCATTATCAGTGGGTCCTACACTATCCATGAAAAAGAGATGAATCCAGCCCTTCTAACCCTTGGAGATAACACTCCTTGCTGGGAAAAATGTGCAAATGCACTACAGGGGACTCCTCCTATATCCACTTGATGGTGGACACTGATTGAGTACAGGTGTATGTGGGGAAGGCTGCTCAACCTCGATAGTTTGGTCAGACCGAATACATAATAAACAGGCAAAAAATTTGGGGGAGCATGCCCATGTATTTCCAAAGCTGCTGCAGCTATGAACCAAAAGACATGTATATTAAAACAAACTATACAACATTTGTTGTTAGATTTCCTTTAGATTAAAGCCCCGTACACACGTACAGATTGTCGGCCGTAAATATTCGGCCAACGACCGATCGGCCGATTGTAGGCTTGTTAGTATGATGCTTCCGACAGCCGACAGCGCACTTTCGGCCAAAAAGAATCTGTTGTGCAGGCATTAAAATTTTTGTTGGCCAACACCAGAACGGCCGATTGTTCGCCAGTCAGTACAGAATTCGGCCGGCAATCAGCAGATTAGCAAGACTGGGCATGCTCAGAGAAGAAAAAACACAGGGAAAGTTAACCATCACATGACATCACTTCTGCAGTCGGCGGAAAAAATTCTTGTGCAGTCTTTTGCACTTTTCAGCGGACAGGACAGCCCTGGACAAAAGACGGCCGATCGGTCGGCCGACGATCGGTACGTGTGTACGAGGCATTACCTTCAACTATGTAGTACAATTGCCTGCCTGATTGCATACAAACTGAAAGTGTTTAGATTTGACCTCATATTATATGCTTTTGGTAAATCTAAAGACAATTGTATAGTGTGTATGGCCCATTACGGACAGTATCTGTGTAAAGGGGTCCCCTGGCATGATTGTGTGATAACAATTGATGCACCCTGGGAAAGTAAAGCCTCGTACACACGCGTCGAAATTCGGCAGGGAATTTTCGTCTGACGACTGATCTGCCGTTTTTCGGCTTGTTAGTATGATGCTTCCGACAACCGACTCCGACTTTTCGGCTGAAAAAAATCTGGTGTGCATGCTATAAAATTTTTGTCTGCTGTCAAAACACGGCCGATTTTTGTGCAGTCAGTACAGATTTCGACACAATCAGTCGTATACTGCACAAATCTGGCCTTTATGGAAGAGTGGCAAGAAGAAAGCCATTTCTTAAAGATATCCATAAAAAGTGTCGTTTAAAGTTTGCCACAAGCCACCTGGGAGACACACCAAACATGTTGAAGAAGGTGCTCTGGTCAGATGAAACCAAAATCAAACTTTTTGGCAACAAATTCCAAACGGTTATGTTTGGCATAAAAGCAACACAGCTCATCACCCTGAACACACCATCCCCACTGTCAAACATGGTGGTGTCAGCATCATGGTTTGGGCCTGCTTTTCTTCAGCAGGGACAGGGAAGATGGTTAAAATTGATGGGAAGATGGATGGAGCCAAATACAGGACCATTCTGGAAGAAAACCTGATGGAGTCTGCAAAAGACCTGAGACTGGGACGGAGATTTGTCTTCCAACAAGACAATGATCCAAAACAAAGCAAAATCTAAAATGGAATGGTTCACAAATAAACATATCCAGGTGTTAGAATGGCCAAGTCAAAGTCCAAACCTGAATCCAATCAAGAATCTGTGGAAAGAACTGAAAATTGCTGTTCACAAACGCTCTCCATCCTACCTCACTGAGCTCGAGCTGTTTTGCAAGGAGGAATGGGCAAAAATTTCAGTCTCTCGATGTGCAAAACTGATAGAGACATACCCCAAGCGACTTACAGCTGTAATCGCAGCAAAAGGTGGCGCTACAAAGTATTAACTTAAGGGGGCTGAATAATTTTGCACACCCAATTTTTCAGTTTTTTATTTGTTAAAAAAGTTTGAAATATCCAATAAATTTCGTTCCACTTCATGATTGTGTCCCACTTGTTGATTCTTCACAAAAAATTAGTTTTATATCTTTATGTTTGAAGCCTGAAATGTGGCAAAAGGTTGAAAAGTTCAAGGGGGCCGAATACTTTCGCAAGGCACTGTAACACAGTGTAAGGTTTAGGGGTGTGTAATCCATGTAGTGCAGGGGTACTCTCTCCCACCCAAAAAAATAAATAAAACAAATGCAAAAACAGTAATCTGCACACTCACCCCAACCCAGAACAAATCTTTGCACCCCTCCATTTCCAGCACAAATCTTCTCCATCCCAATACCCCCTCCAATCCTCCCCACTCCATCTAGTACATATCCTCTTGTACCCCTAAATTCGCCATTGCAGCACAAATCCTCTACTCTCCCTCCAATCTTCCCACCCTGCATAATCTGTTTAATCCACAACTGCTATGTTATGATCAGTTATGACACCAGCAATTGAATGGTTTTGAGAGTACAACCAATGGGAGCGTAACATTTCTGGCACGTGCCGGAAATGTTACAGTCTTTTGAATTTGTTAAATGGATGGGTTTACTTCTGCTTTAAAAGGCAAAATAAACAAGGTCTTTTGTTACTGGAGAAAACTTCCATATTAAGCAATTTATAAATTTCAGCACACAAAATGTTATTCAGTCCACAAAGTATCTCATTACAATATGCAAGTTGTTCCATCTGTCAAGGACGCGTATTGGTGAGCACTTTTGTGATACCGGTAACTATAATGTAAAACGGCCTTCAGCAATAATCAAAACATTTTAGGGAATTCTATCTAATTTTCAGTTCTATGGCATAGAGAAAGTCAAGCAACCAATTACAGGGGGAGATTTCCACGGGTACCTTTTGTAATGTGAGGCCTGGTGGATCTATAGTTTGGCCAATGGGATAACATATAGCATGAATCAAAGGTGGGATATCAGCTGTTTTTAAAATAGGTTAAAATTGAGGTTTTACAGTTGTGCTTTTTTGTAGAATTTTATGAATCTGTTTTGTTCGGCATGGTCATCTTTTTTAACCACTTTACCACCGAAGGATTTTGCTGTCTTCCGTCCAGGCCACTTTTTGCGATTCGGCGCTGTGCGACTTCAACTGACAATTGCACGGTCGTGCGACGCCGTACCCAAACGAAATTTACGTCCTTTTTTTCCCACAAACAGAGCTTTCTTTTGGTGGTATTTGATCACCTGTGCGATTTTTACTTTTTGCGCTATAAACAAAAAAAAGAGCGTTTATTTTGAAAAAATAACAATATTTTTAACATTTTTTTACATGAAATTCCCCCCAAAAAAGATGTAAAAACCAATTTTTTTAAAAATTTTTGGTCAATTTGTTTTATGCTACATATGTTTGGTAAAAAAAATTGCAATAAGCGTATTTTGATTGGTTTGCGCAAAAGTTATTGCGTTTACTAACAAAGGGAAAGATTTCTGTCATTTTTGGTGTTTTTTTTTTAACGCGTAATGGCGGCGATCTGCAATTTTTTTTGCGGGACTGCGACATTGCGGCGGACAGATCGGACCCTTGACTGACATTTTTGACACTTTTGGGGGTACCAGTGACATTACTGCAGTAATCAGTGCTATAAATATGCACTGTTACTGTAAAAATGACACTGGCAGGGAAGGGGTTATTTTATTGGAGAGGGAGGGGTTAATGTATGCCTGGTGCTTACTGACGTGTAGGGGGGGAGGTGACTGTGTGAGTCATGGACAGATCGGATGTCCAGCTATGCTGAACAGTCCGATCTGTCACTCCCTGTCACTATGGAGATCCGCCCGCTGTGTTTACACACAGCGGGCGGATCTCCAGACTCGATCCCCGACGATTGGGTAAGAGCAGCGGCGATCGCCGCTGCTCCTCCCCTGGCCCGACTCCCGCTGTGAATGAAAACAGCGGGAGCGAGCCTCCGGCGGCGCGCAAGCGCCGCCCAGAAGGGGGAGTGTCCAACGACGTTAATACTACGTCGCTGGACGATAACGAACCACTCTGCCGCAGTAGTATTACTGTGAGCGGTTCTAGAGTGGTTAACACAGTTTATCTTTAATGGCTCACCTGCTTGATTCAGGCTTTCAGAGGGTGGAATCTATAAATATTAGTTGTGATGTGTTGTTTTATCTGGCTGAAACACATTAGAGCTGTCAACCTAATGGATATTTTACGTAGTCTTCAATAAAGTTATTTTGCAGTCCCTGATCACCACAATACAATGTGAAGTTTGATTTTCAGTGTTCCCAGCTGTTGCACCAATTTGTCTCAGTTACATCAGATCATCTGGGGTAAGGACAGGGAGTTTTTCCTTTTTGTTTGTAAAAACACAAAAGGATACAGGAATTTGGGAATTATGAAACAGTCAGGACATCCAAAACAAGTCACACTGAAGGGTGGGCAAAAGCCACAGAGGTCTAATGGATCTGGAAACTATCTTCACCTCAGAATATACAGTATGCAGAGGAATTAACTCCCATGTGCAACATAACTACTAAGAAGTCCAACTACAACTTTATTCAAATAAAAAACAGTGAGACAGTCCAAAGAGTAGTCAATGCATTTCAGGGTTTTAAAAACACCCCATTTAACAGGGCTTGCTTGAACACAATGTAAATGTACTAGAAGGGAGCTGAATCTTTAGGCTGGGTTCACACTGGTGTTAATTGGATGAGGGTTTTCCCCGCATCCAATTCGCATGTCAGGAGACTGTGACCAGCTCTTAAAATAGTCGGTTCACACAGCTCCAGGATGGCTGCAGAGCGGTTTGCAGAAGGGTTCCGTCCATCTTCTAGTCCGTTTCAGGTGCGAATTTAGCCAAAGATTCAGACCGAATACGATGAAAAGGGATGCACCGGACCCCCTGCTGCGAGCCGATCCGCACACAGTGTGAACAGAGCCTTATTGTTATTTTTTCCAGTGTGGATTTAAGCACAGGCCCCGTGAGCAGGTAGGGGAACTATCACAACCAAGGAAAGGGCACCAAAGATTGACCCAGACTAGAACTGCCACCAAAGGGAAACTGTTACCTTCAGCCATCCAACAAAAAAAAAGTAGAAAAGAAAGAAAAAAAAACTACTACCTCAACAGGAAGAACTAGACCAACAACTAAATGTGGTCAAACAAAAACTTTTTTTACTTTGGAGTACCAGAAAATATAATCCTCAAATGGAAATTTTGGACAGACAACATCTATGCCAATCAACAGCAAAAAAGCTTAGCAATCTAATCCTTCATTTCAAGAAAAAGATGGTCCATGAGGAGAGGTTGCCTAATCAGACAGCTGTGTATGAGAGCTCGCATGGCATAATACCCCAATGAATTGAAAGGAATGACCCCTGAGGTTGATAGAAAAATACTGCAATTTAAAAGACTAGCTCAGACAGTGATGTGGGAATTTTTTTAATGAAATCACAGAGGAAAAAGATATCAACAGTGTACCGAGGACCTTAACTAAAGTCAGAAAGGAAGAATTTCATAAAGATAAAAGCGTACTATGCTGGGTAGAAGTGGGGATATACAAGGTCCCAATCTCTTTGTTATTAACAGTATAACCCAATGTTCAGACTTCCTATGTCCCTCAATGGAGGATGAAGGAAATCAACCTTACCTTCAGAAGGTAAGCAATACCATCATCCTTTTTTACCTAGTTCAACAGAACAATTTTTTTTCTATTGGCTGACCGACAAATTCAAGTGTTTTAGATATAGGTAGGTATATAGGCACACATACAGTCAGGTCCATAAATATTGGGACATCGACACAATTCTAATCTTTTTGGCTCTATACACCACCACAATGGATTTTAAATGAAACAAACAAGATGTACTTTAACTGCAGACTGTCGGCTTTAATTTGAGGGTATTTACATTCAAATCAGCTGAACGGTGTAGGAATTACAAAAGTTTGTATATGTGCCTCCCACTTTTTAAGGGACCAAAAGGAATGGGACAGATTAACAATCATAAATCAAACTTTCACTTTTTAATACTTGGTTGCAAATCCTTTGCAGTCAAATACAGCCTGAAGTCTGGAACGCATAGACATCACCAGAAGCTGGGTTTCATCCCTGGTGATACTCTGCCAGGCAGACTCTATTGCAACTGTCTTCAGTTCCTGCTTGTTCTTGGGGCATTTCCCCTTCAGTTTTGTCTTCAGCAAGTGAAATGCATGCTCAATCGGATTCAGGTCAGGTGATTGTCTTGGCCATTGCATAACATTCCACTTCTTTCCCTTAAAAAACTCTTTGGTTGCTTTCGCAGTATGCTTCGGGTCATTGTCCATCTGCCCTGTCCAATGAGTTCTGAAGCATTTGGCTGAATATGAGCAGATAATATTGCCCGAAACACTTCAGAATTCATCCTGCTGCTTTTGTCAGCAGTCACATGATCAATAAATACAAGAGAACCAGTTTCATTGCCAGCCATACATGCCCATGCCATGACACTACCACCACCATGCTTCACTGATGAGGTGGTATGCTTTGGATCATGAGCAGTTTCTTTCCTTCTCCATACTCCTCTCTTCCCATTACTCTGGTACAAGTTGATCTTGGTCTCATCTGTCCATAGGATGTTGTTCCAGAACTGTGAAAGCTTTTTGGATGTTGTTTGGCAAAGTCTAATCTGGCCTTCCTGTTTTTGAGGCTCACCAATGGTTTACATCTTGTGGTGAACCCTCTGTATTCACTCTGGTGAAGTCTTCTCTTGATTGTTGACTTGGACACACATACACCTACCTCCTGGAGAGTGTTCTTGATCTGGCCAACTGTTGTGAAGGGTGTTTTCTTCACCAGGGAAAGAATTCCTTGGTCATCCACCACAGTTGTTTTCCATGGTCTTCCGGGTCTTTTGGTGTTGCTGAGCTCAACAGTACGTTCTCTATTTTTAAGGATGTTTCAAACAGTTGATTTGGCCACACCTAATGTTTTTGCCATCTCTCTGATGGGTTTGTTTTTTTCAGCCTAATGATGGCTTGCTTCACTGATGGTGACAGCTCTTTGGATCTCATATTGAGAGTTGACAGCAACAGATTCCAAATGCAAATAGCACACTTGATAATTAACTCTGGACCTTTTATCTGCTCCTTGTAAATGGGATAATGAGGGAATAACACACACCTGGCCATGGAACAGCTAAGCAGCCAATTGTCCCATTACTTTTGGTCCCTTAAAAAGTGGGAGGCACATATACAAACTGTTGTAATTCCTACACGTTTCACCTGATTTGGATGTAAATACCCTCAAATTAAAGCTGAAAGTCTGCAGTAAATGCACATCCTGTTTGTTTAATTTCAAATCCATTGTGGTGGTGTATAGAGCCAAAAAGATTAGAGTTGTGTTGATGTCCCAATATTTATGAACCCGACTACGTGTTTTACCTTCTTGTCTCTATGTTCCATGTTTCTCCCCAAATGCAATGCAGCTTTGTTTAAAAAATAAAAAATGCATACATGTTCGCATGTATTTAGAACATCAAAATATATAGGGAAATATGATTAAGTTGTCTTTATTTATTGCTATACTAGTTAGATAGTTCTAGGCTGGTTGCAGTCTGCATTGCTTTTGAAAATCGTGCTACTAAAGTCTTATAGGTGTACTATGGTAAAAACATATTATTCACTTATCTGAAACACAATGTTCTAATCATCTACTTTTGGATATTACAGTATTAATGAGAATTTTCATAAATTTTTAACCACCTATATTTTTGAATCTTCTGTTCATTTTGAAAGTGTGATTTTTACTGAAGGTAAGCACTGCTCAAAAAACAAAACAAAAAAAAAAAAAAAAAAAACAGATCAAACATAAAATGTATTTTAAATTCCAACCTTTATTCCCCCCCTTCAGGACCCAATCTCCACAAACACTCAGCATTAAATAAATACGTGCACATTGCATGTCCAGTCTTTCATAACAGTATCCTCAGCCTGGAAATGCTGCGCCGGCTTGATCAGAGATAGTATGTTGTGGACACTCAAAGGGCCAGACATATGGCTAGACAATAGTCTACAGACCATATAGCTGTCCTGGCCCAAGGATCCTCTGGCTGTGGTCTCCATGGCGGAGTAGTTATTTATTAAGAGACATGGATTGCAATCCTTTGGCCGTTGCTCCCGTTACATCTTTTACTGTAAAATAAAATAAATGTATATATTATTGTAAACATACATTAATAAACTTTAGATTCTATCCACTGATGTCTGCAGAGGCTACAGTGCTGTAAACTAATAAAATGCATACTCTGAATTTTGAACATCATTTGTGCTACCATAACAAGTGCCCCAGGCAGTCAGAATGCTTGTTACTGCAAAGGGAGGTTTTTTTTTTTTTTTTTTTTTTTAACTTACTGGAATGTTTCCCTGTGACAAGGCTCCGATACTCCATTGTTCTATGGATATGATCGAAATATCCAAGGTACCCTCCAGATCATTGTCATGGCAGGTCCCAAGTGATTTCCAAGGCATGTTGTTGTTGAAGTGATATCTACATGGCAACATTTACATTTAACATTCGTAAACCTGGCTTACCAATTAAAGCTGGATAATTAGATAAAAATGTGGTTGGTTCAGCAGGCACTGGCCGAAGTTCGATCTGTCTGTAGCTCCCCCTGTTCAACAGAAGCTGATCATTAGATGGGCTTCTGTGGAACAGACCTGCTGCCACTGGAAAACCTGTAATCAGCGGCTTGCAGAAAATTGGCTGCAGCACTGATCAATGTATTTTGACAGTGGAGAGTCTCCCTTTGGGTGGATGCAGGAATCTGTTCGTTGTTGTCATTCATTCCGCAGGATAAGGGGGAGAAAAAAAACAACAAAAAAAAAACAACACCCTCTGTGTACCCAGCATTAACTCCTCTATGAAGGCAACCAAAAAAAAAAAAAAAATACTAAATTTAACCCCACAATGAAGCCCAAAAAAAATTAAATTAAAGGAGGAAAAATAAAAAACACCACAAAAATCAGTTATCCCTATAAGCAAATTAAAAAAAAAAAAAAAAAAAAAAGCTAAGTAAAAGTAAAAGAGTTATTAGACCTGTGAGAGATAGAAATAATGGGATTTTGACTTCCCTTAAAATCCATTTCTCTGATGCTCATTGGCGGACACAGCTCCTGACCTTCTTAACCATTGGGTTATACTGCCCCTACTAGGCAGAAAAAAGTCTGGCTACGCCTATGGGCAGTCCCAGGGGGTATACTCCCTCTCTGCTATAGGTATTCAGTTTTGTTACAAGCAGTGTCAGAAAAATTACAACTCCACAGAGGGGTGGGTGTTGTGTACGTCAATGAACATTAGAGAAATGGATTTTACGGTAAGTCAAAAATCCCATTTTCTCTTTCGTTCATTGACAGCTCCTGATCTTCATAACCATTGGGACGTCCCAAAGCAGTGAGGGGTGGGAACAGGAAAAAATAAACTCCCAAGGGTAAACTATAGCCAACCAGGAAGACGGGAGCTCAACCAAAACAACTGGAGCTCACCTGAAAAAAAAAAAAATAAATAAAATATATATACACTATCAAAGAGGACCAGTTCCTCTAAATAGCAGAGGAAGCATCCGCAGATGCCAGCACATCCACTTTATAGAACTTTGTGAAAGTGTGTACCCGCGACCAGGCTTTGCAAACTTGCGTCACTGGACCAGGAGGCACTGAGCGCCCGAGTAGAGAGCGCCTTGACAGGGAAAGGAGGAACCTGACCCTTGATGGAATAGGCCTGAATCACCATCTGTCTGATCCATCTGGAAATGGTCGCAGAGGAAGCAGACAACCCTTCCGTAAGCACAAATAGTGAGTCTGATTTCCTAAAAGACTCCGTGACTGCCAGGTACACCCTAATCACCTGGAGCACATCAAAGGCATGCAAAGCAATTTCCTTCTGATGTTTTGACCTGGGACACAGGGAAGGCAACACAAAGTCTTCAGTTAAAAAGAAAATCAGAAAACAACCTGAGGAAGGAAAGACAGACAGGAGCGAAGAACCACCCTATCATCGTGAACCACCAATTAAGGTGAACGACAGGGTAACGCTGCCAATTCCGACACCCAGGGCACAGAGGTGACAGTCACCAAAAAGGCCACCTTCTGGGACAGCGTAAGCAGGGGAATCTACCGAAGACTCTCAAAAGGAGGCTTCTGGAGGACTGAGAGCACCAAATTGATGTCCCAAGGCGGCAACAGAAACCGCACTGGAGGGGTCAAGTGCCAAACTCCCTGAAGAAAAAAGTATGCACCAAGGAGTATGTGGCCAAGAGCCATTGAAAGAAGGCAGCTAAGGCTGACACCTGACTATTGATAGTACTCAAGGCCAGTTTCTGCTCAACCCCCCACTGAAGGCAGGTCAACATCTGAGCCACCAAAAAAAGAGCGAGGATGAACCCCAAGAGACTCGCATCATGCAATGTATGTCTTCCACGTACAATGGTAGAACTTCTTAGAAGTAGATTTCCTCACTTTTAACAGCGTTGGAATCACCGACTCAGACAAACCTCTATTCATCAGCACCTGGCGTTCAACAGCCAAGCATTCAAAGCCAGTTACTGTAAAGCAGGATGGAAGACTGATCCTTGGGACAGCAGATCTTCCCTGAGATGAAGCTTCCAAGGAACGACGGCAAACAGCCACACCAGATTGGCGTACCGAGCCCGGCGAGGCCACTAAGATGACTGGAATCCCTTCTGCCTCGATCCTGTGTAGAAGTCTTGGCAGAAGCTTGAGAGAAGGGAAGGTGTAAATCAGACGATACTGACCCCACTGGGCCACCAGCGCATCTGTGGCATCTGCCAGAGGACCCCATGGCCGAGCCACAAACCTCTACACCTGGAACGGCAACAGATCCACCTCAGGGATGCCCCACTGGAGACACAACTGATGAAACACCTTCAGATGAAGGGACCACTCCACTCCCCTTGTCCCAACGCCTGCCGACTGAGGTAATTCCCCCAACAGTTTTCCAGCCCGGGAAGGTGTATGGCAGGGGGCTGGAACAAACTGTTCTGCCCACCTTAGAATGCCGGCTACTTCCAGAGCCGCCAGGACATTTCTTGTGCCCCCCCCCCACGTGGTAATTGACATAAGCCACGGCAGTGGCATTGTCTGACTGAATGAGACTGGACATCCCTGAAGACGATCCATCCAATGTTACCGGCACAGTCTGATTGCTCGGAGTACCAAGACATTTAATCAGTAGTCTGGACCCTTCCAGGGTTCAGATCTCCTGAGCAGAAATTTTGCCAAGGATGCCTACCCAGCTGGACAGGCTGGCATCCGTGGTGACCACTGTCCAATACAAGGGGAGGAAGGATTTGCCCAAGTGAAGCGCCAGAGAACAAAGCCACCATTATCAGGGACTTCTTCGTTCCCTGGCTCAGCCGGATCTGATTGTCCAGAGACTGCAGATTCTCGTCCCATTTGACCAGAATCTCCCTTGCAGGGACCTCGTATGGAACTGTGTAAATGGAACCGCCTCGAAGATAGACACCATCAGGCCCAGCCCCCGCATTCAAGTCCGGAGGGATTACCACCTGCTGGACAGCAGGAGACAAATTACAGCCTGCAGTTTCTGGAGTTTGTCCAGAGGAAGGAGCTCTCTGGTTAAGGCCGAGTCCAGAGTCATACCCAGATAGTCCAGCTTTGTAGACGGAACCAGAAGAAACTTCTGGAAATTCAGAATCCAGCTTAACACCCTCAAGCTCGTATGGGGATTTCCAGAATTTCCACCAGAGCAGTAGCAGACACTGCTCTCAGGAAGAGGTTGTCCAAGTAGCCCAGAACTGCGATCCCACATTGGCATAACAATGCTAGAACCGGGACCAACACCTTCCTGAAGACCCGAAGCAGAAGCGAGACCAAAAGGGTAACGCCACAAACTGATAATGCTCCTCTACCACGGCAAAGCGGAGGAAGCGCTGGAGACCGACACATATTAGAATGTGAAGGTAAGCACCCTTGATGTCGATGGAGGCAAGAAAAATCCCACTGATGCAGGGAAGCCACCACCGTGCGAACAGACTTCTGAACTTCTGCACCCGTACAAAGCAGTTCAGCGCCTTGAGGTCCAGCATTGGACCCACCTTGCCTTCCTTCCTGGGAACTGTAAACAGGTTTGAGTAAAACCCCTTAAAAGGTTCTGAAGTTGGAACTGGGACAATCAACCTTTGAAGTAAAAGGTCTTGCAACGCCCCAAAAAGAGCCTGCAAGCAGACCGGGGACAGTCTCACATTGGAAGGAAGAACTTTACCGGAGGGCAAGAACGAAACTCAATCTTGTAGCCGGACCGAAAGACCTTGTGGACCCACCTGACTTTTACCAGGGGAGTCAACGGGTCTGGAAACCAGCGCATACATCCCCCCACCCCAGATACAGGTGAGGGCACACCTTCATGCTGAAGGGGCCTTGTCCGCGGTTCTGGGGAAGCCCGCTTTCGACTTGCCAGACCAAGTTTGCTTGGATCCTCCAGAGGACGCCCCGAAGGGCTTCGATCCCTTGTTAGTCGACCCTGAGGGAAGAAAAAACTTCTTGTGAGCTGAGAAGGAGGGTCCTTGCCCTTAGTAGCCTGCGGAAGAGACCTTTAATGATGTCATCCAGGGTAGCATCAAACAGGCGATCTCCTTGAAAGGGAAGATCAGTCAAGGCCTTATTAGGAGTCTGGTCTGCAGACCAGCATTTGAGCCAAATGACACGCCCCAGGACCACTGCCAAAACAGAGAGCCAAGCCACTAGGGAAACCACATCCAAAGAGACATCACAGATAAACTGCAGCCCCTGGACAAGCTGGTTGCCAGCTATGCAAAGGCAGGGGGGAGCTACTCCCACCTCCAGTTCACGGCGCAAAAGCCTAGCCCATTCAGTCAGAGTCTGGGACACCAGGGCAATGGTGAATATCTGCCTCAATGCCGAACCAGCCTGGGTGTACATATTGTGGGCCACAGCCTCCGCCTTCCTTTCAGCCGGGTCCTTGAAGGCTGGGGACTCTTTAACCGGAATCATGGTTGACTTGTTCAATCTGGAAACCGGAGGGTCCACCACTGGTGGAACAGTCCACTTCTTAAAAAAGGACTCCTCGTAGCAAAATTGCTTAGGGACCCCAAGGGGACACTTTGGTCGTCCCCACTATTAAGTGATAATTCTGTCAAAATAGGAGGGGAAAAGGAACTCCTTTTCCGCTCTCGATGGCTTGTGAATTCCAAAGGGTGCCTGCGGCTCCGCTGCAGCTTTAGCTGCGTTCTCCATCTTTAAGGTCTCACACACAGCTACAATCAGTGCGTCCACCAGCGTCTTTTCGTGCAAGGCTGCACAAGTAGAGGAATCCTCCTCACTATCAGACCCAGCAGGGTGACCCACGTCCGCAATGGCCGAATCAGATTTAGGATCTGATGAGACAGATGAGGCAGTGGAAGGCGGGGGGGGCGCTTTTTGCCAACCCGTCGCCCGAAAACCACCTTTACCTTGGACACCAAGGACTCCAGGACCGCCGTCAGTGCATCAATGAATGAATAGGACCTAGAGGGCCCCGCAGCCTCAGAGAGCGGATCAGATGGGGAGATGTGCCCCCAAGCCACCATGAGTCACCAGGGGCCAGACAAAAAAGTGTAAAACACTGCTAAGGGACAACCCCACTGCTCTGGCAGCCCACCCAGTTGCCAGCCACAGAGCACCAATCGATCCTCAGTAGAGTGGGAGAAGACCCCACCAGACTCATCAACCCGCAGAAACCAGGCACTGCACGAATGGCGATCAGGAAATTAAAAAGATACAGGAGTCAGCACCAGGGGATGAGGAGGGGTTTCCAATGCCGGAATCGCCACCCACAGAGCTCCACTGTCATGGCCGCTGCTATTTTCAATGCAAACCACTGAAAAATGGCTGCTGGACTACACAAACATGGCCGCCGTGCATTAAGCACACAGGCTACAAGAAAATGGCGGCCCCGCACGGCACCACAAGGCTCCCAGGGACCCAGGAGGGATCCCTAGGCCTCAGAATACAACATAGGCAGGAAGGGGGGGGGGCCTGGCAGGAGCAGCTCCCCCCTCCCCCCCATCGCCAGCACGGCAACCTGCCCCCACCCTAAGAGGTTAACCAGGCCACCCCAAAGCCCCAGCATCAGTGAAGAGGGGGGGAATGGGGGTGCAAGATGGCCCACAGGGACCACCAGACCGATAAGGAGGGTGCCTAACGGGAAGGAGGGGAACCCAGGGGTTCTACCGTCCGACGTCCACCCCAAAACCCTCCAGGGGGAGAGGGGGGGGGGGGACAGTTACCATACCAGGAACCAGGCAGGCCCTGCTCCAGACAGAACCCCCTCTCCACCCAAATGGGGGGGCTGTCGGCCATGAGGAACGCTGCGACTTGTGCGCTCACTGACCAGACTGGGGTGACCACTGGATCTAGATTATCCAGCCGTCGCCCAGTACGGCAGTTGATTGTAGATCTCACAGGAAAAAATCCAAGAGTGAAAAATTCCATCTAAAAAGAAAAAATTGTCAGGACCAGAGATCCCAGCAAGGAACTAGGTCCTTACTAGGCAAAAGAAAAAAAAAAAAACCCTTTATATATTTTTTTTTTTACAGTATATTATGGTGAAACCATGACTTTTTTATATCGAAGGTTGGAAATATATTAAACATTAGTGCAAGCAATGGAAACAAAACTCACTTTTCTTTTCTTCTTCCTTCTTTTTTGCTGCCTCTTCCCTCTGTTTCCGGATGATTGCTAGGCGGGCCAGGTCAGCCTTTGCTTGATCTGTTTTTCCTGCTAAATGCATTTTCATATAACGTTCTTTTGCCTTCTGTTTCTCTATTTCCTCCCTGTTGGGCAAAACAGTGATACCATTAAAGCCGAACTGTTTAAACTGGTTACTTTTACCGTTGACCTTACAACAGATTTACTGTAAAGGTGGACTAACATATTAAACAAACTATATCTAGACTTCCCACATAATTGCATGCAGACACTGATGATAATTAGGCTGCATTTTGGTGATAAGTATGTAACAATGCACAGGAAAGCGAATATACAGAAGCTCAGTCATCAGCACCAAAATTGTCCACCAAAATCTTTGTTCTCTTTAAAGTGAACCTGTGCTTTGGCCATGCAGAGCAATGCAACAGGTTTATTTTAATGCTACCCACAGTAGTAGCATAGGTTTGCTTTCCTGTCCCCTCTCACTGCTTCATTTAACCATAAGGAGAAAGATGAAAAAAAAAGTATTGTTTAAGTTCTAAGTCAGCCTAAGTTGGAGCTTACATAGTTCTGAGGACCCGAGTCTTCCCACCTCCATATCACAGTGCAACATAAATACAAAGCACAAATTGTATTCTGAAACTTCCATTCAACACAGTACTAAAATTATGTTGTTGGCAAAACTGTTGAATATAAGGCTGGCCAAAAACATTCTAATTTTCTTTACTTCCACCACGAGTGTACCCAAGTTGATTGATCAATTTGGGTACAATCAGCCTGTCCATACATGACTTGAATCTCGGCCAGTCCCTGCTGAACTGACAGAGATTCAAACCATCTGTGGCCAGCTTAAGTACAAATTAAAAACTGGATTTTTGACTTACCGTAAAATCCTTTTCTCTTAAGCTCATTGACAGACGCAGGACTCATAGCTTGATATCCGTAGGGACGTCCCAAAGCAGTGCCATAAATGAGGGGTGGGATAACAGAAGAAAACATCCCATAAGGCCAAAAAACATAGCCAACCAGGAAACACAGGACTCATCGGAACAAAAAGATGAGACCCACCTGAAAACCAAAAAATAGAACCCCCCCCCCCCCCCCCCCGAGGTAGACCAAGGGTCTCCTCAAACAGCAGCCTGCAAAACCTTGCGGCCAAAAGAAGCATCCGTAGATGCCAGCCCAACAACCATATAAAACATTATAAAAGGTATGAACAGACGACCAGGCAGCCGCCTTGCAAACCTGAAGCACAGACGCCTGATGGCGGAAAACCCAGGAAGCACTAAGCGCCTGAGTAGAGTGCGCATTAACAGGGAAAGGAGGAACCTGACCCTTAATCGAACAAACCTGCACCACCACGATCCATCCGGAGAAAGTCGCAGCAGACGCAGGCAACCCCTTCCTAGGGCCATCCGTGATCACAAAGTGCGAAACCGACTGACGAAAAAGAGTCCGCAGTGGCCAGGTACACCGTGAGTGCCCGAACCACATCCAAGGTGTGCAAATTTCTTAGGATGGCTGGGCTGAGGACACAGGGAAGTCAACACAATATCCTCATTTAAGTGAAAAGAGAGACCACCTTAGGAAAGGACGGACGGATCCGGACGAAGAACCACTTAATCCCCATGAACCACCAGATAGGGGGAACAAAAGGACAACGCAGCCAGTTCCGACACCCTGTGCGCACAAGTAACAGCCACCTTCTGGGATAAGGTAAGCAGGGGAATCTCCCAGTACCCCCAAAAGGGAGGTTTCTGGAGAACTGACAACACCAAACTAAGGTCCCAGGGCTGCAAGGAAGAACGCACCGGAAGAACCAGGTGCCGCACCCCCTGGATGAAAGTTTGCACCAGGGAATGAGTGGCCAGTGGCCTCTGGGAGACAATCGCCAAGGCCGAGACCTGACCCTTGATAATACTCAAAGCCAGCTTCTGCTCCCCACCCCCCCCCCCCGTTGAAGGAAGGCCAAGACCCGAGCCACCGAGTAAGAACGTGGAGGAACCCCAAGGTACTCACACCATGCAATATAAGACTTCCATGCACGATGAGAGATCATTCAAGAAGTTGCTTTCCTCGCTTTAAGCAGAGTAGGTATAACTGAAGCAGACAATCCCCTGTCCTTCAGCACCTGGCTCTCAACAGCCGAGCTGTCAAGCCAGGGACTGTAAAGCAGGACGGAAGATTGACACCTGAGACAGCAGATCCTCCCTGACAGGAGGCCTCCAAGCAGCATCTGCGACCAGCCTGACCAAGTCGGCATACCAGGCGCGAGGAGGCCAGTCCGGGGCCACAAGAATGACTGGAATTACTTCCACCTCTATCCTGTGAAGAAGCCCCAGGCCGCAACTTGAGAGGAGGGAAGGCATACAGCAGCTGATACTGCCCCCATGGGGCCACCAGCACGTCTGTGGTGTCTGCCAGAGGAGCTCAGGAGCAGGCTACAAACCTCTGCACCCTCCTGTTGAGCCCCTTGATCGAAGGCCTGTCGGCTGAGAAAAAATCCGCCTGGAATGTGACCAGCGGAGAGAGCTGGAACAAGCGTTCCGCCCAACGAGGATGCCGGCCACTTCCAAGGCCGCAAGGACAGTCTTGGTTCCTCCTTGGCGGGTGACATAAACCACGGCCGTGGCATTGTCTGACTTAACCTGCACTGGACATCCCCGAAGATGCTCGGTCCAGTGAACCAGGCAAAGCCTGAACACTCTCAGTTCCAATACATTTATCGGCAACCTGGATGCTTCCAGGGACCAGATACCCTGAGCAGAAAACCTGCCGAGAACCCCTTCCCACCCGGAGAGACTGGCATCCGTGGTGACAATTGTCCAATAGATCAAACTTAGGTGTCCTGCGCAAATGGGAATGTGAAGGTAGGCACATTTGATGTCCATGGAGGCCAAAAAGTCCCCCGATGTAGGGAGGCCCTCATTTCTGGGCACCGTGAACAGATGTGAGTAAAAACCCAGAAAAACGTTCTCTATTTGTACCCAGTCCTGTACAGCCCCCAACAGAGCCCGTAGGCAATCCGGGGACAGCCTCACAATGGAAGGGAACAACCTCACGGGTTGAACCGATCGAAACTCAATCTTGTACCCCGACCGCATGACCTCGTGACCTAGTAGTCTTGCATCCTGGAGAGCCACGGATCTGAGAGCCGGCAAGACGTCCCCCCCACCCCTGACATGGGTGGGGGCGCACCCTCAGGCCGAAGCAGACGCGTCCCCAGGGATGGAGGAACTCGATTTCCCGCTACCAAACCAGGGTCGCTTGGAATACACGTATACGACCTGGTGAGACGTTTAACTCGCGGGCCAGTCCCCGTCCAGTGGGACTATGTCACGGCCGACCCAGCACGGAGCTAGGGCCTGCACGCGCTGATCCACTTTTGGTGGCACAATCCACCTAATGGAGACAGCAGCGGCGAAGGGGGTAACGCCTTTTAAAGCGCTTAGGCACCACTAACATTTGTTTGATGCACCCCCACTGTTCATTGCCAATGTTGTAAAAAATTCCGGACAGGGAAAGGAAACGCCTTCCCCGACTTCTGAGATTTGTGGGTGTCAAAAGACACCTGCGCCCGACGGTGTAGACTCATCTGCTATTTTTAAGGTTTCCCACACCGACTCAATAAGTGCCTCCACCAGCGTGCTTTCCCACACGGTAGCTGATGAGGATATGTCCTCCTTGCCGTAAAAATGCGAAGACGCAGATCCACTAGGATGGTATGCGTCCGCAGCGGCCACATCTACCTCAGAATCTGAGGATACTAGAGAGACAGGCGCTTTCGGCTAGTGGAATTTTTTAAAACTAAATCCACTTTTGACAGCAGGCTTTCCAAAACTGCTGTAAAAGCAGACAGGAGCTGCGACTCGGAGGGTCCCGCAATCGCACTGAGGGGGTCTGTAGGTGAGATTTGGTCCTGGGACTCCATTAACACTTAGTATAAAAAAAAAAAAAAAAAAAAAAAAAGCAGTGTCACTTTTAAAAAAAAAAGTCACAAAAACACACGTTCTGCACCAGCCGCACCACAAGTCCCAGCCCTAACACAGCCTGCAGCAGGGGGAGTGAGGAATACCTACAGGGACCCCAGGGCCTGGTATCACCGAGAGGCCAGGGGAACCGAGGGTCTGACTTTCCCAGGGAGGGGGCCCACGTCCACCCAGAGACCGCCAGAGAATTGCGGGGACACTTACTCACCATACCACGGCATCAGGTGGGAGCCGATCCGAACAGCCTACCTCTCCACCCAGGGTAGGGGGTGCTGACGGCCAGGGGGTACGCTGAAACTCAGGTCATCCCAGGTTGTATGCGTCCCTGCGAGGTGTTTAACTCGCGGGCCAGCCCCCGTCCATCGGGGCTCTGTCATGGCAAGGCCTAGTGCTGGACTATAACCTGCTCATGCTTGCTGGCCAGGCTGGGAGATCTTAAGGATCTAGTATATTCAGTCCGAAACCCAGCCGGCTGTTGCTTGTAGTTCTCTGAGAAACACTAACTAAAAAATAAAGTCTTACAAAAGGTTCCCAAAAAAAAAAAACAACAGCTAAAACCGAAGTCCCAGCAGGGAAATACGTCCTACTCCTAAACTAGGCAGAAACAAACTGATGGCTATAGCAGAGTATGTGGGTGTATGCCTGCCCCATAGGCGTGGTAACGTTTTTTGTTTTTTTTTTCCAAAATTGTTGGTCTTTTTTAGTTTATAGTGCAAAAAATAAAAAAACAGAGGTGATCAAATACCACCGATTGCGAAATTGTCAGTTAAAGTAACGCAGTGCCGTATGGCAAAAAAAAAAGGCCTGGTCATGAAGGGGGGACAAATCTAATGTTAAATTCACTGGTCTGTAATTGCCAGCTTCTACCTTGCTGCTCTTTTTGTGAATAGGTACAATATTTGATTTCTGCCAGTCATTGGGAATTTCTCCAGTTAGAAGAGAGATTATTTAAAAAGATCTGTTAACGGTCCCACAACTAAACCTAGAAGTTCTCTTAGAACTCTGGGATGAATACCACCATGGTCTATCTCTTTATTAAGCTTTAACAGAGTCAGTTTCTCTGCTACCTGTCTCTAGAAGGCCCGGTTCACACTGGTGCATCATGCGCTCCCACTTTGAGAACACAAGTCTCATGACAAGTCGTGCCCTATTAATTGCAATGGAACCATACTAATAGAAGCAACTTTAGTCGTTCCGACTTAGAAAAAGGTTCCTGCACTACTTTTGGTACCACTTCGGCACGACTTGCATTGACTTCTGTTAAGTCGTATGCAGGTTGTGCCACACTTGCGCTGGGTTGTCAACTTTGAAGTCGCGGCAGCGTGAATCGGGTCAAAATCCTGAAATTGAACCGCCATTACTAGGGCCAACATGATCCTCCAACTTATTTTTAGCACAATTTATTTCTGAGAGGACTGAACAGAAGTAATTGTTTAAATGGCTTCCTACTATGAGGGAAGTGAGGGGAAAAAATCCTCAAAAAAGAAATGCAAACAAAAAAAGGTGACAGGGGTTGTAGCGTCTCCATTTTCTGTCCATGTTAGAGATTTTCTATTATTTTCGGTCTAGTCAAACCATTGCCACTGGATAGTAAACTGAAATACCTCTAATTGAGCCCCTAATAGCAGTAAAAACCGACAGTTCAAATCCATTCAAAGTCTATCCCTGATAGAAATTTTTTCCCCATGTTATTTGAAATTAAAAATTGAAAAGAAACAAAGTGGCATGGGGCCAATACGTTTTTAAACTAGTAATAGTTGAAGCTTTTGTTTTACAAAAAATAAAATAAGTCCCCTACATACCAACGTTCAACTTGAAAACTTTCAAAGATGTTTACATGTGTTTGCGAACCAATCGTGTTAGTGCCGGTTCACACATGTGCGGCTGCGGCGATCGCATACAATATCGGAGCGCACTGCTCCTTCATTACATGCGATCGGGTGTGCGGTGCGAATTCAGCCATACACTTTGTATAGCTAAATTCGCACTGCACCCGCAGTAAAGTCGCACATGACCCTTTTTTTGAGCCGCATCAGGAACGGATCACACAGTGGTTGACACTTGTGCGATCCGATCCTGTGCGAACTGTAAGATCGCACTGCGATATGCGATCAAACTGGGGGTGTCGTTAACATTACATTGACACCCCCAGCGTATCGCATATGGCAGTGTGAACTGCCAAGGGTGCGTTTGCGATGCGGGAACAGGCTGCGAACTCGCAGCCTTCCCGCATCGCATAAGTGTGAACCGAGCCTAAAGTTGAATATACACACTCAGTTTTGTTTTTTTTTTTTGCTCAACTCAGCTGGCTGAAAAAAAATAAATAAAAAACAGACAAGCAATGTTGGTGCAGCGATCTCCCTTGCTCCAGGGGGGACTCCCCCCAGCAGAACACACTGATCAGCGTATAGGTCACTTTTCCCACACATTCCTGGATACAGGCACAACTATATTGGGTGCTGTAGAGATCACCAGCTGAACACTGGATATATCACAGATAAGTATAGATGTTTGCCAGCACACAATGGATCTTGCATAGCAGTCCAAAACCTTTTATTGCAAAAAGATTGCATCACAACAGGGTAAGTGCAATGTTTCAGGGTCACGCAGGACCCCTTTGTCAGTTCAGCTCTCACGGCAATTTACTGAACCTGGCTCACAGGGGGACCGTCAGACTTCCAAGTCTTCAGGTCAGTAAAAATAAACGTTTCGCTGTAGGAAGAAATACAATCTAAACTGAGGGGCAAAGGGAAGGGTGGGGCCTTTTAACAAATTGTAAGTGATTGTGTTTCCGATAGGGAGGAGCTTATCTCTCATGTGTGGGCCGTCCTGGAAGGTGAGAGGAGAAAAGATACACACCACATCCAATACCGCTTTAAGCACAGAGCATATTTTTTTTATTCAGAGCGTGTAATAAGGTGGTGCTATTCCCTCCCAATCCTCTGCTCTTTTTAGTTACTTTTTACTTGTTTAATGCTGATGAATTTCCATGATGTGACCTTCCAATCAGTACCCCTTACATACATATATAGGCGATTTTCATCCTATCTGGCATTTTAACACCAACAGAAGATAGAAGTATGTAAACTCACAATAAATGAAAATGGAATTGTCATTTCAAGCACACCTCACAATAGAAGCATGAAAGCTGGCGTTGCAGACATTTTTTTCTAAAAGTACGATTTCACAACTTCAAGGAAATGATCTCGGTCCTGGCTTCAACATCTAGAGTAAAGGCCCGTACACACACACCGATTGTTGGCCGTAAATTTTCGGTCAACATCCGATCGGCCGATTAACGGCTTGTTAGTATGATGCTTCCGACAACCGACTGCGACTTTTCGGCCGAACAAAATCTGGTGTGCAGGCTATAAAATTTTTGTTGGCCAACAACAGAACGGCCGACTGTTCGTCAGTCAGTACAGATTTCGGCCGACAAAAGTGTGATGATCAAGACTGGGCATGCTCAGAGAAGAAAAAACACACGAAAAGTAGACCAGAACATGACATCACTTCTGCAGTTGGTTGTTGTTGGCCGACAAAATTCGTGTGCAGTCTAGAGCACATTTCAACCAACACAACAACACTGGACAAAAGACGGCCGATCGGTCGGCCAACAATCGGGGCTTTACTGACCTGGAAAGTGCATGAAGTGAAGTCTTTTTTTCTGAGAAACGATTCACTGCACAATGAATCTAGAATCAGAATGATAGCCCTTGTTCTCACAGCTTCCCTTGAAAAAAAGGCTTTTCAACTACCCTGCTGAATATAAACATTTACCCATAAATTATTATAATTAGGTTGGCATTACCTTTCTCTTCGCGACAGTTCTCTAGGACCTTCCAGATCAACCTGGGTGACCTTTTTAGATGCCTGCGCTGCTCGATTGGGATTTTCTATGTCAATCAGGCCTTCAACTCCTTTACGCTTTTGCTAAAAAGAGAAATATGTTAGAATGTTTAATGTAAAATACATTTTATTCTTCCAAAAGCAAACCAGCTGTAAAAACACAAGAAAAGGGTAGCTATGTAGTATAACTGACTATGGATTTACAATGACTCATTTAATACAAGTGAGAAAGGTGTTCTATATTAAAACCTATAAACATGGTATAGCAATTATTTTATGAGTGATGGTTTAAAAAGTAAAATTTGTTCATCTTTTTATTTCAAATCCTCTATCCTTGTTTTAACTTTGGATAGTAAAACATTTTTTTTTTGCCAGTAAATACTTTATACAGCCCACTTCCTCTTTGTCTGGTAAAAAGCCTAGGCTAAAGAAATCATGCACAGCTCTCACTCTTGTGACAGTTTGCCAGCAAGGGAGGGAGGGATGAGTCATAAGAGGGCCAATGAGAGCTGCAGAGGACTGTATGAAGGCTGAGATAACAGGAGACTGCAGAGATATATATGAGTATTTATCAAGAGTGGAAAAATGTGCAGGCAAGCAGTGGTGTGTGTGTGTGTGTGTGTGTGTGTGTGTGTGTGTGTGTGTGTGTGTGTGTGTGTGTGTGTGTGTGTGTGTGTGTCTAGGAAAGTGACCAGTCAGAAGCCTCAGCTACCCACAGTTAAAATGGCTGCAGCCAGACTTAGTGGAGGGAGATTTCTGCAGCATATTTGGCAAGTACAGAATCACAGTACATATAAAATAATATGCAAAGTGGTTGGAGGGAAGCTTCGGAATGGCAAAGATGTTTTTATTAAAAAATTATGTGGAGCTGATACCGAGGGCGTGCCCGGAAGTGGTCATGTGACACGCACGGCGTGTCTCCCAGCGCTGAACGCACCTCTCCAGATGGAAGGCAACAGGACGCCGAAGTAAGGTCCGAGAGTCCGGGAGCCTGGAGGACCTAGATCGCCCTGAAACCCCTATAGTGCGCCCACGCCACCCCCACGGAGAGGTGAAGTGGAGGAGGAGGTGGCGGCGGACCTGGCTGGAGGCATATGGAGGAATGGCAGTAGCAGCGGAGGAATAGCCATGTCAGGAGAGCGGTGTATTAGGCAGTAACCTTACGGTGTGCAGCCTGGTCTTCTCCTCTGCTTAACTGCTTGCTATACTGGCTGCATCGTTTGTGGAGACATCGGGACTGTTTTAGCCTGCACACAGCCCGGGCAGGGTGCCTGGGGGGAAGTACACTCAGCCTGCACCTTTGGATTCCCCCTCTCCTGGCAGAGGGACAGAGGTACTTTGCCCTATATTTACGGGCTCATGTGTGGAGAGTTAGACATCTACCCTACATGACCGGTATCCTGCACTCCACAGACAAGGGAGCGAAAAGGAGCAAACAGACTGGAGGACTATCAAGGAGGTAAGCCCTCTAATCGATTACATCATTAGCTCCTATTAAACTGTGCCCAAAGCTGATCAAGCGAACTGTATGAGAGCGGAGGGGTTGACCTATTGGAGGACCCCCCCTTTCTTTTTTTTCTCTTCTGGTGTGTCGATGTATATTCCCCTCCCGCCACTCCTTTTCCCTATTCACTTACACACTCAGGGGAAAAAGGAAGGATTTTTTTTTCCTTTTTTTTTTTTTTTTTTTTATTTTATTTTAAACTTTTAGTATACCTGACAGAGAAACGGGTATCCCACTAACGGCTCAACCAGATACTCTTTGCTTAGTGTGATAATAGACAGCAGAGAATAGGGAGTGGAGCATTACACTTAAAGGAGCACTTAAAGGAGCCATGACCCCCTTGAACTGAGTGTCAAATAGAACCTACAAGTGAAGGAAGAGGAGAGGAGGAGAGAAGTGAGCGGGGAAGGCGGGAGGATGACACTCACTAAGAGAAAGAAGGGAAAGAAGAACGCAGTAAAAACGCAGTCAAACAGACCAGAGGGAGAGATCGTAAGGTACCTCACTAATAACGCAAGGATGGCACCCGGTGAGAATAATGTTTTGACAAGCCCAGGGTCAGGAGATACACTTAACACACCAGCAACCTCCCCAGCCTCAGAAAATTACCCAGATAGCCCAGGGAATGGACAAAGAGAAAATATGGCAACTGGTATTCACACACAGGATTATATACAAAACTCAGAATTGAAAGCGATGCTTCAAGCCCTACCAACAAAAAAATGACATTGTACAAATGATTAACAAAATAGAAGAAACACATCTTAAAGAAATGCAAGTGTTAAAAAAAGACATACAAAAGATCTCAACACGTCTAGAGGAGGAGATAGCAGCCAGAAAAACTTTAGAAGAAAAAGTGACATCATTAGAACTAAGCAGAGATTCACAGAGGGAGAAGGAAGACACAGTACAACTCCAATTGGAAGAAATGGAGAATAGAAGTAGACGTAGCAACCTGAGAATCCGGGGTGTCCCGGAAAATATAAATAACGAAAAACTAACTGAAGTGGCGGAAGTTATCTTTAAGCAGGTCCTAGGAGATAAATTCCCCGACCGCCTTGAAATAGAAAGGATACATAGATCTTTGGGCCCCAGAAACAAAGATGAGAAAAGACCAAGAGACATAATATGCAGATTACATCATTATACGCATAAGGAGTTAATACTAAGGGAGGCATGGGGAGCAAAGGACATAAATGTGGAAGGAACCCCGATTAAAATTTTTTCAGATATTGCAAGAGGAACACTGAGGAGAAGAGCACTTCTAAGACCTTTATTGGATCTGGCAAAAAAGATGGGATGCACGTATAGATGGGGATTTCCCTTCTCGGTTACATTTCAAAGAGACGGTCGATATTTTAACCTTAGATCTTTTCAAGATCGAACGGCCTTCTTCCGGTTTATAGGGACAGACCCCATAGAGGTTGAAAATTGGCTGGCTCGAGGACCCAGGGAAGGACCTTATCCCTACCCCCGACAGCAAGAAAAGGGAAGAGACGTTGGAATAGAGGAAGAGAGAGGATAGGGATGAAATGCCCTTTTTTCTGGGTTGCTTGTTTTTAGTTTTTTCTCCTCCTCTCTTCCGAATATCCGAATAGAGGGACTTTAACTGCAGGGGGGAGATACACCACAACCTTTTTTTTCTTTTTTTTTTTTTTGGGTTTGTGACAGGCTTTGGGTGTAGAGCACATTTAGAAAGGGAGTGTTGAATTTTTTCAATACTCCCTATCCGTATTAATTTTTTGACACTTTTTGTTTTTTTTTTTTTTTTGTTTTTCCGGGGTTTATGACAGGGTTTGGGTGTAGAGCACATTAGAAAGGAAGTGTGGAATTTTCCAATACTCCCTATCCTATATAATCTTTGACACATTTTTTTTTTTTTTTTTTCTTTTTTTTTCTTTGGGGTTTCATGACAGGGTTTGGCTGTAGAGCACATTTAGAAAGGAAGTGTGGGGAATTTTTTTTTTTTTTTTTTGGGTTTTATGACAGGGGTTGGGTGTAGAGCACATTTAGAAAGGAAGTGTGGAATTTTTTTTTTCAACGCTCCCCATCCGTATTAATTTTTGACACAAATTTTTTTTTTTTTTTTTTTTTGGGTTTTATGACAGGGTTTGGGTGTAGAGCACATTTAGAAAGGAAGTGTGAAATTTTTTTTCAACGCTCCCCATCCGTATTAATTTTTGACACAAATTTTTTTTTTTTTTTTTTTTTTTTAAGACACGTGGCACTTGGGGGGATAATAACACATTTTAGGGAGGGGAGAGTTTAGCTTTAAAACACTCTCTTCCCCTTGTATGATTTTTAAGATGCACTACACGGGGAGGATCATATGGAGGGAGGAGGGGAGGATGGATTGAGAGATATGTATATAAAGTGAAAGATGCATACATAAATGATAATACTTGTATTAAAGTAATATATATTATGTGCTTGGTTGCCCCATGGAGGGGGAAAGGGGAAGAGTGGAGAGAGAGGTGAGAGAGGGGTGGAAAGACACCTGCAACTTGTTGTAATATAAAGGGGGAAGGGGATAAAGCTTTACCCCTTCACCTTGGAAAAGGTTATGGAATGAGAGACCCCCTCTCATTAGTTAGAGAAAGAATCAGATAAATAAATAAGGATACCGAGCCTCTCCACTCCCCCGAACCCCCCCCCCCCCTTGGGATACGTATACGGAGCATAGGATAGGGAATTAAGCTAACCCCTCTAAGAGGGGAAGGAGGGAGGTGGAGGATAGTTGGGATAATTTGAGGGAAAACAAATGTTAATACCTTGGTATGAAAGAATATTCACTAGGGAATGACAGAGCCGCTTTATAGATGAGGATGAATAAAATCTTGGTGAGACTACCCCCCCGAGGCCAATAGCCCACTTTGGACATACATTTGAATTGAGGGTAAATAGCTAGATATTGCCCCCTAGAAGAGGAGGGGGGAGAGAGGGGGAGGAATAGGTGGGAATACAGGGGGGTAGGGGGAGTAAATCAGATCGGCGTCAGGGAAAGAAGTATCTAGAGGAATTAGATAGAAAAGGGGAGAGGTGCGGGAGAGTATGGGGAGGAACATTCTGGGGTATAGCCCTTATTTTAGTCACACAAATGGCACTGGGAAGTGCCGTGTGAAATAAGGATAAAAAAGAGAGTTATCCGAACTGACGAGCGAGAGACTTGGCCTCCTGTAGAGGCCGATATCTCTCACCCGCCAGAAGGGGAGGGGTCTTTTTTTTTTTTTTTTTTTTTTTCTCTTCTTCTTCTCTTTTCTCTCCGCTGACCAGGGATGGAGGACTTAAAAATCACTTCCTACAATGTGAAAGGATTAAATATTCCGGAAAAAAGGCATACATTATTAACAGAACTGAGACGATTAAAAACTAATATTGCACTAATACAGGAAACGCATTTTAGGGCAGATAAAATATCCCTTATCAGAAACAGATTTTTCCCATATATATATCATTCTGCATACACGCAAGCAAAATCTCGCGGGGTCTCTATATTGATCGCAAATGGGGTTCCATGGACTTATCAAGACAGCAGACACGACCCAGAAGGAAGATTCCTATTTGTTAAGGGATTAATAGGAGAGACACGGGTAACGTTCGCAACAATATACACACCTAACAACCGACAGGACGCATTTATCTCTAGAACGCTAGCTGAGTTGATGGGTTACACAGAAGGTCAATTAATCCTGGGAGGTGATCTTAATGCACCATTGATAGCAGCATTGGACACATCCTCCGGGACGACTACTCTTACCCCTGGAATGAGTAAACGAATCTTAAGAGCCTTATATAAAGCTCAGCTGATAGATATATGGCGACTACAGCATCCCTCGGAAAAAGAGTATACTTTTTTTTCAAACCCACACAAGAATTACTCTAGAATTGACCTTTTTGTACCCCATTCTCAGCTACAGGCAGTAAAAAAGTCAGATATAGACAGTATTACATGGTCAGACCATGCCCCAATATCAATAATATATAGCTTGACATCAGATTCTACACAGAAAAAACGCTTCTGGAGGCTAAATGAGGATTTACTGCAAAGAGAAGAGGTAGTGAAGGAACTCACAGAGGAGATGAAGGTCTACTTTGAGATCAATGACCAACCTGAGTGCCAGACAGGGACCCTTTGGGAGGCCCACAAGTCAGTAATGAGGGGCATATTCATTAAGCACGTATAAAAAAGGAAAGGGGAGAGCAAATGACACAACTTTTAGAAAGACTCAGCCTACTAGAGATAGAACATAAACAGACCTTATCAGAGACGGTGAGGGGAGATCTGAAGTTAATTAGAAAACAGATAACGGACCTGCTACAATATAAAGCCAAAGCAGCCATTCAAAGGTGCCGGAAAATGAATTACGAATCGGGCAATAAATGTGGGAAATTACTGGCTAGTTCAGTAAGAGAGCAGAAATTGAGATCGTACATACCACATATCATTACGGCAGAAGGTGACAAGAAAACGCTACCAACACAAATATCAGTAGAATTTGAGAAGTATTATACTTCTTTGTATAATTTAAAAGTAACTCCACCATCTTTAGAAGATATTGAGAGATATATAGACCAGTCACAGCTACCCAAATTGATAGAGGCAGACCGAGAAGACCTAGAGAGGGAAATCACGATTGAAGAGATACAGCAAGCTCTTAAATCCATGAAACCGGGGAAAGCACCAGGCCCAGACGGTCTAACGACTCAATATTATCAAACATGGTTCCACATCTTAGGCCCTTATTTAGCAAGATTATTTAATGCATCAGATATGGATGGGAAGCTAACTAGAGATACTCTCACGGCCCATATATCCTTGATATTAAAAGAAGGTAAGGACCCGTCCTCATGCAGCAGCTATAGACCAATATCTCTCCTAAATGTGGACCTAAAAATATTTACTAAAATACTTGCAAATAGACTAGCAAAGGTCCTCCCTAGCCTAGTACACTTAGATCAGGTGGGCTTTATGTCATCAAGGGAAGCAAGGGATAATACCACCCGAATTCTTAACTTAGTACAAGTAGTAAAGGAAAAAAAGATCCCGTGCGTAGTGTTGAGCACAGACGCAGAGAAGGCATTTGACCGGGTGGGATGGCCTTTCATGTTTGCTGTGCTCAAATATATTGGACTAGGGAAAGAGATGCTAGAAAAAATTACCAGAGTCTATACAGAGCCAATGGCTAGGGTAAAAACTAATGGTATATTGTCAAATGCCTTCCCAATAAGAAATGACACAAGGCAAGGATGTCCATTATCGCCCATACTTTTTGCTTTGAGTCTAGAACCGTTCTTATGTAGAATTCGGTTAAATCAAGATATTAAGGGGGTAAAGATAAAAGAGAAACAATTTAAAATTGCCGCTTACGCGGATGACCTACTATTTTCACTAACTAGCCCAGGTATATCACTGCCAAATCTAATACAAGAGTTTAAAAAATTTGGGGTTATGTCATATCTGAAAATTAATTTTGGGAAGTCGGAAGCGATGGGAATAGGGGTACCTTTATCCCAGGTAAACGTGCTGAAAAGCAGCTTCGGCTTTAAATGGAAAGAAGAGGCGGTGAAGTACCTAGGGACATTAATACCAGCGAAATTAACGCGGGTGTACGATCTCAATTTCCTGCCCCTGATAGCAAAAACAAGGAACCTACTAGAACAATGGCGTAAAGGGATGCATTCATGGTTCGGCAAATGTAATTTGTTAAAGATGACAGTTCTACCAAAATTTGTATATTTGTTGCGAGCGCTACCGGTTAAGATCCCAAGTGCCTTCTTTAAAGCAATACACTCTCTGTTTGTGAATTATATTTGGAATTACAAAAAACCACGAATAGCAAGACGATTGTTAGTATTACCAAAGAAAAAAGGGGGGCTGGCTTTTCCAGATATACGAGTATACTATCAGGCCACTCAAGTGGCCAGAGTGCTAGACTGGTGGCATCACTCGGAAAACAAGCTATGGGTACAATTAGAACAAGCACAAACAGAAGTAGATTTGAAGAGAGCGATATGGTGCTACCAGGTATTACCCAAGGAACTGAAAAATCACTCGATAATAGGAAATACATTAAGGGTGTGTAGGAATCTAGATATATACAATAAATTGACAACGAGCGAGTCCCCTTTATTCCCAATTTTGGGAAATCCACAGTTTGCACCAGGCTTAGATAAGAGACAGTTTGTGGACCTGAGGGAGAAGAAAATTGATCAGGCCTCTTCTTTTTTGATACAAAGAAAATGGCCCTCAATTAATCAATTGATTGATAGAGCGGGAATATATAATGTTCCCTTCTGGCAAGCAATTCAATTACACCACTATCTAACATCAATACCAAGACCAGAAAGCTTCTGCAGAGCATTAACAAGATTTGAACAATACTGTGTGAGGCCAGGGACCTTATTACATACACTATCAATAGCCTATGGGCTACTGACAAATCCGGAAGAACAACCGGAATTAACGTGGCCGGGAAAATGGGGTAGAGACCTCGGATGCAATCTAACAAGTGAACAGGTCCAAAGGATATTAAGATTTACCTTTAAACCATCTGGGTGTGTCAGAACCCAAGAACTGAATTTTAAGCTCATAACGAGATGGTATATTACACCTAAGAAAATTCACAGATGGTTCCCGAGAGAATCAGGTGTATGCTGGAGATGCAAAAAAGAAGAAGGTACATTGTATCATATTTTTTGGACCTGTGCAGATATAAAACCATTCTGGGGGGGGAGTAAAAAATATGACTCAAAAATTTACGGAATATAAAATTGAAGAAAATCCGTTCTTTTTCCTGTTGCAGGGGTCAGATATACCGGTGGGGAGATACGAAAATTCTATTATACCGTATTTAGTAAATGCAGCTAAAGCATGTATCCCAGGTAACTGGAAAAAAACACAACCCCCATCGATGGTAGAATGGATACACAGAGTAGAGGAAACTAGAAGAATGGAAGAGTTAATTGCATACTCCCAAAATAGACAGGAGAAATATAAAAAGATATGGGAAGAATGGAACTTCTTCATAATCTCGGAAGAAGGGAAAAAACTCTTAGGAGGATAGAGGCAAGGAAAAGATAAGAATATAGCGGAAGGATAAGAGGTCCTTTAGGCTGATGGCAGCGGAGCGGGGGAACTCTCCCCCCCCCCCTTTTTTTTTTTTTTTTTTTTTCTGGGAGGGAGGGGGGAGGGAGGGTAAGGGACAAAAAAGGAAAATAAGGAAGGAATACAAGTTAAAGTAAATGATGAAAGAGTGGAATTAACAAAGGTTAAAATGAGATTGTACTACCTGCTGAATTGTAAATGTACTCAAATTGAACTTCCTGAATAAAAATTTATATTTGAAAAAAAAAAAAAAAAAAAATTATGTGAACAGACTGCAGTTCCTCTTTAGTTTGACTTTTACATCCTTGCCATTTAATATTATTCTTTTTAGTTACAGTCACTGAGGGCATATGCCATTTTCAGTAAGATGACAGACCCATAAACTTGCATTGTGAGAAGGAGCTGTAAATTACAACCACTTGCTGTAAAGCAAGCAGCAAATCCTGCTTAGGCATTGAGAAAATATGGCTACTTTCACAGACATGTAAATACTAAACTACACTGATCAACCACAACATTATGACCACCCACTATATTGCATCAACGCCACTAGACCTCTGAAAATATGCTGCGGTAATTGGCACCAAGCCATCAGTAGCCGATCCTTTAAGTCCTGAAGGTTGCTTGATGGGGCTGCTATGGATTGGATGTTTTTTTATAGCACATCCCACAGATGCTCAATTGGATTGAGATTTGAAAGCCAAGTCAACACATTGGAGTCTTTGTCGAGTTCTTTAAAACATTCTTAAATTCATCAAACTAGGGCAACTTCTTCCAGTGCTCATGTTCCAGTCTGTTGCTCATGTGCCCATTGTAGGCACTTTTAAATGTGGACACGAGAACAGGTCTGCCGCTATGCAGCCCCATACGCGAAAAAAACAGCAATGCGCAGTGTGTTCTGACACCTGTCGTAACCAGCATTAACATTTTCAGCAATGTAGGTTACAGTAGCTCTTCCATTGGATCGGACTACTAGATGGGCCAGCCTTCACTCCCCATGTGCATCAATAAACCATGGCCGCCTAAAGACCCTGTTGCTGGTTTTCCCTCCTTGGACCCCTTTTGGTCAGTCCTGATCTCTGCAGACTGGGAACATCCCTGGGACAACATGTCCACTTGCTGCCTAATATATCCCACCCACCCACTTTCAGGTGCCACAGTAACGAGATAATGTTTTTTTTAATTTACCTGTCAATGGTCATAGTGGTATGGGTAAATGTATGTATTAAGTAACCAAATTTAATATGCTAACACACACTGATAAGATCTAGGCTCACCGTACATGGTACAATCTGCCTGAGCACTCCTTGTACAAGGAACTTTAGAGCTATCCTACTATGTATTATGAGCGCTTAGCTAAACTATGCAATTATTTTATCCAGTCAGACAGGCTCTTGTACCACATACTTGTTGGTAGCTCCAAAGGAGATTGTACAATCAAACTGTAAAATGTTTGATGAATTTAAAGTGTATATTCAGAAAACTTTTTTTTCCTATCGGTTTAAAATTGAGTGGGAAAGGGTTAAAGCCCTATCTGGTTTTGTTAGGGAGATGTACCCTAAACTTTTTGTTCTCTTAATGTTATACCAGACAGACATGAAGTGAGGAAAAATCTCTAACAGAAGATGAAGAAATAAAAAGTTAAAATAAAATTTAAAAAAGAGAAAAAATAAAATAAATTATCAGACCTCATAGTTCTCATCATCTTCATCACTTTCATCTGAACTCTGATCTTTCTTTTCCTTGGTGGGGTCTTTGGAGACTCCCTCACCACCTTCTTCAAGTTCTGCTTCCTGTATGAATAAAGTATCGTTAAAGCAGTTACTCCATGTTTATTAAAGTGCATCTAAACCCAAACACCAAAAATATTAAAAAAAACACGGTTCTGTAATGAAAAGGCCCCTTTGACATGGGTGCCTCTGTGGAACCGAATCGTTCCACTGATCCCCACGGAGCAGGCAGATGACAGACAGGTCCATCTCCACTCACTGTGCAGACCAGAGACGAACAACGTCCCGTTCTCCTCTATGGGGAGATCAGGTGAAAACGGACCGCATGTCCGTTTTCATCCGATCTGCGAGGATGCAAAATAGGACCACTATCCATCTGGAGGACAGGATTGGATAGCGGTGGGTGTCAGCAGCCGTATCACCACTGACATCCGCTGCTCCATAGGGGTGAATGGAGGGTCCGATCAGGTCAGCCTGAAAGACTGATAGGCGGACCCGATCGGACAGCCCGTGTGAAAGGTGGAGAGTGTTTTTAGGCGCTCACAGGAGGTGCTAGACACTATAAGGGCTGCAAGTGGGAACAGATAGTAAAATTTATATGATAAAAAACATATGCACAAGGTTGGGATTAACAGTCCATGTGCCAGTTCAATGTAAAATGGTGGTGGTCTACTCTCTTAGTTCAGGGGGAGAGGGGAGAGAGAGAGAGAGAGAGAGAAGTGTACATCCAAGTTTCTTGGGATGGATAAGAGGATGGACTGGTAGACACTCTAGGCAGCTATCCGGAGGAGCGAAGCGGCTCTGCAGCAGGAATATAGAAAAGGGGGAAAAGCGCCTCGAGTGCGGTATACAATTTATTAGCAAGAAATTATAGTAGTGACTCACATCTCAATACTCATTGATGCGTGTGGCGTGATGTTGTTATCCAGTGGCTGGGGGCCTGCTCTTGTTCTTATCCGGTCTGAGGGTCCGGGAGCTAGTCCTGATGTCTTCCGGGTTGACTCGGTGGAAGAACTGCGGTGAGCTTGACATTTGAAAAAGGAGTGCGCATGCCCGAACCCGGTATCCAGCGCATGCTCCGAAACGCGTAGTGAAGCCCGGATTGCCCACATTGCCCTCACCGCAAGTGACGTCAGACGCTGCAGGCCGCCGCTCAAGCTCACCGCAGTTCTTCCACCGAGTCAACCCGGAAGACGTCAGGACTAGCTCCCGGACCCTCAGACCGGATAAGAACAAGAGCAGGCCCCCAGCCACCGGATAACAACATCACGCCACGCGCATCAATGAGTATTGAGATGTGAGTCACTACTATAATTTCTTGCTAATAAATTGTATACCGCACTCAAGAGGCGCTTTTCCCCACCTTTTCTATATAGCTCGTGTGAAAGGGGCCAACAAGTGTAATTTTTTTTTTTTATTTAGAAGTCTTGTTTGCAATTAGAGTGGTTTTAAACCCAAAAGCAAGCAATTATTATATTGCAGCTTACCAATTCTTAGATGTCATGGCAGCATTAGTTTTATTTTCTAGGCTCTCTTTATTTTATTTTCCCCTAATGATCTGGCCAGTAAACCTTTTGTTTTCAATAGAACAAGCTGTCCTAGAAATGTATTAGTTAAGAGTGTTGACACAAACCAATTTACCACTGACATAGATGCTTACAATGATCAGCTTTTATGCAAAGCCTTTATCCCAAACAAAAAAAAGTTACTGCAACTGTTTGTGCAACAGCAGTGTGAGCTGTCATTTGGCTTCAATTTGTTTGTGTAACTAAATCTCCTAGTACATTTAACTCTCCGCTCCTCCTACGGTGCCTCCTGTGCTCCTTCATTGAGAGTGGGGGCAGTCTAACACAGCTGGTGTGGTACTGGCCAGATCACCTGACTAAAATAGAGGGGGGAAACAAAAGGTAAACGAGATCACAGTGTTTTTAACGATTTTTCGTGCAGCTCTAATACTGTGATCATAGAACACTTTTCATTTAACCACTTTACCACTGAGCCTATTTTTGACACTTTTTGTTTACAAGTTTAAATCAGTATTTTTTGCTAGAAAACTACTTAAAACCCCCAAACATTATATATATTTTTTTAGTAAAGACTCTGGAGAATAAAATGGCGGTTATTGCAATATTTTTTGTCACGCAGTATTTGCGCAGCGGTCTTTCAAACGCAATTTTTTTTAAAAAATTACGAAAAATCACATTTCACTGCATTTAAAAAAACTAAACAGTAAAGTTAGCCCATTTAGTTGTATATTGTGAAAGATGATGTCACGCCGAGTAAATAGATAACCAACATGTTACGGTTTAAAATTGCACACACCCGCGGAATAGCGACAAACTACAGTCAATAAAAATCTCCATAAGCGACGCTTTAAAGTTTTTTAACGGTTACCAATTTAGAGTGTAGCTCTTTTTTTTTTTTTTAATTATTGCTCTCGCTCTGGGAATCGAGGCGATACCTCACATGTGTGGTTTGAACAGCGATTTCATTTGCGGCGCAACTTCCATATACGTTTTCTTTCATGCGCGAGCTAACGGCGATGGCTAAATTTATTTTTTCTTATTTATTTCTTTTTTAAATTTTAACACAGGGTTTTTTTTTTTTTTTTAAATCTGATCACTTTTATTGCTGTCACAAGCAATGTAAACATCCCTTGTAACAGTAATATGCAGTGACAGGTACACTTTATGGAGGGATCGAGGGTCTAAAAGACCCTAGACCCCTCCACTACACTTCCATGTATTCAAAACGCCGAAAACTGCATTTTTGAACACTGTCACTTTTTGAATCTGCCACCTTTTGCAGCAGAGTAACCCGGACTTGACGTCATGGACGCCGCCTCCGAATTACGTCATTGGAGACCCGATCGAAGCTGCTTCCGACTTTGATCGGGACTCCATCCAGCCAGCAGACGTGTCGGCTGGGTGCTCGGGTCTCCCTGTGGGACGGAAGACCCGGGCAAAGCAGCGGAAGGCCGCGCGGGGGGGGGGGGGGGGATGGGGGGTGACACATGTCCCCTCCTGCTTGCCGGGGTAATGATCGAGTCGGTCGTTACCGCCGGAAAACCGACCGCCGGCACTAAAAAACCGGTACCGGGATGATGCCTTTAGCTATGCCTCAAGGCATCACCCCGGTACAACCACGCAAAGTCAGCTGACGTAGGTCTACGTCACTAGACATTAAGTGGTTAAAGCCATGAGTTACTGTGTGAATACAGCAGCTGCTGTCAAAACAAAAAAGGCCACCTGACTGATAAACCCTGTACAGATGTGAACTAGAGAGATAGAGAGTAACATGGCCACTTTTGTATCTACTGTACTGTTTTTTGTATCTACCATTTCATTCATCTGCAGTTTAAGGGATGAGCTTCAATCTGCATATGATGTCAGTTAAAGCAACAAAGTAGGGAACAAAAAAAAAAAAAAAAAAAAAATATTCAAGTAGAACTATAGGCAAAACTTTTTTTTTTTTTTCCATTGTGGATAAAGTAAAGGAGGGTTATAACTCCTGTTGTTTTTTTTTTGCCATCTGTGCCCCATTAGGGAGATTTACCTTAACTTCCTGTCCCATTGCCAAAACAGGAAGTGAGAGGAAATCCCTCCAAATTAAGGCAATCCCTTGGGGACCCTCAAGCCACCAGAACTAGTGTCCCCATTAAATGATTTCTCTCTATTGCTTTTCTGGGGACAACCCAAATTTGGGATTTTCTTTCAATGATGATTGTAAACTGGACAAATAGAGGATGAATCCCCCTAATGAGGGCACAGACAGCAATAAAAACTGACACGCGTTCTAATCCCTCTCCATTCTGTTCAAAACTAAAGAAAAAGTTTTGCCTTTAGTTATACTTTAAATAAAATGTGCCTCTTTTTAACCCTTCGTTTATCATAATGAGCCCTAATGAAAAGCTTTTTAGTTAAATATCAAACTTCCTAAAGGAGCGAGATAAAACAGTCCATATTACAGAGCATCAAATGTAAACGAGAGACAGCAAGAACCTACCGTTAGTTTACCGGTAACGGTCTTTCTTACGAGCCGTCCAGGACGGCCCAACGTGAGAGATGATAGGCTCCTCCCCACAGGAAACACAATCAATTAACGTTTGTTAACAGGCCTCACCCTTCCCTCTGCCCTTCAGTTGTAAAAAAGTATCTTCCACAACCATTTCCGAGGGAAGTGTTCTTCATAATTCTATAGGTACTTACCACCTAAGTTTATCCATAATATTCACCCTTTTAACAAGGGCGGGTAGGCCGGCCGTCCTGGAAGGCTCGTAAGAAAGACTGTTACCGGTGAACTAAAGGTAGGTTTTCTCTCCTCGCCTTCCAGGGCGGCCCAACGTGAGAGGATAATAGATTACCTTCATGCCTACCTTAGGGTGGGACCACTGCCTGTAAGACCTTTGGGCCAAATGCTAGGTCTTGTTGGGACAGTACTTCTACACAGTAATGCTTCAGGAAGGTATCATGACTGGACGAGGTGGCTGCACTGCGGCGGATCTGTTCCCATGATGCTCCGGCTTGCTCGGCCCAGGATGTAGCAATGGCTCTTGTTGAGTGCGCTTTAACCTTAGTTGGAGCAGGAATGCCTGATGCCTCATAGGAGGTGGTAATTGCTTGTCTAATCCACCTAGCTACTGAAGGCTTAGAAGCCTGCAACCCTTTTCTAGGCCCAGAATGAAGGACTAAAAGGTGATTTGATCTCCTGAAGGTTTTGGTTCTTTCCAAGTGAGAAGGGCTCTTCTTTACATCAATACAGTGGAATTCCCATTCCTTTCTATTCTTTGGTTTATCACAGAAGGAGGGCAGATTTATTTCTTGTGACCTATGGAATGAGGATACCACCTTAGGTAAATACAGAGGATCTGTTTTTAGGACAATCCTATCTGGAAAAACCAACAAAAAAAGGTTCCTTTATGGAAAGAGCTTGAAGATCACTTACTGGTCTTGCTGTAGTAATGGCTAGCAGGAAGGCCACTTTTAAAGACAAAAGTTTAAGGGAGATTTCCTTTAAAGGTTCAAAAGGGTCCTTAGATAACGCCTCTAGGACCCTGGTCAGGTCCCAAGGGGGGAACCTGTTTCTAGTAATAGGGGTAACCCTATGTCTAGCTAACAAAAATCTTTTGATTAACGGCTCCTTTGCCAGACTAGTGTCCAAAAATACCGAAAGCCCTGCTATTTGTACCTTAAGGGTGTTAACTGCCACACCCTTATCTACTCCATCCCGTAAGAATTCTAGAATCTTAGGAATAGAGGTAGAGGCAAATTCTTTATGCCTATGCCAGGCCAAATTTTCCTAGTGACTGGTTTTCTGCTCAGTAAAAGAGAGTGTCTACGACTCTTTCTGAGCATCCCTTTGCAATTAAGAGTTGGCGCTCAGTAACCAGGCTGTCAGTTGAAAGAATTCCAGATTCTGACATAGAACTGGTCCCTGAGACAGTAGGTCTGGGGAAATCGGGAGCTTCCAAGGGCAAGCTATTGACATGGCTTTCAGCATGGCAAACCAAGGCCTCTTGGGCCACCAAGGGGCAATCAGGATCAATTTCAGGTTCTGAGATTGGCTCAACTTCTGTAGGACTCTGGGGATTAGCATCAGAGGAGGGAAGGCATAGGCTAGCTCGAACTGCCACGGCTGGGCTAGAGCATCCAGGCCCATCATCCCTTTGGACCGTGAGAGGGAGAAGACACTTTCCACCTTTTTTGTTCTGAACAGAGGCAAATAGGTCTTTCTCCGGCTGTCCGAACCTTTCTACTAGTGACAAGAAGATGTTGGGATTTAGTTCCCATTCTTCTTCTTTTACAAGGTGGCGACTGAGGAAGCCTGCCTGCAAGTTGTTCTCCCCCTTGATGTGAATGGCCATCAAGGAAATTATTCTCCCTTCGGCCCAACTTAGGATGTTTTGTGTCAGGGCAAGGATGGGTTTTGACCTGGTCCCTCTGTCGATTCAGATAGGCCACCATTGTGGTGTTGTCTGATAGAATCAGGACTTCTCTGTTCAGGATGAACTTTTGGAAGGCTTTCTCCACTGCCGTCAACTCTCTGAAGTTGGAAGAGGCCTGTGCTGTTCTTTTGCTCCAGACTCCCTGAGACTGAGCTCCTTCTATGGGATTCCACTGACCCCAAGGTCTGCCTTCTCCCAGGTTGTTTGGACTTGTCCACTATACCAAAGACGACTGTACTTGTGTGGTGAGATTGACCCTTTTGTCTAGAGATGCTGTCTTTCTGTCCCAAGAGGACAGATGGAAGAAAAGAAGCTCTCTTGCGTGAAGTTGTGCCCACACAACTGCTGGGATGCTGGCTGACATAAGTCCTAGAACTCTTAAGATTTCTCTCCTGGAACAGGTCTGAGCATTCTTTAATGCTAGAACTGCAGAAACTATCTTTTCCCTTTTTTCTTTGGGCAAAAATAGTTTCGGAGACACTGAATCCACCTGGAAACCCAGAAAGGTTTGCCTTTGGGTTAGACTCAGGGATGACTTCTCCAGGTTTATGAGCCACCCTAACTTCTGTAGGAACCTCATAACTCGTTGAGTGTCCCTGTTTACTTGAGCTGCTGATTTGCCAAAAATCAGCAGATCGTCCATGTAAGGGATTATGGCTATCCCCCGAGTGTGTAGGTGGGCTACCGCCTCTGCTAGAACTTTTGTAAAGATTCTTGGACTGGCTGCTAGTCCAAAGGGTAATGCTCTGAACTGCCAATGAGTTGTCTCTTCTTTTGTCACTATCGCAAACCTCAGGAAGGCCTGATGTTCCTGGTGGATGGGAACATGCAGGTATGCATCTCTGAGGTCTAACGTAGCCATGAAAACGTCTTTCAGTAAGTTCTTTCTCACTGAGTAGATGGTTCCCATTGTAAACCTCCTGTAAAGTAGAAACTTGTTGAGGTTTTTCAAGTTTATTACAAGGCGATATTTTCCCGAGGGTTTTGGAACCATAAACACATGGGAGTAAAACCCCTGGAAGATTTGTTTTTTGGGACCGGAATTATCACCAACTGTTCTGCTAGTTCCTGAATCCCTAGCAGAAGGGTTTTTTTTTTCTGAATGTCCTTGGGAAGCTGTGTAAGGGTTACTGTCATGGGGGGAATCGATGCAGATTGTAGTCGGTAGCCTTCTTTTATGAGGGAGTAAATATATGGGGAGACTGCAATTTCTTCCCAACTGGCTAGAAATTGGCTCAGTCTGCCCCTAACTCTGACTTTGACGTAATTCGTTATCCCTTGCGCCAGAAGAGGAAGAGAACAGCAAGCTGCTTCTCTTTCTCCCTTCCGAAAATTCCAATTTTTTGCAGGTTCTCTTTTGTTCCTTTGTCTTTGGTCCCGGGGGCCATGAAAAAATTTCCTGTTACCCTCTTTTTTGGGTTTTGCAGGAAATGTTTTCCCCTTTTCTGAGGATCGGGTCAGTACTTCATCTAACCCAGAGCCAAACAAAAGGGACACTTCAAAAGGTAAACCACAAAGCTTTGTTTTAGAAGTGACATCACCTTCCCATTCCTTTAGCCAGATGGGCTAAAGGAGAGCCCCTGATTTAGCCGAGGCTGTTACCGATTCTACCGCAGCATCCGCTAGGTAGGCCACAGCTTTCCCTATTACTGAAAGGGAATCCTGAATGTCTAAGGTTTTGGTTTGAGACAAGTTTTTACTCAGTCTTTCAATCCAAAGAAGGCATTTCTTGCCACACAAGAAGCAGCCAAGGCTGGGGCCACAGCAGATGCATTGGCATCCCAGGTCTTCCCTAGTAGGGACTCTGCTTTACGACATCCTTGATGCTACCTGCATCTACAAAGGAGAGGTCTGTCCTCTTTGTTACCTGTGCCAAAGGGGCATCTATTTTAGGCTTCTTAAGAAATTTCCCTATTTCTTCTTCCTTAAAAGGAAATCTCCTTTTCCAGGATCCGGCTTTGTTTAACCTGCTTTCAGGTAGTTGCCTTTGTTGAAGGATTAAATCCTTAAGGGAATGGTGTATAGGTAGAACTCTAGAGGGGCTTTTGCCAAGACCCCTGTAGAGTTTATCCTGAGCTGAGGTTTCCTTAGGTAGATAAGGTATCTCCTCTGAGGTATAGATAGCTTGAAGGAGTCCCTGCATGTTTTCTAGACCAAACAAACTTCTTGATGGTTCTACCTCCTCAGGAACATCTGAGTCTCTGTCCCCTTCACCTTCCGAGCAGGTTTGGGAATCTGAGCGGCTCTCCTGTGGTGACAAACCAGCTTCCTCCCTAACTTGTGCTGAGGAAAGACCTTGGGAGGATGGAATGCGACCTGAGGATTCTATCCTGGGTACAGAGCTCTCTTGAGAAGAAGTCCCTTCTAATGAAGAGAGTTCTTTAGGATCTGCAACACTTGGGGTACCTACTGTAGAACGTACAGTTTTAACAGTAGTCAGCATTTCTTCTAATTAACCCTGACGTTTCTCTCCCTGCTAGCTTGTAAATACATTTGTAGCAGAAAGGTTTGGTGTGGGAACTGGACAGCCTATCCCCGCAATTACCACACTTCTTAGAAGCAACAGGGCCTACTAGTGCTGGGGTAGTAGTAGAAGTATCACCCAAAACATGAATGTAAAGACCATAGAAAGGACACTACACGTCCGACTAAGGTCGGGGAAATGGGAGAATTTAGTCCAGGCATATTTTAAGCAGACTTGAAAGCACAACCCAAATCAGGGATACGTTTTTTCACTTACCTGGTTCCAACCTGGGTTTTGCTACCGACACCTGGACCGGCCTCTCCTCCTCCTTCCCTGGAGGATGAGTTGTGGAGGGCTTCATTTCCCCAGCAGCTGTCCGAGCTCCGATAGCCTGGGAGTCTGCATCACCGCTAAGAAGCGGTTCCGGTGTCTCCTCCACACTCTTCTTCTTCCGTATGACTGCGCGCATCTGATGTTGCACCGTAAGTTCCAGTCTGAAGACGAGGCTTGAACCGCCCGCCCGGCGAAAAATTCAAGATCCTTCAGTGGAGGAGAGCTGCTGGCGCCGGAGACAAGACCTGGACGGACACCACAGGTGACCGACGGCTTGTATACCTTTGGGTGACCTGTGAGAAGCCTGAGGAGGCGGCAGGTAGAGCTCAGCCTTCACCTCCTTTCCAGGAGAGGCAGTTTGCTGAACCTGGCCCACAGGGGTACCTTTCGACTCCCAGAGTCTGCAGGTCAGTGAACATAACAAACGTTTCGTTGTAGGAAGAAACACAATCTAAACTGAAGGGCAGAGGGGAGGGTGAGGCCTTTTAACGAACGTTAATTGATTGTGTTTCCTGTGGGGAGGAGCCTATCATCTCTCACGTTAGGCAGTCCTGGAAGGCGAGGAGAGAAACTACTGTTAAAAGGGGGAACTAAACGTTCTGCTGTAACAAACAGCAAGCAGACAGGCAGGCTTTTATTTCCTCCAATGGAACCACTGGAGGAAAGGCGAGTATAAGGTCCCTTTAATTTCACTTTATTGATCGCGCAGAGCAACATGAACCATCTGTGTAGACATACCCGAATCTTTTCATGTTCTGCTTTAATCTGAGCATCTATCTCCTCTGGACTTGTATACTGCCTCACCCGACCCTTGTGACCGCCTTTTCTTCCTGCACAAAACATGATTGGAAGTGTTAAAATAAGCAACAAAAAATACATATTCGTGTGTAGCATAAATAGACATAATAATGAAACACCATATAGCACCAACACTTAGACAGGTATTAAGAGATATTCTAAAAAAGACAAGTGTATTTTTTATAAAAACACTTGTCCCAACCTAAACTACAAGAACACCCCTTCACAGCTTCAGCCTCCATTGCTGTCCATAGCCCATCCAAAGTAAAATTTAACAGCAGGCCACATCTAACCAACAGACTTATAAGGATCTATATACGTAGTCTCAATATACATTATTAAATAGAATTTGTAGAGCGCAGATAGCTTACGCAGCGCTTTACAACATGAGGGCAGACCGCACAATTACAACACAACTTAATACAGGAGGAAATCAGAGAGCCCTGTCCATTAGAGCTTACAATCTAAGAGGGAGGATCCAGAGATACAAAAGGCATTGAACTGTGGGGGATGGCTGATGGAGACAATAAATATGCAGTTGTTAGGTGGGAGCCAGATAACTCATCTCTTCAGAGAAGCCTTTCAGGGATTATCTGAAAGTGGACAGAGTAGGAGATAGACAGATTGGGGTAGAGAGTTCCATAGGATAGGAGAGGCTCTGGAGAAGTCACATACATACCCTACAGCCTTCAGAGCAGTCAAATAGGTGCAGAAAGCAGGGTGCTGGAATACAATTTGCTACACTCAATACTTGGGAGTGCTGCAGCATGAACATCTACCCGTACTAGAAGCTCTAGACTCTTATTTACTACCTAGACGTTGACTGCTCTGTCTGAAAACATGATTCGGATTAATACAGCTCACAAACAACATACACTATACAGCCAGACAGGTGATAACCCGATTTCTTGGTTGAGCTTTTCAATTTTCAGCAATTAATTAGCATTATTTCCTCTTTCCAACAAGCATAGCTATGTCCCAGGAAGATGTACAGCCTCACCACCAAACAGAACACGGATCCCCTCACAAGTAAGGCCACTTGCAAATTGCAGCTTGAATAAGCTCAGTACAGCTTTTTCTTTTTTTGGGAGCTAACATTTAGCACATTAATTGTAATGTGCCTATACAAACAGGCGGGTAAACACGCACCTTGCATTCTTCAGTAAAAAAAAGTTAAAAATAGAAAAAATTTGCTTGGTCAGTAATGTACGCCTTATGCGCACAAATGCCAAGTGGAAATGTGCGTAAATATATACAAAAAAATAGTCAGAAAAAAACAGATGCTCAAACAGGAGTATCATGCACAAGAGGCCTTAAAAATAAAACCATTGCATAAGAATTACAGCAGGGCAACCAGCATTTTCCAGAAGGAGAGGTCAGCAATGGCAGCCTCCATAGGATTCCTTTAAAGTGAAACTCTAAGCACATCTTTTTCTAGTTTTGGTTGGAGTGGGAAAGATTAGAAGCAGTCAGTTCTTTTTCCCTTTCTTTGGGAGATTATAAGAAATGAAAGATCTAGTATCTGAATGAACAGGGAATATCACTACATTACAGGATGGGAAACAAGATCCCTAGGGGCAATTCATTGCAATGGCTTCAGGTCCAAAACACACAGCAAAGATCATTAGACAACAATGGCTGGTTGCAGGCCCACCCTGGGAATTTGACGTGACTTGTGGCCAAGCCTGATTGAGACAACAATCAGGAGAGTACACTGTACACAACAATCAGACTATAATTAGGAGGATGCACTGTACACAACAAGCAGAAGGATACACTGTACACTATCAGACTATAATTAGGAGGATACACTGTACACAATCAGAAAATACTCAGGAGGATACACTGTACAAACTAATTGTGTACAGTGTATCCTCCTAATGAGAAAATAATCAGGAGGATACCCTGTACACAATACTCAGGGAGGATACCCTGTACACAATACTCAGGGAGGATACCCTGTACACAATACTCAGGAGGATACTCTGCACACAATACTCAGGAGGATACCCTGTACACAATACTCAGGAGGATACTCTGCACACAATACTCAGGAGGATACTCTGCACACAATACTCAGGAGGATACCCTGTACACCAGATTTGCACCACCCTTTTCAAACACAGAGGAACCCTGGAAATAAAATTTGTGGTCTCAGGGAACCCCTGCTAAAAATTAAAAATCTACAACTCATGACACATTATTGTGACAGTCATGGGGAAAAATGCTCCTTACTCTTGTCATCATTGGGAAGAATTACACACCCTTACAGATAGCTTACCAAACAATGGTGTCATTGGGAACTTATCTGAGAGCAGTGTTAATTTTGTCGACTAAAACCGACTAAAACGTTTTCGTCGACTAACACAATTCAGATGACTAAAATACGACTAAAACTAAAATGGCATTTTAGTCTTAAGACTAAAATACGACTAAAACTAAAATGCCATTTTAGTCAAAAGACTATAACTAAAACTAAATCGAAATTTGCTGCCAAAAATTAACACTGGTGCATGCTCAAACTATAAATAATAACATATTAGATTTTTCACTCCAGGACCAGCAGTAGTATATAATGAGTTTGGAAATTATAGAGTAATGCTTAAATAATGCATTACAAATTACAATTGAACTACACCCATTTGATTATAGACGACTAAAATGAGTTTTAGTCGACTAAAATGTAGGGCGTTTTAGTCGACTAAAATATACTGGAGTTTTAGTCGACTAAAACTAAAACACTTGCAGAAGACTAAAATAGGACTAAAACTAAAATGCCATTTTAGGCCTAAGACTAAAACTAAAACTAAATTGAAATTTGCTGCCAAAATTAACACTGTCTGAGAGGCAGCCCAAGGAGCCCCTAGCAGCCTCAGGAGGAACCGTAAGGTTCCACTGAACCCTGGTTGAGAAACCCTGCACACAAAAATCAAGAGGATACACTGTACACAAAATAATCAGGGGCATACACTGTACACACTCAGGGGTATACACTTTACACAACAATTTAGAAGGATACGCTGTACACAATAATCATGAGGGGGTACACTGTACACAATAATCAGAAGGATACACTGTACACAATAATCAGGGGGATACAATGTACACAATAATCAGGGGGATACACAATAATCAGGGGGATACACAATAATCAGGGGGATACAATGTACACAATAATCAGGGGGATACACAATAATCAGGGGGATACAATGTACACAATAATCGGGGGGGGGGGATACACTGTACACAATAATCAGGGGGATACACAATAATCAGGATACACTGTACACAATAATCAGGGGGATAAAATGTACACAATAATCAGAAGGATACACTGTACACAACAATCAGGGGGGATACACTGTACACAACAATCACAGGGATACACTGTACACAACAGGGGGATACACTGTATACAATAACCAGAAGGATACACTGTACACAATAATCAGGGGGGGGGGATACACTGTACACAATAATCAGAAGGATACACTGTACACAATAATCAGGATACACTGTACACAATAATCAGGGGGATACACTGTACACAATAATCAGGGGGATACACTGTACACAATAATCAGGGGGATACACTGTACACAATCAGGATACACATTAGGGGGGATACACTGTACACAATAATCAGGGGGATACACTGTACACAATCAGGATACACATTAGGGGGGATACACTGTACACAATCAGGATACACATTAGGGGGGATACACTGTACACGACAATCAGGGGGGATACACTGTACACGACAATCAGGGGGATACACTGTACACAATCAGGATACACATTAGGGGGGATACACTGTACACGACAATCAGGGGGATACACTGTACACGACAATCAGGGGGATACACTGTACACAACAATCAGGGAGGATACACTGTACACAACAATCAGGGAGGATACACTGTACACAACAATCAGGGAGGATACACTAAACAATACTCAGGAGGATACACTGTACACAACAATCAGGGAGGATACACTACGCAATACTCAGGAGGATACACTGTACACAACAATCAGGGAGGATACACTACGCAATACTCAGGAGGATACACTGTACACAACAATCAGGGGGGTACACTGTACACAATAATAAAGGAGATACAATGTACACAATAATCAGGGGGATACACAATAATCAGGATACACTGTACACAATAATCAGGGGGATAAAATGTACACAATAATCAAAAGGATACACTGTACACAACAATCAGGGGGGATACACTGTACACAACAATCAGGGGGGATACACTGTACACAACAATCAGGGGGATACAATGTACACAACAATCAGGGGGATACAATGTACACAACAATCAGGGGGATACAATGTACACAATAATCAGAATACACTGTACACAATAATCAGGGGGATAAAATGTACACAATAATCAGGGGGGATACACTGTACACAACAATCAGGGGGATACAATGTACACAATAATAGAGAGGAAGGATAGCAGTGTATCCGCCATCTGGAAGCGGCCTTCTCTCTGCTATGAAGTCGTGTGATCAGACTACACCGGCTCTCTGTATTCTGGCGCCATGAACTTTGTGTATTCTTCCTGTCTCCCGCCTGTATCTCCGCTCTCCCTCCACCACTCACATAAAATCACAATGACTCCAGCGGCCTTCTCCGACCACCCAGCCCCCTATTTCTAGAACGATTTGCTCACCTCCCTTCGGCATGATAACACAAGTCAGCTCGATGCCTCTACCTCTCCCCCCACCAACTTGATGGGCACGCGGCTCAGGGCCCCCAAACTAGGGGCAGTCTGCCGCGCCTTCAGCGAATAAATCTTTATTCTCAGTTTTTCTAGCTCTCAATAAGTATTTTTGAACACCTACACTGTATTACCATCTTGTCTAGAGACAAGCAAAATAAACTACCTAATAATATGAGCCAAAATAACAGATAACAATTGTATTTTTTGTCAGGCACTACAGAAGACAGCATGTCTGACGCAATGGTCCCCATCCTGTCGGGTCTCTTAACATGAACACCGGCGGACTGTCTCATTACCACCATAGACTTGTTATATGAGCACTTTATGGGGGACTTGGGACAGGGACAGGCGGGCGGGGGGTTTTAAATTACATTATTAGTAAAGTATGGGAATCCGGGAAGGACCCCAGCAGATTGGTGATGTCATCAGTCAGCGTTTACAAGGAAGTGGTGAGCAACGTTTCCGGGTCATAGAGCTGTGTACTAAGAAGAGCTGGGGTCTCGGGCTGTGTGTTCTCTCTTGTGTTTAGGTATTGTGGTCTTCTTCAAATATTTATTATTATACTGGTATTTGCTTCCTTTCCTCCTATCTGAGCCGTGCGAGTCGTTACAGCGCATTTGTCTTTGTTACCATCATACATCCTAACATGTATTATACTTTATGGGGGATTATAAAACTGGAGCAGCTGTGTATGGCAGCCAGTTATCTTCTGTCTTTCATTTTCAAAGTTTAACAGCAAGCTGAAGCTAGTAGCTGATTGGTTGTCATGCACAGTACGACAGTTCTAAATTCACCCCAATGTATCTATATTCAGCAGCATTGTCTACATGCAGGGCCCATTGAAAAGCAAATCAATGTATGTTACAGAAAAATGGCTGAATCCAAGGGAACAAGCCAAACCCCACAACTCTCCACAGCTGAAGGTGAGACAGGTGGCGGTGTTCTGTCCATTAATACAGATCCGACGGCAGCTGGCGTGATGTCAACACTGCGCGTGCGCATATTGTCTGAGGCATTATCCAATGATCAGCAAAGCGTGGAGGCAGAATTTGTCGTCACTTTTGCCTTGCTTTCTCTGCTCATGCGTGTTTTGTCGATTACTGCAGATTGTCAAATAATGCCTTCAACTATCTGTGCATGCACAGTGTTGACGTCATGCCAGCTGATCGGCAGATCAGCTGGAGTGACGCCACTACTGCGCATGCGCAGATCGTCGGAGGCATTATTTCATGATCTGCAGTAATCGACAAAACACCGGCCTAAAGAGCCTGTCTCCACATGTTATTAAAGCGGAAGTAAACCCATCAATTTTAACAGTTTCAAAAGAGTTAAATTCCCAGCACCTGGCGGAAATGTAACTTTCACATTGATTGTGCTCTCAACCAAACTGACAATCCAATGGCTGGTGTCATAACTGTTTACATTTTCAGCATCATGGCAGTGGAAGATTAAACAGAGGCAAAAATTGGAAGCTTCCTTGGCTGAAAACCATAGGAGGCTTTACTTCCACTTTAAAGTGGGTGCTCATTCACTAACTTAAATCTCCTTCCACCCCATTTCTTAGCCTATTCTATCTACCCTATAAGAGAAAGATCTACTTAAGCTGGATACACACTATAAGATTTTCTGAAGACTTTTTCCTTCAGATTTACCTTTTCTATGTAGTGCAAGGGCCTGCCATATTGCATACAAATTGAAAGTGTTTAGGTTTGACCTCATATTATATGGTTTTGGTAAGTCTAAAGGAAAAAGTCTTCAGAAAATCTTATAGTGTGTATGGCCCATTACCTATGCTGAGGGCGCTCCAGCGGCAGCTTTGAGGAGAGATCACCAACAACAGTTGCCATGCCTGGGTGTTGATGTCACTCATAGACTTACTATAGGGCATCTGTTGTCAGCTACCCCTCCTCTACACTGAAGCTGGACCGGAGTGACTTCAGAATAGGTAAACATGGATAGCTTTCCTTTCAAGGGTAGATAGAATAGGCTTAGTTAGGTTGTGACTGGAATTACACTTTATTCATACGCTCAGCTCAGGAGTAAATGGGGCCTTACTCTGTGTGATGTGCAATACTACTTTTGTCTTTTATTTAAAGATTTGAACTTAAGGTAAATAGCTAAATGACTTATGACATATGAGGTGAGGTGGTATCAAAAAGTTTTTAAACTAGCTTTGTTTACAAGAAAGTACTTTATCTATGTTTACACACTATCACCTTGTACAGCAATACAGCGTTCCCAGCGTTCCTGCCACTTCTAGAATGTGTCCTGGAAGTCTTCTTTTCGAAGCGTGTCAAGCACAAGTTGCTGAATGGTTTTGATATTTTCAGGGGTTGAGCTTGTTGAAGGTCTTCCTGATCTCGTCATCTTCCAGTGATGTTTTTTCACTCTTGAAGGGTGTGTGCTGCTTAAAACACATCAAACGACTCATTGCATCATAGCGGTAAACTTGCCAAATCCTGTCAAACCTCTCTGTGGCAGATTTGCCCTGTTTTACGCAGAATTTCACATTTTCTTTTTGTTCTAACTTGCTGTCCATGATGAAATAGCAGACGTTGTTTAGAATAGCACAAGTTGCACAGCTCCCTAAGTACACAGGAGGATGTCTATTTGGTACACCGACTTCTGAAGGTCGGTGCTCCCTGAAACTGTGCATGTAGCCTTCAACCATCAGTTGGTGTGTTAAAGAGGAAGTAAAGTCTTCTGTTTTTTTTTTTTTTTTCTCGTTTTTATTCTTCCTTGCAAAGTAAATGCATAATGTGCTAGTATGCATCGCATACTAGCACATTATGTGACACTTACCTGCAAACGTAGCCCGCGTTGTCCCCGCTGGCGGCCGCATCCATCTTCACAGTTA